>NC_061514.1:237184810-237440640 GCF_022539505.1 Lolium rigidum
ACACAACACAAACAATCTGCCACCACCTTAAATATATGCTCAGTACAGAGAAAAATGTAGCATAGCTATATAGAAATAGTTATATTGTTGAGTTTGTTCATGATGCTACTGGAAATTATTATGAGAGAGGAAAATATGGTTGTAGAAATTTTCATGTTACTAAAACACCTCCCTATATGCTGAAATTTTTGAAGTTACACTTGTTTTGTCTTCCGATGCTATTCACTTTGTTCTTCATTGACTTGTTTATTTACAAGATTCCTTTTCATAGGAAGTGGGTTAGGCTTAAATTTGTTTCATACTTCCTTTTTGATGCTCTCTTTGCTTCAACTCTCATCCTTATACGAGTCCATCATTAAATTTACTGAACCCATCTTAATGGCTATAAAGATAGCACTTCTTGGGAGATAACCCGTGTTATTATTTTACTTCTGCACTTTTGTTTTATATTTGAGTCTTGGAAGTTGTTATTACTGTAGCAACCTCTCCTTATCTTTATTTTATTGCATTGTTGTGCCAAGTAAAGTCTTTGATAGTAAAGTCAATACTAGATTTGGATTACTGCGCAGAAACAGATTTCTTGTTGTCACGAATTTGAGCAGTAGTCTCTGTAGAAAATTTATAAAAATATGCCAATTTACGTGCGTGATCCTCAGATATGTACGCAACTTTCATTCAATTTGGGCATTTTCATCTGAGCAAGTCTGGTGCCTCTTAAAAATTCGTCTTTACGGACTGTTCTGTTTTGACAGATTCTGCCTTTTATTTCGCATTGCCTGTTTTGTTATGTTTGATGGATTTCTTTGTTCCATTAACTTTCAGTAGCTTTGAGCAATGTCCAGAAGTGTTAAGAATGATTATGTCACCTCTGAATATATGAATTATGCACTGACCCTCTAATGAGTTTGTTTTGAGTTTGGTGTGGAGGAAGTTTTCAAGGGTCAAGAGAGGAGGATGATACAATATGATCAAGAAGAGTGAAAAGTCTAAGCTTGGGGATGCCCCGTGGTTCATCCCTGCATATTTTAAGAAGACTCAAGCGTCTAAGCTTGGGGATGCCCAAGACATCCCTTCTTCATCAACAACTTATCAGGTCACCTCTAGTGAAACTATATTTTTATTCCGTCACATCTTATGTGCTTTACTTGGAGCGTCTGTTTATTTTTTGTTTTTGTTTTTGTTTGAATAAAATCGGATCCTAGCATTCTTTGTTTGGGAGAGAGACACGCTCTGCTGTTTCGTATGAACACATGTGTTCTTAGCTTTATCTTTAATGTTCATTGCGAAAGTTGAACTACTTCATTCATTGTTATATGGTTGGAAACGGAAAATGCCGCATGTGGTAAATGGTATAATGTCTTGAATAATTTTATACTTGGCAATTGTGGTGCTCATATAGATCATGTTTAAGCTCTTGCATCATGTACCTTGCACCCATTAATGAAGAACTACATAGAGCTTGTTAAAATTTGGTTTGCATGATTGATCTCTGGAGTCTAGATATTTTCTGGTTAAGGTGTTTGAACAACAAGGAGACAATGTAAAGTCTTATAATAGTTACAATATGTTCATATGTGAGCCTTGCTGCACCGTTTTATACTTGAGTTTGCTTCAAACAACCTTGCTAGCCTAGCCTTGTATTGAGAGGAATTCTTCTCGTGCATCCAAATCCTTGAGCCAATAACCATGCCATTTGTGTCCACCATACCTACCTACCACATGGTATTTCTCCACCGTTCCAAAGTAAATTACTTGAGTGCTACCTTTAAAAATTCTATTCTTTGTCTTTGCAATATATAGCTCATGGGAAAAATAGCTTAAAAACTATTGTGGTGAAGAATATGTACTTATGTGTCTTATTTCTTAATAAGTTGCTTGTTGAGCGGTAACCATGTTTACGGGGACGCCATCAACTTTTACCTTTGTTGAATATCATGTGAGTTGCTATGCATGTTCGTCTTGTCTCGAAGTAAGGGAGATTTTCATGATCAAATGGTTTGAGTATGCATACTTGTTAGAGAAGAACATTGGGCCGCTAACTAAAGCCATGATTCATGGTGGAAGTTTCAGTTCGGACAATCAATCCTCAATCTCTTATGAGAATATTAATCTGTTGTTGAATGCTTATGCATTAAAGAGGAGTCCATTATCTGTTGTCTATGTTGTCCCGGTATGGATGTCTAAGTTGAGAATAATCAAAAGCGAGAAATCCAATGCGAGCTTTCTCCTTAGACCTTTGTACATGCGGCATAGAGGTACCCCTTTGTGACACTTGGTTGAAACATATGCTATGCAATGATAATCCATGTTAATCCAAGCTAATTAGGACAAGGTGCGAGCACTATTGGTATACTATGCATGAGGCTTGCAACTTATAGGATGTCTTATACATAACACATATGCTTTATTACTACCGTTGACAAAATTGTTTCTTGTTTTCAAAATGAAAAGCTCTAGCACAAATATAGTAATCAATGCTTCCCTCTGCGAAGGGCCTATCTTCTACATTATGTTGAGTCAGTTTACCTATTCTTTCTATCCCAGAAGCAAACACTTGTACCAACTGTGTGCATTGATTCTTACATGTTTACCTATTGCACTTGTTATACTACTTTGTGTTGACAATTATCCATGAGATAAATATGTTGAAGTTGAAAGCAACTGCTGAAACTTATATCTTCCTTTGTGTTGCTTCAATACCTTTACTTTGAATCTATTGCTTTATGAGTAACTCTTATGCAAGTCTTATTGATGCTTGTCTTGAAAGTATTATTCATGAAAAGTCTTTGCTATATGATTCATTTGTTTACTCATTATCTTCATCATTGCTTCGAATCGCTGCATTCATCTCATATGCTTTACAATAGTATGATCAAGATTATGATAGCATGTCACTTCAGAAATTATCTTTGTTATCGTTTACCTACTCGAGGGCGAGTAGGAACTAAGCTTGGGGATGCTTGATACGTCTCAAACGTATCTATAATTTCTTATGTTCCATGCTACTTTTATGATGATACTCACATGTTTTATACACATTATATGTCATATTTATGCATTTTCCGGCACTAACCTATTGACGAGATGCCGAAGAGCCGATTGATGTTTTCTGCTGTTTTTGGTTTCAGAAATCCTAGTAAGGAAATATTCTCGGAATTGGACGAAATCAACGCCCAGGGGCCTATTTTTACATGAAGCTTCCAGAAGTCCGAAGAGGAAACGAAGTGGGGCCACGAGGCAGCGACACGCCAGGGCGGCGCGGCCTGGGCCCTGGCCGCAAGACCCTGTTGTGTGGGCCCCTCGTGACGCCCCTTGACCTGCCCTTCCTCCTACTTAAAGCCTTCTTCGCGAAACCCCCAGTACCGAGAGCCACGATACGGAAAACCTTCCAGAGACGCCGCGCCGCCAATCCCATCTCGGGGGATTCGGGAGATCGCCTCCGGCACCTCGCCGGAGAGGGGAATCATCTCCCGGTGGTCTCTTCATCGCCATGATCGCCTCCGGATCGATGTGTGAGTAGTCCACCCCTGGACTATGGGTCCATAGCAGTAGCTAGATGGTTGTCTTCTCCTCATTGTGCTATCATGTTAGATCTTGTGAGCTGCCTATCATGATCAAGATCATCTATCCGTAATGCTACATGTTGTGTTTGTTGGGATCCGATGAATATTGAATACTATGTCAAGTTGATTATCAATCTATCATATATGTTATTTATGTTCTTGCATGCTCTCCGTTGCTAGTAGAGGCTCTGGCCAAGTTGATACTTGTGACTCCAAGAGGGAGTATTTATGCTCGATAGTGGGTTCATGCCTCCATTAAATGCGGGACAGTGACGATGAAAGTTCTAAGGTTGTGGATGTGCTATTGCCACTAGGGATAAAACATCGATGCTTTGTCTAAGGATATTTGTGTTGATTACATTACGCACCATACTTAATGCAATTGTCTGTTGTTTGTAACTTAATACTGGAGGGGGTTCGGATGATAACCTGAAGGTGGACTTTTTAGGCATAGATGCATGCTGGATAGCGGTCTATGTACTATATCGTAATGCCCTGATTAAATCTCATAGTACTCATCATGATATATGTATGTGCATTGTTATGCCTTCTTTATTTGTCAATTTCCCAACTGTAATTTGTTCACCCAACATCTGTTTATCTTATGGGAGAGACACCACTAGTGAACTGTGGACCCCGGTCCTATTCTTTACATCTGAAATACAATCTACTGCAATTGTTCTTTACTTGTTCTTCGCAAACAATCATCATCATCCACACAATACGTTTAATCCTTTGTTTACGAGCAAGCCGGTGAGATTGACAACCTCACTTGTTTCGTTGGGGCAAAGTACTTTGATTGTGTTGTGCAGGTTCCACGTTGGCGCCGGAATCCCTGGTGTTGCGCCGCACTACACTCCGCCACCATCAACCTTCAACGTGCTTCTTGACTCCTACTGGTTCGATAAACCTTGGTTTCTTACTGAGGGAAACTTGCTGTTGTGCGCATCACACCTTCCTCTTGTGGTTCCCAACGGACGTGTCAACTACACGCATCAAGGCGGCGCAGGAGGGCGCCTGGGGCCTCCTCACCATAGGCTGGCGCGGTCAGGCCTGGGCCCGCGCCGCCTTATGGTGTGGTGGCCCTCTGGCCCGCCTCCGACTCTCCTTCGGTGTTATGGGTTCTTCCGGGAAAAATAAGATACTGGGTCTTTGTTTCGTCGAATTCCGAGAATATTGCCCGAACAGCCTTTCTGGAACCAAAAACAGCGAGAAAACGAGAACTGACACTTCGGCATCTTGTTAATAGGTTAGTTCCGGAAAACGCATAAAAACATTATAAAGTGTGAGCAAAACATGTAGGTATTGCCATAAAACAAGCATGGAACATCAGAAATTATAGGTACGTTGGAGACGTATCAGCTGTCACTCTGGGGCCTCGGGTTCCGGACATAGACATGTGCAAACAACTTGTAGATACAATCTAAGCAATAATTATAGAGCTTAAATCTAAGATCATGCCACTCATGCACTAGTAACAAGCATTAAACACAACAAGATTGCAGCAACAATAACTTCACAAACTTTATAGATAAACTAATCATAATGTAACAATTCATCGGATCCCAACAAACACAACACCGATTACATCAGATGGATCTCAATCATGTAAGGCAGCTCATGAGATCATTGTATTGAAGTACATGGGAGAGAGAGTACCAACTAGCTACTGCTAGAACCCGTAGTCCATGGGGGAACTACTCACGGAGCATGATGGAGGCGGTGGTGTCGATGGAGAAGGCTCCGGGGGTCGATCCCCGTCCCGGCAGGGTGCCGAAACAGGAACTTCTGACCCCCGAAACTAGGTTTCGCGATGGCGGCGGCGCTCCGGGAGTCTTTCTGGAGTATGATAGATATCTCTCGGGTTTTCGCATCGTGGGGGAACAAATAGGCAAAGGGGCGATGTCGGTGGAGTCCCGAGGTGGGCTCTGATATGTCTCAATCGTATCTATAATTTCTTATGTTCCATGCTAGTTTTATGACAATACTCACATATTTTATATATACTTTATATCATTTTGATGCATTTTCCGGCACTAACCTATTAACATGATGCCGAAGCGCCAGTTCCTGTTTTCTGCAGTTTTTGGTTTCAGAAATCCTACACAGGAAATATTCTCGGAATTGGAGGAAACAAAAGCCCACGGTCTTATTTTCCACGGAGCCTTCTAGAAGTCCGAAGAGGAGACGAAGAGGGGCGACGAGGCGGCCACACCCTAGGGGGGTGAGGCCCCACCCCTGGCCGCGCCGCCCTATGGGGTGGGCCCCTCGAGCGTCCCCTGACTCTACCCCTTCACCTATTTAATCTCTCCGTCGCGAAAACCCTAGTACCGAGAGCCACGATACGAGAAAAGTTACTGTGACGCCGCCGCCGCCAATCCCATCTCGGGGGATTCAGGAGATCGCCTCCGGCACCCTGCCGGAGAGGGGAATCATCACCGGAGGGCTCTACATCACCATGCCCGCCTCCGGACCGATGCGTGAGTAGTTCATCCTTGGACTATGGGTCCATAGCAGTAGCTAGATGGTTGTCTTCTCCTCTTGTGCTATCATGTTTAGATCTTGTGAGCTGCCTATCATGATCAAGATCATCTATTTGTAATGCTACATGTTGTGTTTGTTGGGATCCGATGAATATGGAATACTATGTCAACTTGATTATTGATCTATCATATATGTGTTGTTTATGATCTTGCATGATCTCCATTGCTAGTAGAGGCTCTGGCCAAGTTGATACTTGTAACTCCAAGAGGGAGTATTTATGCTCGATAGTGGGTTCATGCCTCCATTGAATGCGGGACGATGACGAGAAAGTTCTAAGGTTATGAATGTGCTGTTGCCACTAGGGATAAAACATCAATGCTTTGTCTAAGGATATTTGTATTGTTTACATTACGCACAGTACTTAATGCAATTGTCTGTTGTTTGCAACTTAATACTGGAAGGGGTGCGGATGCTAACCCGAAGGTGGACTTTTTACCCATAGACGCATGCTCGATAGCGGTCTATGTTCTTTGTCGTAATGCCCTAAGTAAATCTCATATTAGTCATCATGATATGTATGTGCATTGTTATGCCCTCTCTATCTGTCAATTGCCCAACTGTAATTTATTCACCCAACATGCTATTTATCTTATTGGAGAGACACCACTAGTGAATTGTGGACCCCGGTCCATTCTTTTACATCCGAAATACAATCTACTGCAATCATTGTTCTCTGCTGTTCTTTGCAAACAAACATCATTCTCCACACCATACGTTTAATCCTTTGTTTATAGCAAGCCGATGAGATTGACAATCTCACTGTTAAGTTGGGGCAAAGTATTTTGATTGTGCTGTGCAGGTTCCACGTTGGCGCCGGAATCCCTGGTGTTGCGCCGCACTACACTCCTTCACCAACAACCTTCACGTGGCCTTCATCTCCTACTCGGTTCGATAACCTTGGTTCTTGCCGAGGGAAATCTTGCTGCTGTACGCATCACACCTTCCTCTTGGGGTTCCCAACGGACGTGTGCTTCACGCGTTATCAAGCTCTTTTTCTGGCGCCGTTGCCGGGGAAATCAAGACACGCTGCAAGGGGAGTCTCTCACATCCAATCTCTTTACTTTGTTTATTGTCTTGGTTTACTTTATTTTATTTTATTTTATGTTTTGTTTGCTTTCTTTATATCAAAAACACAAAAAAAGTAGTTACTTGTTTCACTTTACTTAATTCGGTTTTGCTTAGTTTATTTTTATTATTGCTAAAATGAGTAATCCTGAAGTTGAAGTTCGTTCGTTTAAGCAACAAGGGGGAGAGAGTTTTAAAGATGCTTGGTATAGAATTAGTAATGCTCATCATAAGTGCACTAAGAAACACTCTATTATTATCCTCCTTAGGAACTTTTATGTTGGTATCTCTAGATGGAATAGGTATGTTCTTGATACTCTTGCGGGAGGTTATTTCCTAGGCACTCCTGCTTTAGAAGCTAGTTGCATTGTTGAGAGTCTAGTTGGAATACCACCTGTTAATGAAGTTAAAATTGAAATCTCTCTTGACATTGTCATGAAAAAGTTGGAGGCCATAGAGAAAAATATTCCAAGTGTTGAAACTAAATTGGGAATATTACTTGATAATACTGATAAACTTAATAAATCTCTAGGAGGAATTAGTGAAAGAATTGTTATCTTAGAAACTTGTGCTATCCATGATAATCAAACCCATAGGATTGGTGAACTTGAAGAAGCTATGGGAACCTTGGGTTCAACTTTTTCTTTTCTTAAGTTTAAGGAGAAAGCTTATGTGGGTAAGGAGCAAAAGTTCATGTATGTCTCTAAGGTGCCTAAGCCAAAGAATTATTATAAGCCTAAAATTAATAAAGCCCTTAGTACACCTATGGAAAATTTAGATAATGGAGCATCTAAGATACCTATTGTGACAAGTTATGTTTTTAAGGAAAATTATGATGTTGATGCTTCTTCTCTTGATAATACTTGATTCACACTTTCTGCGCCTAGCTGAAAGGCGTTAAAGAAAGCGCTTATGGGAGACAACCCATTATTTTACTTCTGCAATTTTTGTTTTATATTTGAGTCAAGGTGCTTGTTACTACTGTAGAAATACCTTTGTATCTTTACTTTATTGTATTGTTGTGCCAAGTAAAGTCTTTGATAGTAAGGTTGATACTAGATTTGGATTTCTGCGCAGAAACATAATTCTAGCTGTCACGAATTCGAGTAGATCTCTCTGTAGGAAAATCAGAAAAATCTGCGAAAATTCATGAGTAATCCTCAGATATGTACGCAACTTTCATTTAATTTGAGCTTCTTCATCTGAGCATGTTAAGTGCCTCTAAAAAATTCGTCTTTACGGACTGTTCTGTTTTGACAGATTCTTCCTTTTATTTCACATTGCCTCTTTCACTGTGTTGAGTGAATTTCTTTGCTCCAGTAACTTTCAGTAGCCTTGGATAATGTTCAGAAGTGTTGGGAATGATTGTGTCCTCTCTGAACATGTGAATTTTTAATTATGCACTAACCCTCTAATGAGATTGTTTTGAGTTTGGTGTGGAGGAAGTTTTCAAGGGTCAAGAGAGGAGGATGATATAATACGATCAAGAAGAGTGAAAAGTCTAAGCTTGGGGATGCCCCCGTGGTTCATCCCTGCATATTTCAAGAAGACTCAAGCATCTAAGCTTGGGGATGCCCAAGGCATCCCCTTCTTCATCAACCACTTATCAGGTCACCTCTAGTGAAACTATATTTTTATTCTGTCACATCTTATGTGCTTTACTTGGAGCGTCTATATGCTTTTATTTTTGTTTGTGTTTGAATAAATTCGGATCCTAGCATTCCTTGTGTGGGAGAAAGACACGCTCCGCTTTTTCATATTGAACACTGGTGTTCTTAGCTTTACTTTTAATGTTCATGGCGAAGGTTGAAAACCGCTTCGTTTATTGCTATTTGGTTGGAAACAGAAAATGTTCCATGTGGTAATTGGTATATGGTCTTGAATAATTTGATACTTGGCAATTGTTTTGAGCTCTCAAATAGATCATGTTTAAGCTCTTGCATCATGTAGTTTGAACCTATTAGTGGAGAATTACTGTAGAGCTTGTTGAAATTTGGTTTGCATGAGAGGGAATGCTTCTCGTGCATCCAAAACCTTGAGCCAAAACTTATGCCATTTGTGTCCATCATAACTACCTACTATGTGGTATTTCTCTGCCATTCCAAAGTAAATTGCTTGCGTGCTACCTTTAAAAATTTCATTCCTTGTCTTTGCAATATATAGCTCATGGGAAAGTAGCTTAAAAACTACTGTGGTAATGAATATGTCACTTATGTATTTTATTTCTTATAAGTTGCTTGTTGAGCGGTAACCATGTTTCTGGGGACGCCATCAACTGTTACACTTTTGTTGAATATCATGTGAGTTGCTATGCATGTTCGTCTTGTCTGAAGTAAGGGTGATTTATCATGATTAAATGGTTTGAGTATGCATATTGTTAGAGAAGAACATTGGGCCGCCAACCAAAGACATGTATCATGGTGGAAGTTTCAGCTTGGACATTAATCCTCAATCTCTTATGAGAATATTATCTGTTGTTGAATGCTTAAGCATTAAAGAGGAGTCCATTATCTGTTTTCTATGTTGTCCCGGTATGGATGTCCTTAAGTTGAGATCTATCAAAATCGAGAAATCAAATGCGATCTATCTCCTTGGACCTTTGTACAGGTGACATAGAGGTACCCTTTGTGACACTTGGTTGAAACATATGTAATGCAATGATAATCCATGGAAATCCGAGCTAATTAGGACAAGGTGCGAGCACTATTGGTATTCGATGCATGAGGCTTGCAACTTATTGGAGGTTTTATGCATAACACATATGAATTATTACTACCGTTGACAAAATTGTTTCCATGTTTTCAAAATAAAAAGCTCTAGCACATGAGTAATCCCTGCTTCCCTCCGCGAAGGGCCTTTCTTTTACTTTATGTTGAGTCAGTTTACCTACTTCTTTCTATCTTAGAAGCAAACACTTGTGTCAACTGTGTGCATTTATTCTTACATACTTGCTTATTTGCATTCATCATATTACTTTGTGTTGACAATTATCCATGAGATATACATGTTGAAGTTGAAAGCAACTGCTGAAACTTATATCTTCCTTGTGTTGCTTCAAAACCTTTTATTAAGAATCTATTGCTTTATGAGTTAACTCTTATGCAAGACTTTTTGATGCTTGTCTTGAAACTACTATTCATGAAAAGTCTTTGCTATATGATTCAGTTGTTTAGTCACTATCTTTACCATTGCTTTGAATCACTTCATTCATCTCATATGCTTTACAATAGTATTGATCAAGATTATGATAGTAGCATGTCACTTCAGAAATTATCCATGTTATCGTTTACCTACTCGAGGGCGAGTAGGAACTAAGCTTGGGGATGCTTGATACGTCTCAAACGTATCTATAATTTCTTATGTTCCATGCAGGTTTTATGACAATACTCACATGTTTTATATATACTTTATATCATTTTGATGCATTTTCTGGCACTAACCTATTAACAAGATGCCGAAGCGCCAGTTCCTGTTTTACTGCTATTTTTGGTTTCGAAATCCTACACGGAAATATTCTCGGAATTGGACGAAACAAAAGCCCACGGTCTTATTTTCCACGGAGCCTTCCAGAAGTCCGAAGAGGAGACGAAGAGGGGCGACGAGGCGGCCACACCCTACGGGGGCGCGGCCCCACCCCTGGCCGCACCGCCCTATGGGGTGGGCCCCTCGAGCGTCCCCCGACTCTGCCCCTTCGCCTATTTAATCTCTCCATCGCGAAAACCCTTGTACCGAGAGCCACGATACGAGAAAAGTTACTGTGACGCCGACGCCGCCAATCCCATCTCGGGGGATTCAGGAGATCTCCTCCGGCACCCTGCCGGAGAGGGGAATCATCACCGGAGGGCTCTACATCACTGATACGTCTCAAACGTATCTATAATTTCTGGTGTTCCATGCTTGTTTTATGACAATACCTGCATGTTTTGCTCGCACTTTATAATGTTTTTATGCATTTTCCGGAACTAACCTATTAAAAAGATGCCGAAGTGCCAGTTCCTGTTTTCTGCTGTTTTTGGTTCCAGAAATGCTGTTCGGGCAATATTCTCGGAATTCGACGAAACAAAGACCCAGTATCTTATTTTCCCGGAAGACCCCGAACACCGAAGGAGAGTCGGAGGCGGGCCGGAGGGCCACCACACCATAAGGCGGCGCGGGCCCGGGCTCGGCCGCGCCGGCCTATGGTGAGGAGGCCCCGAGCACCTCCTCGCGCCGCCTCTTCGCCTATAAGACCCCTTTCGACCTAAAAACGCAATACGAATTGACGAAACTCCGGAAAGACTCCAGGGCGCCGCCACCATCGCGAAACTCCAATTCGGGGGACGAAGTCTCCGTTCTGGCACGCCGCCGGGACGGGGAAGTGCCCCCGGAAGCCATCTCCATCGACGCCACCGCCTCCATCATGCTCCGTGAGTAGTTCCCCCATGGACTACGGGTTCTAGCTGTAGCTAGTTGGTATTCTCTCCCCATTTACTTCAATACAATGATCTCATGAGCTGCCTTACATGATTGAGATTCATCTGATGTAATCGGTGTTGTGTTTGCTGGGATCTGATGTATTGTTACATTATGATTAGTCTATCTATAAAGTTTCTGAAGTTATTGTTGCTGCAATCTTGTTGTGTTTAATGCTTGTCACTAGGGCCCGAGTGGCATGATCTTAGATTTAAGCTCTATACTTATTGCTTAGATTGTATCTACAAGTTGTTTGCACATGTCTATGTCCGGAACCCGAGGCCCCGAGTGACAAGCAAGCTGGGATAACTGGAGGGGAAGGCTTAGATATGAGGATCACATGTTTTCACCAAGTTTTAATGATTTGCTCCGGTGCTCTATTAAAAGGAGTACCTTAATTGCCAATAGATTCCCTTGAGGCCCGGCTGCCACCGGCTGGTTGGACAAAAGATGTTATACAAGTTTCTCATTGCGAGCACGTATGACTATATATGGAAAACATGCCTACATGATTAATAATCTTGATGTTCTGTCTTAATGCTATTTCAATCCTATCAATTGCCCAACTATAATTTGTTCACCCAATACTTGTTATTGGAGAGTTACCGCTAGTGTAGATAGCTGGGAACCTCGGTCCATCTTTCATCATCATATACTCGTTCCTACATGTCATTGGAAGTAGTATCAACTATTTTCTGGTGCCATTGCCTCTGTGTTACTGTTACTGCTGCTATGTTACTGTTACTATTGCTCTCATATTACTGCTGCTTTTACATCACCCCTGTTACTAGTGCTTTTCCAGGTGCAGCTGAATTGACAACTCAGTTGTTAAGGCTTATAAGTATTCTTTACCTCCCCTTGTGTCGAATCATTAAATTGGGTTTTACTTCCCTCGAAGACTGTTGCGATCCCCTATACTTGTGGGTTATCAAGACTATTTTCTGGCGCCGTTGCCGGGGAGGCATAGCTCTACTCATAAGTTCACCCGGGGAGTACACTCTACCTCTCTCTGTTTTATTTTATTTTGTTTTGCTTAGTTTACTTTTGTCTAGTTTGTTTTTGTCTTGTTTTATTTTCCTCATATACCCGAAAATCCAAAAAAAATTGAAAAACCGAAAAATTAAAAACTGTTGCTATGGGAGAACCTACAACCTATTTGGAGCTTATTGAATTATATAATAATTATAGAGAATCAAGAACGGGTAAAGTTATGAGTGCTTGTGATAGAAAAATTGAATACAATTGCTAAAATCTTGCTTAAACGCCATGATATAAACTGTTGCTCTAAACATGATACTAAACATCTTAAATTTCAATGTGGCTTTAGTGAGGAAGTTTTAATTAAGAACTATAATTGGAATAGCTATATTCATCTTGGGTTCGAAGAGGTAGAACAATTTGTCATATTTATGGGAGCCTCTGAGATAGAATCCTTCATGTCTAAAAATTATGAAACTTGTGCTGTTTGTAAGGACCTTAAAGATTATGTCTCTTCTATCCTTAATTTTTGCATAGAAAGTTACAGCGATAATCCTTATATCATTGATTATAAAGAGAGACTCATTAATGCACAAGAATGCACTCACAATTTGCGGGAACCGGTGGAAGAAGAAATTGATGAACCTGAAAGCTCATTGGATGAAAAAGAGGAGGAAATTGATGAACCTGAAAGCTCATTGGATGAAAAAGAAGAGGAGAGTGATGAACAAAAGAAGGAAGAATAGATTAGCTACACATGCCAACCTTCTAATGAGAGTAACTCTTTATCTCTTACACTATTTGATTGTCCTCCATGCTTACCAAAGAAGGATGAATGTTATGTTCCTGTGGATTCTCTTGAAATATTCCCTATGAGTAAAACTTGTGAGAATAATTATGCTACTGTTATCTATGATAATCCATGCTATTTTGATAAATCTTATGATAATGCTTTGTTTGTGCCTGATGTCGAAATGCATGGTACTAAAGAGTTTTGCTTGGAAAATGTTTATGATAAATCTCTAGATGATGGTCCTATGTTACTTGATAATATTAATTGTACTACTAATGAAAACGGGATTGGAGAGATCTTGACTTTATCTAGGAGTCCCGTATCTTTTGAGATTGATCAATCATCTTGTTATATTATTGATAAAAGTGGGTTTGAAAGTTTTGATCCCATTATTTTTGAGCTTGATAAAAATTATGTGTTTGTGAATCATGAAAAGCATGCTTTATATGATAGCTATATTGTTGAGTTTATTCATGAAGCTACTGAAAATTATTATGAGAGAGGGAAATATGGTTGTAGAAATTTGCATGTCACTAAAACACCTCTCTATATGCTTGAAAATTTTGAAGTTACTCTTGTTTTATCTTCTTATGCTTGTCACTTTGTTCTTCATGAATTTATTTGTGTACAAGATTCCTATGCATAGGAAGTGGGTTAGACTTAAATGTGTTTTGAATTTGCTTTTTGATGCTCTCCTTTGCTTCAACTCTTATTTCTTGCGAGTGCATCATTAAAATTGCTGAGCCCATCTTAATGGCTATAAAGAAAGCACTTCTTGGGAGATAACCCATGTCTTTATTTTGCTACTGTTTTGTTGTGTCTTGGAAGTTGTTACTACTGTAGTAACCTCTCCTTATCTCTATTTTATTGCAATTTTGTGCCAAGTGAAGTCTCTAATAGAAGGTTGATACTAGATTTGGATTACCGCGCAGAAACAGATTTCTTGCTGTCACGAATTTGGGTAAGATTCTCTGTAGGTAACTCAGAAAAATCTGCCAATTTACGTGAGTGTTCCTCAGATATGTACTCAACTTTCATTAGTTTTGAGTTTTCTGATTTGAGCAACGGAAGTACCTCTTAAAAATTCGTCTTTACTGGTTGTTCTGTTTTGACAGATTCTGTCTCTGTTTTTTGCATTGTCTCTTGTGGACTTTAAGTGAGGCTTTCTAGACGTGGAGAGCTGTAGCTAATGTTTTATTGAGTTATTTCAATGTGTCACTACAGGGCTAAAGTGGATTAAAGTTTTTTGAGTACTAACCCCTCTAATGAAGTTTATGAGAAGTTTGGTGTGAAGGAAGTTTTCAAGGGTCAAGAGAGGAGGATGATATATGATTAAGAAGAGTGAAAAGTCTAAGCTTGGGGATGCCCCGTGGTTCATCCCTGCATATTTCAAGAACACTCAAGC
The DNA here is from genome assembly GCF_022539505.1 of Lolium rigidum. NCBI lineage: Eukaryota > Viridiplantae > Streptophyta > Magnoliopsida > Poales > Poaceae > Lolium > Lolium rigidum. The sequence continues at coordinate 237,199,611 of NC_061514.1, forward strand.
GTCTAAGCTTGGGGATGCCCAAGGCATCCCCTTCTTCATCAACTTATCAGGTTTCTTCTATTGAAACTATATTTTTATTCGGTCACATCTTATGTGCTTTACTTGGAGCGTCTGTGTGTTTTTATTTTTGTTTATGTTTGAATAAATTCGGATCCTAGCAATCCTTGTTTAGGAGAGAGACACGCTCCGCTTTTTCATATGAACACTTGTGTTCTTCGCTCTTACTTTTAATGTTCAATGACAAAAGTTGGAAGCTATTGCATTTATTGCTATTTGGTTGGAAACAGAAAATGCCTCATATTGTCTTGGATAATTTGATACTTGGCAATTGTTTTGAGCTCTCAAGTAGATCATGTTTCTCTTGCATCATGTACTTGATACGTCTCCGACGTATCGATAATTTCTTATGTTCTATGCCATATTATTGATGATACCTACATGTTTTATGCACACTTTATGTCATATTCGTGCATTTTCTGGAACTAACATATTAACAAGATGCCGAAGTGCCGGTTCTGTTTTACTGCTGTTTTTGGTTTCAGAAATCCTAGTAACGAAATATTTTCGGAATCGGACGAAATCAAGACCCGGGTTCCTATTTTCACCGGAAGCATCCGAACACCGGGAAGGACCGGAGGGGGGCACTCGGGCCCCCGGACCATAGGCCGGCGCGGCCCAGGCCCTGGCCGCGCCGCCATATGGTGTGGCCACCCCTTCGACCCTCCTGCACCGCCTCTTCGCCTATATAAAGCCTCCGTCGCGAAACCCCTGATGCGAAAAACCACGATACGGAAAACCTACCAGAGCCGCCGCCATCACGAAGCCAAGATCTGGGGGACAGGAGTCTCTGTTCCGGCACCCTGCCGGGGCGGGGAAGTGCCCCCGGAAGGCTTCTCCATCGACACCGCTGCCATCTCCACCGCCATCTTCATCACCGCTGCTGCTCCCATGAGGGGGGAGTAGTTCTCCATCGAGGCTCGGGGCTGTACCGGTAGCTATGTGGTTCATCTCTCTCCTATGTGCTTCAATACAATAATCTCATGAGCTGCCTTACATGATTGAGATTCATATGATGATGCTTGTAATCTAGATGTCATTATGCTAGTCAAGTGAGTTTTACTTATGTGATCTCCGGAGACTCCTTGTCCCACGTGTGTAAAGGTGACAGGTGTGTGCACCGTGTGGGTCTCTTAGGCTATATTTCACAGAATACTTATTCACTCGTTGAATGGCATAGTGAGGTGCTTATTTATATCTCTTTATGATTGCAATGCGTTTGTATCACAATTTATCTATGTGCTTCTCTAGCAATGTTATTAAAGTAGTTTTATTCCTCCCGCACGTGTGCAAAGGTGACAGAGTGTGTGCACCGTGTTAGTACTTGGTTTATGCTATGATCATGATCTCTTGTAGATTGCGAAGTTAACTATTGCTATGATAATATTGATGTGATCTATTCCTCCTACATATGCATGAAGGTGACGAGTGTGCATGCTATGCTAGTACTTGGTTTAGTCTTTTGATCTATCTTACACTAAAGGTTACTAAAATATGAGCATTATTGTGGAGCTTGTTAACTCCGGCATTGAGGGTTCGTGTAATCCTACGCAATGTGTTCATCATCCAATAAGAGTGTAGAGTATGCATTTATCTATTCTGTTATGTGATCAATGTTGAGAGTGTCCACTAGTGAAAGTCTAATCCCTAGGCCTTGTTCCTAAATATCGCTATCGCTGCTTGTTTACTCGTTTCTTTGCGTTACTACTGCTGCGTTACTATCTGCTTGTTCTATCGTCTCGGGCAAAGCACTTTTCCGGTGCCGTTGCTACTACTTATTCATACCACCTGTATTTCACTATCTCTTCGCCGAACTAGTGCACCTATTAGGTGTGTTGGGGACACAAGAGACTTCTTGCTTTGTGGTTGCAGGGTTGCATGAGAGGGATATCTTTGACCTCTTCCTCCCCGAGATCGATAAACCTTGGGTAATCCACTTAAGGGAAACTTGCTGCTGTTCTACAAACCTCTGCTCTTGGAGGCCCAACACTGTCTACAAGAATAGAAGCTCCCGTAGACATCAGTACTTTAAACCTATTAGTGGAGAAATACCGTAGAGCTTGTTGAAATTTGGTTTGCATGATTGGTCTCTCTAAGGTCTAGATATTTTCTGGTAAAAGTGTTTGAGCAACAAGGAAGACAGTGTAGAGTCTTATAATGCTTGCAATATGTTCTTATGTAAGTTTTGCTGTACCGGTTTATACTTGTGTTTGCTTCAAACAACCTTGCTAGCCAAAGCCTTGTACTAAGAGGAAATGTTTCTCGTGCATCCAAAACCTTGAGCCAAAACCTATGCCATTTGTGTCCACCATAACTACCTACTATGTGGTATTTTCTGCCATTCAAAGTAAATACTTCATGTGCTACCTTTAAACAATTCAAAACTTTATTACTCCTTATTTGTGTCAATGTTTTATAGCTCATGAGGAAGTATGTGGTGTTTTATCTTTCAATCTTGTTGGGCAGCTTTCACCTATGGACTAGTGGCTTCATCCGCTTATCCAATAATTTTGCAAAAAGAGCTGGCAACGGGGTTCCCAGCCCCAATTAATTAACTTTCATTAATAATTCTCTTCACGTGTTTTGCCCTCGATTCATCGAGTAAGCAACTTAATTTTGCAAATAGACACTCCTTCATGGTATGTGAATGTTGGAAGGCACCCGAGGATTCGGTTAGCCATGGCTTGTGTAAGCAAAAGGTTGGGAGGAGTGTCAACCATAAAACTAAAACTAAAATACATGTGTAAACAAAAGAGAAGAGGGATGATCTACCTTGCTGGTAGAGATAACGTCCTTCATGGGAGCCACTCTTTGAAAGTCTGTTTGATGAGGGGGTTAGAGTGCCCACTACCATTCGTTGACAACAACAAACACCTCTCAAAACTTTACTTTTATGCTCTCTATATGATTTCAAAACTTAAAAAGCTCCAGCACATGATTTAATCCCTGCTTCCCTCTGCGAAGGGCCTTTCTTTTACTTTATGTTGAGTCAGTTTACCTACTTCCTTCCATCTTAGAAGCAAACACTTGTGTCAACTGTGCATTGATTCTTACATACTTGCTTATTTGCATTCATCATATTACTTTGTGTTGACAATTATCCATGAGATATGTATGTTGAAAGTTGAAAGCAGCTGCTGAAACTTATATCTTCCTCTGTGTTGCATCAATACCTTTACTTTGAATTTATTGCTTTATGAACTAACTCTTATGCAAGAATTTTGATGCTTGTCTTGAAAGTACTATTCATGAAAAGTTTTGCTATATGTTATCTATTTGTTAGCAACTATAGATCATTGCCTTGAGTCACTGCATTCATCTCATATGCTTTGCAATAGTATGATCAAGATTATGTAAGTAGCATGTCACTACAGAATTTTTTTTTATCGTTTACCTACTCGAGGGCGAGCATGAACTAAGCTTGGGGATGCTTGATACGTCTCCAACGTATCTATAATTTCTGATGTTCCATGCTTGTTTTATGACAATACCTACATGTTTTGCTCGCACTTTATAATGTTTTTATACATTTTCCGGAACTAACCTATTAACAAGATGCCGAAGTGCCAGTTCCTGTTTTCTGCTGTTTTTGGTTCCAGAAAGGCTGTTCGGGCAATATTCTCGGAATTCGACGAAACAAAGACCCAGTATCTTATTTTTCCCGGAAGACCCCAGAACACCGAAGGAGAGTCGGAGGCGGGCCAGAGGGCCACCACACCATAAGGCGGCACGGGCCCAGGCCTGGCCGCGCCAGCCTATGGTGAGGAGGCCCCAGGCACCTCCCTGCGCCGCCTCTTCGCCTATAAGACCCCTTTCGACCTAAAAACGCAATACGAATTGACGAAACTCCAGAAAGACTCCAGGGGCGCCGCCACCATCGCGAAACTTCAATTCGGAGGACATAAGTCTCTGTTCCGGCACGCCGCCGGGACGGGGAAGTGCCCCCGGAAGCCATCTCCATCGACGCCACCGCATCCATCATGCTCCGTGAGTAGTTTCCCCATGGACTACGGGTTCTAGCTGTAGCTAGTTGGTATTCTCTCCCCCATGTACTTCAATACAATGATCTCATGAGCTGCCTTACATGATTGAGATTCATCTGATGTAATTGGTGTTGTGTTTGCTGGGATCCGATGGATTGTTACATTATGATTAGTCTATCTATAATGTTTGTGAAGTTATTGTTGCAATCTTGTTGTGTTTAATGCTTGTCACTAGGGCCCGAGTGGCATGATCTTAGATTTAAGCTCTATACTTATTGCTTAGATTGTATCTACAAGTTGTTTGCACATGTCTATGTCCGGAACCCGAGGCCCCGGAGTGACAAGAATCGGGATAAGCTGGAGGGGAAGACTTAGATATGAGGATCACATGTTTTCACCAAGTGTTAATGCTTTGCTCCGGTGCTCTATTAAAAGGAGTACCTTAATTGCCGATAGATTCCCTTGAGGCCCTGGCTGCCACCGGCTGGTTGGACAAAAGATGTTATACAAGTTTCTCATTGCGAGCACGTATGACTATATATGGAAAACATGCCTACATGATTAATAATCTTGATGTTCTGTCTTAATGCTATTTCAATCCTATCAATTGCCCAACTGTAATTTGTTCACCCAACACTTGTTATTGGAGAGTTACCACTAGTGTAGATAGCCGGGAACCCCGGTCCATCTTTCATCATCATATACTCGTTCCTACATGTCATTGGAAGTAGTATCAACTATTTTCACGGTGCCATTGCCTCCGTGTTATCTATTATTCACTGCTTCGTGTTACTCGTTACTATTGCTCTCATATCATCTGCTGCTTTCACATCACCCCTGTTACTAGTGCTTTTCCAGGTGCAGATGAATTGACAACTCAGTTGTTAAGGCTTATAAGTATTCTTTACCTCCCCTTGTGTCGAATCAATAAATTGGGTTTTACTTCCCTCGAAGACTGTTGCGATCCCCTATACTTGTGGGTTATCAATCACCATGCCTGCCTCCGGACTGATGCGTGAGTAGTTCATCCTTGGACTATGGGTCCATAGCAGTAGCTAGATGGTTGTCTTCCCCTCTTGTGCTATCATGTTTAGATCTTGTGAGCTGCCTATCATGATCAAGATCATCTATTTGTAATGCTACATGCTGTGTTTGTTGGGATCCGATGAATATGGAATACTATGTCAAGTTGATTATTGATCTATCATATATGTGTTGTTTATGATCTTGCATGCTCTCCGTTGCTAGTAGAGGCTCTGGCCAAGTTGATACTTGTAACTCCAAGAGGGAGTATTTATGCTCGATAGTGGGTTCATGCCTCCATTGAATCCGAGACGATGGATGAGAAAGTTCTAAGGTTATGGATGTGTTGTTGCCACTAGGGATAAAACATCAATGCTTTGTCTAAGGATATTTGTATTGTTTACATTACGCACAGTACTTAATGCAATTGTCTCGTTGTTTGCAACTTAATATCGGAAGGGGTGCGGATGCTAACCCGAAGGTGGACTTTTTAGGCATAGATGCATGCTGGATAGCGGTCTATGTTCTTTGTCGTAATGCCCTAAGTAAATCTCATATTAGTCATCATGATATGTATGTGCATTGTTATGCCCTCTCTATTTGTCAATTGCCCAACTGTAATTTATTCACCCAACATGCTATTTATCTTATTGGAGAGACACCACTAGTGAACTGTGGACCCCGGTCCATTCTTTTACATCTGAAATACAATTTACTGCAATCATTGTTCCCTGCTGTTCTTTTCAAACAAACATCATTCTCCACACCATACGTTTAATCCTTTGTTTACAATAAGCCGGTGAGATTGACAACCTCACTGTTAAATTGGGGCAAAGTATTTTGATTGTGCTGTGCAGGTTCCACGTTGGCGCCGGAATCCCTGGTGTTGCGCCGCACTACACTCCTTCACCAACAACCTTCACGTGGCCTTCATCTCCTACTGGTTCGATAACCTTGGTTTCTTACTGAGGGAAATATTGCTGCTGTACGCATCACACCTTCCTCTTGGGGTTCCCAACGGACGTGTGCTTCACGCGTTATCAGGCTCCCCACACGCCGACGCACATGTGGGCCCGGCCGCGCGGCTGCATGGGGAGGAGGCCGTGGGCTACCCCCGGGCTTGCCCTTCTGGCTCCGTGTGTCCCTCGAAAAAATAGGAGGGTTTGGCTTTCGTTTCGTCGAATTCCGAGAATATTGCCCGAACAGCTTTCCTGGAACCAAAAACAGCAGAAAACATGAACTGGCACTGTGGCATCTTGTTAATAGGTTAGTCCCAGAAAATGCATAGAAACATTATAAAGTGTGAATAAAACATGTAGATATTGTCATAAAACCAACATGGAACATAAGAAATTATAGATACGTTGGAGACGTATCAACGGGCGACATAAGCACTCTACTCGATTCTTTTTTTTCCAAGTAAAACCGGACCTTTATCAAGAAATAGGGGTTATTCAAACTCTCGGACCAAGCCAAACAAAAGATATGCACTGCTCTCTTCCGAACGGTCCACTTTTACAAACTTGCAAAGAATGCATTACTAGCTAACTACTTAATATATGAAATAATATGCAAATAAGGTGATCTATCTTTCTTCTTCTCCTGGACCCCTGTAATATCCCAGGTTTAGAGGCTACAAAAAAGAGAGATTAGAGAAGTGTGCATTGCATTCATGCATAGAAAATCCGGGAAAATTTCGCGCTTTCGAATAAAACTTGTCACGGTAACTGAAGTTTCACTTGTCTTGCTTGCTGGAATTGAAGTAGATCATCAAGTTAAGCGCTATAAACTTCACTATGATCTTTGCTTAAACCATCAAGGTGATCGAGGTTTCTCTTACGTCGGTGGAACATCAGTTAGTAATCGATCGTGAGTGCGATAAACTTCGACATGATCTTTGTTGAACTATTTGATTTTGGGGAACACAATTGGAATTTGTATTCCAAACAAGAATTTTCTAATAACAATTCAAACAATATTTGAATTGGGAATCAAGACAATGATCATAAAGAATAAGGAATTTAAGAATAGAAAAATTACAACTTTATTAATATTAACACAAACATACAAAGTCTTTACAAAATGAATAAAGAATAAGAATCTAATCACAATTACCATTACATGAATAAGAAAAGTAAATTAAATCCTAAACTAAATGTTGGAGATCTTCATCTCTTGTTTAAGTAAGTCCCTGCAAAACAAACAAAGAAAACAAAAAGAAAAGTAAAGCCAAGTGGCCAGGTTAGAAAGAAATGGAAAGAAAATGAGAAGATCTTTTCTCAACCATGCATATCCACAAGAGGGGATGCACTTGGTTGAAACTTGCACCACACAGGCAAGCAGCACTGTCACACATACGAGCTATGTGTTGTCGACACTATAGAGAGCAGCCTATCAATATAAAAGTAAGGCAGTAGCAGTCCAGCCGAACCATACCATGTCCATATCATCAAACCCACATCGGCAGCTCAGCCAGGGATAGTTTGCACCAGTAAAGTTTCGTAGAATCACAAGGACAAAAGAACTTCAAGAACATGTCTCAGTTCAACATCCAAAACCACAAATCATTCCCAGGCAACCATTTAGGAAATCAGTATCAAGATCACAGCCAAAGTTGCAAGGAGAACCATGGTGCCAATAAGAGCCCAGGAGGAGCAGGCACAACCCATGGAGGAGGTGGACTCCAAGACCAGCAGCAACGCCAGATCAACATCAAGCAAGATCAAGCTACTCTCCACATCAGGTTGTTAGGCAACAAGTTAAGCATAGCATCTGTTCTTAGTTTGCATAGCTAGATGTGAGAAAATAAAAGAAAAAGGGACACAGTCATCCCATCTAACCACCCTTCAACTAGATTTTCATCTAGGAGGATGGAGAGATGGATATTTCTCTCAGTATTGCATAGAGATGCTATGCAAGAATCATCACAGAGAAGAAAAGCCACATCATAGTATATATTCTTATTTTAAATCTATGCCTCAGCCTTTGCATCATCGGTTGGAGCAAGCATAGATCTGTCCATTAAAATCAACTCAAGCATCACTAAGGGCTTGGAATGGACTTTTGCATCATCTGATGATAGCTATAATCCAAGCTTGATAAATCACTATACACAACTACCAATAACACCAAATCCTAATAGGCTTATTATTACTCTGTGCACACTCTTCTGAGGCACCACAGAGGAACTCCAAGCTAGCAGATGGCACATGGGTATTTGTGCAAGAAAATAAAGTAGGCAGCCAAGATCATAAACTATAACATCATTAGTGGAATAAGGATTTCTCTCGGAATGGCATATAAATAATATGCCAAATACATCACAGAGAATTAAAAGCCATGCAATAGCATATGTTCTTATCAATTTAATTATCTAGCACCAGATATCTCCAAGGACTAGGCAGTGTTCATCTTGCACACACAAAAACAAATATGTCCAGCTGACAAGGTATTAACTTGTCAATGCCTACAAGTTGTAGACTAGGGTTTTCGTGGAAGTAGAGGGCAAGTAGATCTCGAGGGTTTCAGCCGGAAAAGTACTCGACTACTAGAAAACTAGGTTTGGGTTGTGTTGACAATGAAATCAATCCTTTCTTCGTCCCTCGACTCCCCCTTATATAGGAGGCGGAGCCGAGGGTTTCGTATTACACAATTTACAAACTCCGGGAGACTCTTTGAGTTCGACCCATGAAGTTACAAACCTCTTTATTCCTAATCTATCTCTTCTTGCCATAGTCGATGCTTTAGTAGGCTTCTGGGCTTCGTATTCTTCGGGTTATGGGCCTTCAATAAACCCCGGGTACCATCTTCGGCAGGCCCATTGGGGATGCCTATGTCAGTAGCCCCTGAGATTTTGCTTGAATCGGAGAGTCGAGTAAAATCTCCATCATTACAATTAACACATGATTTCTTCGAGTCACTAAATAATTTTCATCATATATTGTACAGGGATAATGGTAGATGGGGCTGGTTCATCCGACTGGATCAGGTACCGCTTAACTACTCTCGTGGCAATCCCGCAAAAACCTACTTCAAGGTCAAGTCCCTGGACTTGACCTCGGTATACTGGTGTAATTCGACATGTGCCGATTAAGGTCTTACCATATGCCAAACTCCAATCATATTTTATCGGGTACCTAACGCGTCCGTTAGGATTTTTCTTCGCATCTGTTGATACGGAAAAAAGTAGCAGAGCGCATTCATGTGCGATACCACGCCACGCAGGACGGATCCCGGGGTCTTACCTTCGTAAAGTATTACGGCATCTAGAGATTTAACCGCGACTGAGGCGCTCTGAGAATATATTGTCGAGTGCCTTTTTCGGCTGTTGGAATAGCACATTTATTCGAGTCATATGATGACTTATTATCTTGACCTCCCGATGGGAGTATATGAAGAGTTATATCATAACTCTAAATATACTCAATTTGACTCCTTTAGTTTCATCGGTACGCAACCAGCATTCCCGATGGAAGTAGCCCCCGAGGCTACAGCCAAGTTCTTATACTTGGTTGTAGGCTCACCTTTTTTCCATCTTGTCACTATATTGTCAACTTTCCTATTTTTTCCATGTTTATCGGGTGCGCGACCATCGCTCCCGATGGGAGTAGCCCCCGAGGCTACAGTCGAGTATTTATACTTGGTTGTAGGCTCAACTGTTTATCTTCTTTGAACCACCATATACTTATGTCCTTTATGCCATCCTCTTATCAGAAGTTTTCATTCAACTTCGGATAAGAGTAGCACCCGAGCATTTGAACAAAAACTTGTATTTGATCAAAGGCTCCCGAAGTTACTTTGTCTGCATCATTATACTCCTATGTCGCTAATTGTCCAAAGAATTGGAGTCGAAATATCCCTTATAGTGACATCAGCGCTGACGATGGCCATGAACGTTGCATTGGGAAGGTGCGGGTTCTGTTATGTCACTGACCCGTGGGTCCCAAACACTGCGTCGCTTGACACGTTACACAAGTGGGGGACACACGTCCTCCGCTTTTTCTGGCACGCGCGTTGTGGCACCTGTTTAGTTAATTCAGAGTAAAAAGACCTTTGTTCCATGTGGACACGTGTAAAGCATCGAATCCATTTCCTTTCCATCTAACGGCGTGACGGATCAATTCTTTCCTATAAATCATCTTCTTCCCCCTTTCTCTTTTCCATTCGCCGCGACGTTCAAATCTCTTCTCTCTCCTCCCTCGCCATTGCCAACCTCAAGCCCTGTAAATTCGCGCCACCAAGCACTCTTTTCCCTCACCAAAGCTCACTCCATGCCTCCACGCTCGAGGCTAGCCAAACACACCGCTCCAAAAGCCGATGCTGCCATGGAAGATCTGGAGATCTCCTGATGGGAGAGATCCAAGCTCAGCAACCAGGACAAGAGGGGTCTCAAGAAACTTGGCTTGATGCAGAAGAACGACTCCCTCATCTTCCCCGGTGATGAGAGCACTCTGAAGCCTCGAATCGGATATTGGGTAACCTTCATCGACCATCTTATTCGCGGTCTTTCCACCCCCGTCCATGAATTTCTTCGTGGACTTCTGTTTGTTTACGGGATTCAGCTGCACCAGCTGACCCCAAACTCCATCCTTCACATCTCTCTTTTTATCACCCTCTGTGAATGCTTCCTCGGGACCCATCCCCATTGGGGCCTGTGGAAGCGTATTTTCTATCTCCGGCGCAACAACTCCCGCAGCATCGTCTACAATGTGGGCGGCGCTTACATTTGCGTCTGACCCGACGTAGATTACTTTGATGTAAAATTCCCTAATTCCGTCCAAGGATGGCGCAAGAGGTGGTTGTACATCAAAGACGAATCTGTCGGCAACAAGGAGTACGGCATTGCTCCTTTTGACGGTGCCGCGAAAATCATCAGACGCCGGTCCTGGGACGCCAAAGCTTCTGCCGAAGAAAAAGCGGCTACCGACGCTCTGATGAAACACATCCACCAGCTCTAGAACACCCACGGTGAAGAGCTGTCGGGTATTCAGATTACCGCTTACTTCCTTAGGATCAGGGTGCAACCTCTGCAGACTCGCAAAAACCCCCTTTGGATGTATGCTGGCGAGGAAGACGTCGATCACATTTCCAAGGACCTTGCTGTGAAGGACTTGGAAAAGCTTATTCGACGCTTTTCTTCACTAAGCAAGAAAGATGAGGTTCCAACCTCTTGTCGGGTGCAGCCATACAGCGGCAGCCACCCACTTCCCAAGGTAAATGATATTTCCTTCGAGTTGTTCTTTTTTTTTCGACTGCTCTATTTTTTATATCTTGCGTATTCATCTATAAACTTGTCCCTGCAGAACCACCAAGTCCTGACTTCTCTTCCTCCCCTTCCTGAAGGCGGAGAGGTAGAAGAGCGAGTCATTGTCCACGACGACCCGCAATAATCTACTCATCTCGAGAGTGAAGTCGCTGCATCAAACAGATCCACGGCTTTTCCAAAAAAGATACTGACTCAGAGGCTTCTGAATCAGTGCGCTCTCCTCCTTCCGCTGTTTCTCCAAAGAACAAAAGGAAAAGGGGCGAAGTCGAGGATTCCGGCACCTCTAAACCCAGTGGATCACCTGTCGAGGAAACTTCCCCTGAAGAGGAGGGCGGCTTCTGCCCTTACGACGACGCTATCATTAGCTCGTAAGTTACGCTGTTTCTTATGTTTGCATATTTATTGTGAATATTCTCACGTTTCTTTCTTGACAGTGGCGAATAAGAAGAATCCGCTGCTAATGTGGCGGCTCCAACGAGCACGTCGAATACCTTGGTTCTTTCAGAAGCACGTCGCGCTGCTGAGGAACCTTCGTGTCCTCGTCAGTGATGACCCACAAGTATAGGGGGTGTATCGTAGTATCTTCGATAAGTAAGAATGTCGATCCCAACGAGGAGCAGAAGGTGTTGACAAGCAGTTTCGATGAAGGATTCGGACAAGTATTCAGGGGGTTTTGATGTAACAGATGAATAAAGTACGAGTAAGTAAAGTGCGAGAGTAACAATTGCAGCGAGTGGCCCAATCCTTTTTAGCACAAAGGACAAGCCGGTTTGTTTACTTACTAGCTGAATACCCGTGCGTTGCTACGGCTGCTTCATTTTTTCTCACCTCAACTGTAAATATAATATACATGAAATTTATGTTTATAGCCTGCCTAAGCCACCTTGTGAGCCTCCACATCGTGATAAAGGTTACTAATAGGGAACTTGATAAATTGTTTTGGTGTGACTTTTGCATGTATATCTCAAACCATAAAACGGGATATTAAGCCTGGTTATTTACTAAGCTAATTTTTCTCTTAAGTTGAATCACAACATCCGTGCATTGCTAGGTGTTGCCACATGCTCTATTTATGAGATTCATGCTCGTAACGGCTGTTCCTCGCGCTACTTGAGCTCGGCGTGAATTGCTCCATCTTGTACCTCATGGACCAGCGGTATTTCAGGGCCGGCGTTGCTTCTAGAGGAGAGAAGAATTTGGGTCGTACTTCAATCAGTGCAGGCGAGCATCATCCTCTCATCTATATCGTGTGTAGGTGTTGCACGTCTTGGAGTCATCATCAGTCAGAGTGGCCAGTGGTCGTGGGAGTAGACCTAGCCAGTCGTTGCTTCAACGCCCTTCAGCTCCACCCGCACATCCACCGTTGCAGTTGGCATTCCTCAACCTCATTTGCCTTGGTCTTCTTAAAGGCACAACCTGCTATGACGAACGCCTCATTCTCCTCCGAAGTTGTATTGGACCATAGCCGGCGTTCGCAAGGAGGACACACGGGATTTTAGTCTAGTGCTTTCGCTACATACGGCTAATTAATCTTCATTGTTTTGATAAGTGTTGTGTGGGTGAACCTATGCTAATGTACCGCCCTTCCTAGGACTAATACATACTTGTGATTATACCCCTTGCAAGCATCCGCAACTACAAGAAAGTAATTAAGATAAATCTAACCACAGCCTTTAAACTCTAAGATCCCGCGATCCCTCCCGCATCGATATACCAACGGGGGCTCGGGTTTCGTCACTCCGGCAACCCCGCAATTGGCAAACGAGTACAAGATGCATTCCCCTAGGCCCATAAAGGTGAAGTGTCATGTAGTCGACGTTCACACGACACCACTAGAAGAATAACACCACAACTTAAATATCATAACATTGAATATTACTCAACCATACTTCACTACTAACATTTAGACTTCACCCATGTCCTCAAGAACTAAACGAACTACTCACGAGACATCATATGGAACATGATCAGAGGTGATATGATAATGAATAACAATCTGAACATAAACCTTGGTTCAACGGTTTCACTCAATAGCATCAATAACAAGTAGAAATCAACACCGGGAAAGTTTCCCCTATCAAACAATCAAGATCAAATCCAAATTGCTACAGCGGTGACGAGGTGCAGCGGTGGAGACGGCGGTGATGATGATGAAGATGATGGTGATGGTGATGGAGATGATGTTCAGCTCGATGGCGGTGACGATGGCGTTGATTTCCCCCTCCGGGAGGGAATTTCCCCGGCAGATCTCAGCCTGCTGGAGAGCTCTTTTCTCTCTGGTGTTCTCCGCCCCGCAGAGGCGGCTGTGACTCTTCGCGACGTACCTCTGGAGCTTAGGTTTTCGGGACGAAGGAGTACGCGAAGAAAAGGAGGCGAGAGGGGCTGTGGGCCCCCCTCCTCACAGGGCGGCGCGGCCAGGCCTTGGGCCGCGCCGGCCTATGGGGTGGGCCCACCTCGGGTCCCCTCTTCTCCCCCTTCTGGCTCCCTTCGTCATCTGAAAAAATAGGATTTTTCGTATAATTCCCGTCAATTGTTGATCTTCCGAAATATTGCGTTCTGACGGTGCTTTTTCCAGCAGAATCCTGGCTCCGGTGCGCGATCCCCAAATAATCATGAAACATGCAAAATAGATGAAATAACATAAGTATCATCTCCAAATATGAAATATATCAATGAATAACAGCAAATTATGATATAAAATAGTGATGCAAATTGGACGTATCAACTCCCCCAAGCTTAGACCTCGCTTGTCCCCAAGCGAAACTGAACTCGGTAAACAGGACCACATGTTTATGGAGTGAAGAGTCGATAAATCAAATACGGGCAAGAAGCATCATATTCATTCACACAAGACATTCTAGTAAACAACTTCCTCATATAACTCAACTTGAAACAAGTATAAGGTAATCACAAATAAAGGTGCATAAGGAATCATAATTGGTGATGGCAAACTTTGTTCTTGATCAGAGAACAGTTAACAGATTATACTTATCTATTGAGCAGCGCTCTCATGTTAAAGTTTATGTGGCTTATCTTGCATACTCAATCATAATGATCATTGATAACTTTCAAAGCTATATTCATTCAGGTAAAACTTGTACTAAACAAGGAAGAGTAAAAGACATGATGAAGCAAATCACAATATAATAATTTGATCACAACAACTAAAATGCTTGCTTGAGATGGAGGGAAATAGGTTTACTGACTCAACATAAAGTAAAAGACAGGCCCTTCGCAGAGGGAAGCAGGGATTAAATCATGTGCTAGAGCTTTTCAGTTTTGAAATCATATAAAGAGAATAAAGGTAATATTTTGAGAGGTGTTTGTTGCTGTCAACGAATGGTAGCGGGTACTCTAACCCCCTTGCCAAACAGACCTCCAAAGAGCGGCTCCCATGAAGGACGTTATCTCTACCAGCAAGGTAGATCATCCCTCTTATCTTTTGTTTACACATGTACTTTAGTTTATTTAAGGATGACACTCCCCCAACCTTTGCTTACACAAGCCATGGCTAACCGAATCCTCGGGTGCCTTCCAACAATCTCATACCATGGAGGAGTGTCTATTGCAAAATTAAGTTGCTTGCTGATGAATCAGAGCAAAACATGTGAAGAGAATCATTAATGAAAGTTGATTAATTGGGGCTGGGAACCCCGTTGCCGGCTCTTATTGCAAAATTATAGGATAAGTGGATGAAGCCACTAGTCCATTAGTGGAAGCTGCCTAACAAGACTGAAAGATAAAACACCACATACTTCCTCATGAGCTATAAAACATTGACACAAATAAGAAGTAATAAATTTTGAATTGTTTAAAGGTAGCACATGAAGTATTTACTTGGAATGGCAGGAAATACCATGTAGTAGGTAGGTATGGTGGACACAAATGGCATAGGTTTGGGTTGAGGTTTGGATGCACGAGAAGCATTCCTCTCGCATACGAGTCTTTGGCTAGCAAGGTTAATTAGCAAGCATAAGAGTTGAGGGAAACAAGCAAATATACATGTGATAGACATAATCATAAACAATTTTAACTTCAGAATAATAAGCTATGAGCTAACAAGAAAGGAAGATAATGAAACAACTATATGTATCTCTCTTTTCTACTTAAACCTCAAGGTGTTGTTGCTATTGACCAATGCTAAGTTTGCCAAAACCAAATAGATTTACTCAATGCTCCCAAAGTGGTACCAATACTAAAATCAAGATCAATCATATAATAGAAATTGCAAACTAAAATAAGGTGTGCAATATGTAAATGATAAGACTTCTCATTAATATTTCATAACGATAACTCACACCAAGGGATACATAGACAAACTAAAGGAGAGATACTTCCACACTGCAACCCATCTTATATGATAACTTCCCTACTCATGATATGACACTACTTGATAGTAAAAAGTAAAAGGCAGTGATGGTGTGATACCGCGGCACTCCCCCAAGCTTGGAACAAACCAAGGGGATGCCAATACCGATGATGAATTAATCCTTTGGCGATGGTGGTGATGAATTCCTCCCGCGCTTCTTACAGATCTCCTTCAGCTTCAACTTCTCAGCTTGGCAATTCCGCACTAAGACCCGAAGAGATTCATTGTTATCTGAAGTTGGCGGTGGCGACCTTGTAATGGGTATCGAGTAATATTCCAGCATTCTACGGAGTCGGTAATTCTCCTCCTGGAGTATCTCCACTTCTCTTCTTAGTGCCCGATATTGACCACAAAACTCATCAGTAGTCCGTAGAGCTTCTTCCAGCACAGGGAAAGAGTCGAGGCCAGGAGCAGGTGGTAAGGGTCCCTGCAAGTTATGAGAGAAATAACGTCGAGTGTCAACAGATCCCACCAAGATTTGCTTACTCCCAACAGCTTGTTGCTCTTGTTTTGACGACTCCCTTTTCACTTCTTCCTTCGAAGGCCCTTTGCCCTTGTTGTCGGAGGCCATGGTGCTCTAGATCAAATACAGATCCTGGCAGATACAGCTCAAAACAAAACACGTCGAGAAAACGATATACGGACCTCCAGGGGTCCGAGGGATTATATAGCAGGAATTTTCGCAACAAACGGAAAGTACCAGGTCGAACCAGAGTCGGGAAGGGGCGACGAGGCGGTGTCCTCATAGGGCGGCGCGGCCAGGCTGGGGCCCGCGCCGGCCTATGGGGGCACGCCCTCGTGCGTCTCCTCCACTCCGTTTCGATCTCGTAATTTTTCATATTTTCCAAAAACAGCAAAAATATTGTTCGAAAAGTAAATCGCGAACTTTTTATTACTCGTACTCGTTACCTATTCAAAGTCGAGTTCGGCGGATCGTCAATTTGACCCTTGATGAAAGCCTCCGGTGTTTCCACTCGAATAACATCAACATCTACATTATAAGAATCACCTGAGATATAATGCTTGAGTCTTTGTCCATTCACCACTTGCGTGGCATTGCCTTGGAGAGAACTAATTTTAATTGCTCCTGAACGATACACCTCCTCAACAACATATGGTCCTTCCCATTTCGAGAGTAATTTCCCCGCAAAGAATCCGAGACGAGACCGATACAACAGGACTTTATCCCCAATATTAAACTCTCTTTTGATAATCCTTCTATCATGCCATTTCTTAACTTTCTCTTTAAAGAGTTTAGCATTTTCATAAGCTTCACTTCTCCATTCATCTAGAGAACTTAATTGCAACAACCTCTTATCACCGGCTAGTTTAGGATCTTTGTTTAGTTCTCTAACAGCCCAATAAGCCTTGTGCTCTAGTTCTAAAGGTAAATGACAAGCTTTTCCATAAACCATTTTATAAGGTGACATTCCCATGGGGTTTTTATAAGCAGTTCTATAAGCCCATAGTGCTTCCTTCAATTTACTAGCCCAATTCTTTCTAGTTTTATTAACAGTCTTTTGCAAGATAGATTTAATCTCTCTATTTGATAGTTCTACTTGCCCACTAGTTTGAGGATGATAAGCGGAAGCAATTCTATGATTAATACCATATTTAGCAAGAGTTTTTCTAAAACCACCATGAATAAAATGAGAACCTCCATCTATCATAATATATGTAGGTACTCCAAATCTAGGAAAAATAATGTCTAAAAGCATTCTTAAAGAGGTCTCACCATCAGCACTTTTTGTAGGTATGGCTTCCACCCATTTAGTAACATAATCAACAGCAACAAGTATATGAGTGTTACCTTCTGAAGAGGGAAAAGGTCCCATGAAGTCAAATCCCCAACAATCAAATGGTTCAATAACAAGAGTATAATTCATAGGCATTTCATTGCGTCTTGGAGATATTACCAACCCTTTGACATTCATCACAAGATAAAATAAACTTCCTTGCATCTTTGAAGAGAGTTGGCCAATAAAAACCTGATTGTAGAACTTTTTGCGCGGTTCTATCTCCGGCGTGATGTCCTCCATAAGCACTACCATGACATTTACTCAATATCTCTTGTTGTTCATATTCGGGAACACATCTTCGCAGAATACCATCCACTCCTTCTTTATATAAGTGTGGGTCATCCCAAAAATAATGCCTCAAGTCATAAAAGAATTTCCTCCTTTGCTTGAGCTGAAAAGGTTGGAGGCAAGTACTTGGAAACAATAAAGTTAGCATAATCAGCATACCAAGGACTGTCTCGCGAGCTCACCTTTATTATAGCCAATTGTTCATTTGGAAAACTATCATTAACGGGAACAGGATCATAAGCAATATTTTCCAATCTAGACAAATTATCAGCAACAGGATTATCAACACCTTTCCTATCTACAATATGTAAATCAAATTCTTGCAAAAGAAGTACCCATCTAATAAGCCTCGGCTTAGCATCTTTCTTTGTCATAAGGTATCTAATTGCAGCATGATCGGTATGAATCGTAACTTTTGAATCAACAATATAAGATCTAAATTTATCACAAGCAAAGACTACAGCTAACAATTCTTTTTCAGTAGTAGCATAATTTCTTTGAGCAGGCATCAAGAGTTTTACTAGCATAATGAATAACATTCAATTTTTTATCTACTCGCTGTCCAAGAACAGCGCCTACAGCAAAATCACTAGCATCACACATAATTTCAAATGGTAAGTTCCAATCAGGAGGTTCAACTATAGGGGAAGTTGTTAAGGCTTTCTTTAGAGTTTCAAAAGCTTCCTTACAATCATCATCAAAAACAAAAGGTACATCTTTTTGAAGAAGATTAGTAAGAGGCTTTGAAATCTTGGAGAAATCTTTAATAAATCTCCTATAAAACCCAGCATGGCCAAGAACACTACGAATACCTTTAACATCCCTGGGATAGGGCATCTTCTCAATAGCTTCAACTTTAGCTCTATCAACTTCAATACCTCTCTCGGAAATTTTGTGTCCCAATACAATTCCTTCATTAACCATAAAGTGGTATTTCTCCCAATTAAGAACAAGGTTAGTTTCTTCACATCTCTGCAAAACTTTATCAAGGTTTCGCAAGCAACTATGAAAAGAATTCCCATAGACAGAAAAATCATCCATGAATACCTCTACAATACTCTCACAAAAGCCATGAAAAATAGCGGACATGCATCTTTGAAAAGTAGCAGGAGCATTACATAAACCAAAAGGCATACGCCTATAAGCATAAGTTCCATAGGGACAAGTGAAAGTGGTTTTCTCTTGATCTTTAGTTTTAACAACAATTTGTGAAAATCCGAGAATAACCATCAAGAAAGCAAAAATGAGTATTTTTAGATAACCTTTCTAACATTTGATCAATAAAAGGCAAAGGGTAATGATCTTTCTTAGTAACCTTATTAACTTTTCGATAATCAATGCACATTATATAACCTACAACTACTCTTTGAGGTATGAGCTCATCATTATCATTAGGGACAACATTCATTCCTCCTTTCTTAGGAACACAATGCACAGGACTAACCCATCTACTATCAGCAATAGGATATATAATACCAGCTTCAAGGAGTCTTAATACCTCATTTCTTACCACATCCTTCATCTTAGGAATTAGACGACGCTGAGGTTCAACAACAGGCTTCGCATCATCTTCCATATTAATGGCGTGTTGGCAAATAGAGGGAGAAATCCCCTTCAAGTCATCAAGAGTGTAGCCAATAGCACCTCGGTGTTTCTTCAATATCTCCAATAACCTTTCTTCTTCAAACTCTGAAAGCTTAGAACTAATAATAACAGGATATATTTTCTTATCATCAATATGAGCATATTTAAGATTATCAAGCAATGGTTTTAAATCAAAGACAGGATCTTCCTTTGGTGGTGGTGTTGTACCCAAATCTTCCACCGGTAAATCATGCTTAAGAATAGGTTGACGAAGGAAAATTTCATCAAGCTCGTATCTTTCTTCCCTAAAAACTTCACTCTCACTATTCTCCAAATGTTGCTGCAAAGGATTACTAGGAGCAAGAGCAATAGATGCACACTGTTCAACTTTAAAATCACTATTAGGCGAATCAATTTTATAAGGAGTTTTGGTAAATTTAGAGAAGTTAAACTCATAAGATTCACCAGCAAACTTAGTCAAAATTTTCTCTTTCTTGCAATCTATAATAGCTCCACAAGTATTTAGAAAAGGTCTACCAAAAATGATAGGACAATATTTACTAGCAGCAGAACCAAGTACCAAAAAGTCAGCAGGATATTTAATCTTACCACATAAGACTTCCACATCTTGAATAATTCCAATTGGAGAGATAGTTTCTCTATTAGCCAGCCGAATAACCACATCAATATCTTCAAGTTCACAAGAACCAATTTCGTGCATGATCTCCGTGTAAAGCTCATAAGGAATAACACTGATTCTCTATCCTTGTCATTCTCCCATCCTTCAGTATTTTCTTGGATCCGATTAACAAGGTCCCTTTTAAACTCTTCCTTGTTGCGTGTAAATGATCCAGAACAAGAAGTATCCAGCAAGGTCTTGTCTTGAAAAGAAAGTCTTGCATAGAAATTATCAATAATAATATTACCCGGAAGCTCATGAATGGGGCATTTGAGCATTAAAGACTTCAATCTCCCCCACGCTTGGGCAATACTCTCTCCTTCATGAGGCCAAAAATTATATATGCAATTCCGATCTTTGTGAATCTCACTTGGAGGATAGAACTTAGAATAAAATCGGGGCACAATATCATTCCATTCAAGAGAATCCCCATTATCCAGTAATTTATACCAATGCGCCGCTTTACCAGACAGCGATACAGAGAATAGTGTCTTCCTCACTTCATCCATAGCAATACCTGCACACTTGAATAAACCGCATAATTCATGTAAGAACGAGTAAATGATCTCCGGGGTGGACAGTTCCATCCCCAGTATAACGGTTACCCACTACACGTTCAATAATTTTCATAGGTATTTTGTATGGTATTTCTTCCTTACCAGGCGCCTCATCCACTACCTTTGCAGTAGTAGTAGATTTCCCAAATAAACACTCAAGAGAAGATCTCTCCATAATGAGTTATAGCAGCAGGCGGAAATAAAATCAGCACAAACAGTAGAAATTTCCCTTACCAATTCCACTTACCAATAGCGCTTCACTCCCCGGCAACGGCGCCAGAAAATAGTCTTGATGACCCACAAGTATAGGGGGTGTATCGTAGTATCTTCGATAAGTAAGAATGTCGATCCCAACGAGGAGCTGAAGGTGTTGACAAGCAGTTTCGATGAAGGATTCACTGTAAATGCTCACAGACAAGTATTCAGGGGGTTTTGATGTAACGAGATGAATAAAGTACGAGTAAGTAAAGTGCGAGAGTAACAATTGCAGCGAGTGGCCCAATCCTTTTTAGCACAAAGGACAAGCCGGTTTGTTTACTTATAATGACCAAATGTTCTCGAGGACACACGGGATTTTAGTCTAGTGCTTTCGCTACATACGGCTAATTAATCTTCATTGTTTTGATAACTGTTGTGTGGGTGAACCTATGCTAATGTACCGCCCTTCCTAGGACTAATACATACTTGTGATTATACCCCTTGCAAGCATCCGCAACTACAAGAAAGTAATTAAGATAAATCCAACCACATCCTTAAACTCTGAGATCCTGCGATCCCTCCTGCATCGATATACCAACGGGGGCTCAGGTTTCGTCACTCCGGCAACCCCGCAATTGGCAAACGAGTACAAGATGCATTCCCCTAGGCCCATAAAGGTGAAGTGTCATGTAGTCGACGTTCACACGACACCACTAGAAGAATAACACCACAACTTAAATATCATAACATTGAATATTACTCAACCATACTTCACTACTAACATTTAGACTTCACCCATGTCCTCAAGAACTAAACGAACTACTCACGAGACATCATATGGAACATGATCAGAGGTGATATGATAATGAATGACAATCTGAACATAAACCTTGGTTCAACGGTTTCACTCAATAGCATCAATACCAAGTAGAAATCAACACCGGGAGAGTTTCCCCTATCAAACAATCAAGATCAAACCCAAATTGCTACAGCGGTGACGAGGTGCAGCGGTGGAGACGGCGGTGATGATGATGAAGATGATGGTGATGGTGATGGAGATGATGTCCAGCTCGATGGCGGTGACGATAGCGTCGATTTCCCCCTCCGGGAGGGAATTTCCCCGGCAGATCTCAGCCTGCCGGAGAGCTCTTTTCTCTCCGGTGTTCTCCGCCCCGCGAGAGGCGGCTGTGACCCTTCGCGACGTACCTCTGGAGCTTAGGTTTTCGGGACGAAGGAGTACGCGAAGAAAAGGAGGCGAGAGGGGCTGTGGGCCCCCTCCTCACGAGGGCGGCGCGGCCAGGCCTTGGGCCGCGCCGGCCTATGGGGTGGGCCCACCTCGGGTCCCCTCTTCTCCCCCTTCTGGCTCCCTTCGTCATCTGGAAAAATAGGATTTTTTCGTATAATTCCCGTCAATTGTTGATCTTCCGAAATATTGCGTTCTGACGGTGCTTTTTCCAGCGAGAATCCTGGCTCCGGTGCGCGATCCCCAAATAATCATGAAACATGCAAAATAGATGAAATAACATAAGTATCATCTCCAAATATGAAATATATCAATGAATAACAACAAATTATGATATAAAATAGTGATGCAAATTGGACGTATCAGTCAGCAAGATGTGGAAGCATCGACTCCTATCGCTAGCCCCCGAGCTCCTTCGCCGAAAAGACCAAGGATTGAACTTGGCGAAAGCTACGACTGTTTGGCCGGAAGTTCAACGACTCCTCCCTTGGATGACGTAAGTACTCCTGCGGCTATTTTTATTTTGTCAGTCTCATTTTTTTTTACCATTTGTCGAGTTTTTCCCTTCTGAACCTGTCTCTCGACTTTTCTTTCGTAGCCTCTGATGAAACATTTCATCAATTTTGGTACCCAATTTATTGGGTATCGTGATACTGTCGAAGATTTGAAAGGTAAACCTTGCTTTCTTTTGATAAGACATTTTTGTTTTTCCTCGGCTAGACTGTGTTGTATTTTGACTTCAAATTCCTTCATCATCTCCTTCCTTCAGAGGCTCTCGGCAAAGCCAATAAACGCGCTGATGATCTTGCTATTAAGCTTGAACAAAGCGAAAAGGCTCGCGAGAAAGCTAAGCAAGACGCTGCTTCTATTGGAGATCTTCGCAAGAGGCTCCATCATGCTAAGAATGCTTTAAGCGAGAAGACGACCCAACATATTGCGCGTGAAGAGGCCATCATAGGTCACTTAGAATCTCAGAACCGGCGCTTTGTTAGTAAGTTCCTTGATCTTATTTTCTAAGCTTCTTCTATGATTAGCTCTCTGCATATTTTGATGAACTCGAATTTTGTTCCAGCACGAAAGACGGGCGAAGATTTTACCCTTCATGAAGCTGAGGAGGATCGTCTTCTCGACTCCCTCTCAATCCTCGAGCTTCATTGGGGTCTGGCGCGCAGCAGTATTGCCGATGCGCGGGTCGCGTTCACGCGCCTCTTACCTTTCTTCTTCCCCAAGCAAACACAACCAAATACTTTCTCTGAGCTTGCCAGACATTTCCTTCCCCAGGAGGATCTTGGATTGGCTTTTCGGCAGGAAAATTTAAAGGTTGGAGTCGAAGGAACCATAGCCTTGGTTGCCAAAAGTCACCAAAATGTCGACTGGGCGAAAGCTGGTGAAACAAAGGGGATAAACAAGGAGAAGTGGAAGTTCTTGGTGAAGCCTGCCAAGCCACACTCGAAGAGGATTCTCTCCTTCCTGGGCTACAAACCAGTTGCTTCCTCCAGTACCGCCAAGCCGGAGGTCAAGTAGACCAACTTACCCCTCCGTTCTTTTCTTTTTCTCTTCTGGTAATTGTCGATATCTTTATGATGTGCGACTTCTTTTGTCGACTCACTAGGAGTCGATCTTTTGTAATGGATCCCCACTTATGTAAATATTTCGACTTATGAATGAAAATGAAGGTGTCCTTGCTTGATAATTGATGTCGATCTTTTCTTTCTTCCAGTTGGTGTTTGATAATTACTCTAAAACTGCTGGACCATCATGTGCTTCCCCTGCTACGTCTATCTCTAAACGGATATCTGACGATGTTTTCTTGGACGATTCTTCATGTGTTAACTCAAATCAACTAGAATTAGCTGAAGTTCGACATCAACTCCAAGCCATGAAGAAATAATCCATTATTGTCATGGATCAATCCCGCATATCTTCCGTGCGGGAGAAGATAGCTCTTCAGCAGGCTCAAGAAGCCTTAGAATTGAAAGAAACTGCGGTTGCCGAGGCCTTACAGGCAACCTCTCGAGAAAATTATATGCTTAAACTGCTGAGTGACGCAAGTCTGGATATGGCGGGTAAGTTTCGCCCTTTGTGCTCCTTTTATTTATCCGTGTATAATTTTGCAATCCTCATTGTATTTCCTGATATGGTTAGGCTCCTTCTTGGATGCTACTGCCGACGATCATCGTGTTGATGCGAGATCCGAGGTTCTTATTCGACTTTGAATGGATCGTAGCGAACAAGAGGGGGGGTGAATGGCGCTACGGCAAGTTTTAGTCTTTTTCAAATTTTTAGTGCAACGGAAGGTAAATGTGATAACTTTAGCGATGGCGATGATCCTACAATGATCCTAGGACAAGTGCAACAAGCAAAGGAATCAACAAGATAGTAAGAGTAAGGAGCGGGACAACCGGGGGTGCGGAGACGAGGCGAGGTTTGTTTCCCGCAATTCCTTCCACAATAGGAAGTACGTCTGCGTTGAGGAGGTGCTTGTCTCACACAAGAGACTAGACGGCCACACCACGAAGGAAGGCCTCACCTTCTTCCTCGAGAGAGCTCCACGAAGGTGCTCCCCTTCTCCACTAAGGCACCGGTCGAGGCGGTGATTCCTTCACAAGGTTGGGGCGAGCTCCACACCACAAGGAGGCTCCCAACAACCCATGGAGCTAGTACAACACCAAGCTAGCCTCCATGGATGCACTTCCTCCAATGTCCCACAATAGGAACCCTAACACCAAGATCCACTAAGGAATAGCAAGTATTGGTGAAATCTCTCTTGGTAGAACTATAGATCGGGGTCTCCTCCACCACTCCTCAAAATTTGGGCAAGATTGGTTGGATGGTTGGGGAGATCCTCAAGGATTAAGCTCAGCAACAATGGAGGAGAGAGAGAGAAGAGAGATAAAATCGTGTTGGGGAAGAAGGAGTCCTTAAATAGGCTCCTCCAAATCCAACCGTTATGCCCAGTTTTCGCCTAAGCGGTACTACCGCTTTGGGTAAGCGGTACTACCGCTCTGAGTTCGAATTCCCCCAGATCTGGTCCACGTGGACGCAGAGCGGTACTACCGCTCGAGGTACCGCAACAGGGTTCAAACCTTACTGGACTCGAAGCGGTACCGGAGCGGTACCAGAGCGGTACTGCCGTAACTAGTTTACGGTACCTGACCGGTACCAAGGGCGGTACTACCGCTCGTGAGCAGTACTAGCGCTCGTGAGCGGTACTACCGCTCCTGGTACCGCAGAGGTACCGCAACTCGTATTGTGGGACAATTTCAGCGCAGAACTCAGAGCGGTACCGTGGGGCGGTACCTATAGAGGTAGTGGTACTACCGCTACAGGTACCGGTAGTACCGGCCTGGCTAAAACTGGTTTTCTCCCCTTTTTCTCTCCAGCCATGTCACCTCGCCACACACAAAACCAGAAAACCTATCAACTACGCTTCAGTCTTCCGATCTTGACGTGTCCAGCGAGGTCACCGTGCACTTGCAAATCTAACAATGATACTCACGGCACACGGTGAGATTACTCAAGTGTTGTCATCAAACACACAAAACTTGGGGTTTAAACTTTTCTCTTACAATCTCCCCCTTTTTGGTGTTTGATGACAACACAAGACTTTACAATAACATATGATATTATGATGAGATACTTAGATTTGCAAAAACTCGACGGAGCCCCCCCCCCTACACATGTGCATATCATGAATATGTATTTGAATACAAATACACATGTTCTAGAGACATCACTCCCCCTAGTTTCTACAAACCAAGCACATATGCAACATGGATAAATGACATGTTCAAGTAGCATATGCACAATATGGAGGCAACATAAGATCATGCAAGGAGATTTGGGTGAAGTTGTCATACCATAGCCTTGAGAATACCCAAACTCACCATAAGATGCATCCAAAGGGTTGTTGATGTAGCCACACGAAAAGATAAGCAACTAGAACCAAAAGGCTACAAACAACAAAGGTCCCCATCCACGTAGGAACTTCTCCCCCTTTGGCATCGGAACACCAAAAAGGAGGGTAAAGAAACTAAAAGGATGGAAAAAAAAGAACATACAACCAAGCTTGCAAAAACCAAAAAGGAAAACAAGCTTGAATGAGGTTCTCCAGAAACACGAAGAAAAAGAAAGAAGAAGAAGGACAAAAAGAAGGTCACAAAGAAACACAAAGAACCGAAAACCCCCTCAAAGAGGAGGTTGGTGGCCGAAGCCACCGTGTAAGAGTGTAGTAGTGTGAGGTCGCGTAGATGTATCTAGGACTCACGGAATACAACTCAACATGAAGCTCATAAGTCACTCAATTGACAAATAGCATATGTTTTGGATTTCTTTATGAATTATGGGGGGAGGGATAGCTCAATAGATTTAAACCGCACTCCCCCTACGTTCATGCGTGCCTTTCAACTAGATATAAAGGTTAGGAGTGCTATGTGCGCACGGCGGTCAAGCAAAGTTCGATGGATCAATGATATTTAGCTCATGCCTAAACTCAATGAAACGCTTCTCATCCAAGGGCTTTGTGAAGATGTCCGCCAATTGCTCCTTGGTGCTAATGTAGGATAGTACAATATCTCCGCGAGCAATGTGATCTCGGATGAAGTGGTTCCGTATCTCAATGTGCTTCTTCTTGCCATGAAGAACCGGATTGTAGGTGATCTTGATTGCGCTCTCATTGTCACACAAAAGAGGCACCTTGCTATACTCGAGTCCATAATCCCGCAAGGTTTGCCTGATCCACAAGATTTGAGCACAACTACTCGCCGCGGCAATATACTCGGCTTCCGCGATGGAGACGGAGACACAATTTTGCTTCTTCGAGGACCAACACACCAAGGATCTTCCAAGAAAGTGACAAGCTCCGGATGTAGACTTCCTATCAACCTTGTCGCCCGCCCAATCGGAGTCGATGAAGCCAACCAAAGCAAAGTCGGTGTCCCTTGGGTACCATAGTCCAAAGTGTGGGGTATCAACTAAATATCGAAAGATCCTTTTGACTGCCACAACGTGGCTTTCCTTCGGGCTTGCTTGAAACCGTGCACACATACCAACGCTTAACATTATATCCGGGCGAGAGGCACAAAGGTAAAGAAGCGAACCTATCATCGAACGGCAGAGCTTGGGATCCACCGCCTTGCCGGTCTCGTCAAGAGAGAGTTGGCACTTGAGATGCATTGGAGTTCCAATCCCCTTGGCGTCCTTCATGTCGAAGCGCTTGAGCATGTCTTGGAGATACTTTGCTTGATTGATGAAGGTGCCTTGTCCCATTTGCTTGATCTCAAACCCGAGGAAGTACTTGAGTTCACCCATCATTGACATCTCAAACCTATTTGTCATCAACATAGTAAACTCATCATTAAATTTTGTGTTAGTCGAGCCAAATATGATGTCATCTACATAGAGTTGGCATACGAAAAGCTCTCCATTGACTTTCTTAGTAAAAAGAGTGGGATCGATTTTCCCCACTTCGAAACCACGGTCTTCAAGCAACTCCTTTAGATGCTCATACCAAGCTCTAGGAGCTTGCTTGAGTCCATATAGGGCCTTTTTGAGCTTGAAGACATGGTCCGGGAAATGGGGGTCCTCAAATCCCGGGGGTTGCTTCACATACACCTCCTCATGTAGAGGACCATTAAGAAAAGCACTCTTAACATCCATTTGTTGCAACTTGAAGCCATGATGAGAGGCAAAGGCCAAAAGGATACGGATGGACTCAAGCCTTGCAACGGGTGCAAAGGTTTCACCAAAGTCCACGCCTTCAACTTGAGAATAGCCTTGTGCCACCAATCTTGCTTTGTTGCGGATGACCATGCCATGTTCATCTTGCTTGTTCTTGAAGACCCATTTGGTGCCGATAACATTGCGGCAATGATCGGGTCGCTTCATGAGAGTCCACACATCATTCCTCTTGAAGTTATTGAGTTCCTCTTGCATTGCATTCAACCAATCAGTATCTTCAAGAGCTTCATTAACTTTGAGTGGTTCCACCATAGAGACAAAGGCGTGGTGCTCACAAAAGTTTGCTAGTTGCCTCCGGGTGGTTACTTTGCTCTTTAGATCACCAATGACATTACTCAAAGAATGGGACTTGAGGCGCAAGTGTCTTGCAATAGGATCTTCACGGCGAGTGACGGCTAGAGGAGAAGATTCTTGTGGGTCCTCTTGGCTTTCATCACGGTTTAGGTCCTCGCCTTGACCTTCATTGTTGTTGAAGTGGGCATCATCATCATGAGATCCGGATGACTCGGGGGTACTAGGAATGGTATTATCCATAAAGATCATCCCCGAGCCATTCGGAGAAGAACTTGAAGCTTGGCCTTGGTCACTTGATGTCGGTTGTTGTTGTAGATGAGCTTGTGGTGAATGTTGTTCTTGAACTTGCGGTAGATTTTGTTCTTGAGCTTGTTGAGGTGAGCTTGTACTTGATTGTTGTGGTAGATGTTGAGGTTGAACTTGAGGTTGTGGTAGAGGTTGGCTTGCATTTGTAAGATCAACGGAAGAAGCTTGGCCTTGTGGTGTAGATGGCTCCACTTGGGTGGAACTTGGTCCTTCCCCGGTACTCATAGAAGGTAGCTCTTGAGGTCGGCGAAAGCCAACACCCATCCTTCCTATGGCATCCGGGGGAATTGCATCTCCTTTCTCACAAGAAGCATTCGCTCCTCCAAAGACCTATCATCTTCATCGAATGTCACGTCACAAGATTCTACAACCCGCCCATTTGACTTGTTGAAGACTCTATAGGCGTGAGAATCCGTAGCATAGCCAACGAAAATTCCTTCTTGAGCTCTTGAATCAAACTTAGATAGGCGTGTGTCTTTGACAAGCACATAGCATTTGCATCCGAAGACCTTGAAGTATGACACATTTGGCTTGTTGCCGGTGAGGATCTCATATGGTGTCTTCTCAAGACCTTTGCGGAAGTAGAGACGATTAGTAGCGTGGCATGCGGTAGAGATAGCTTCCGCCCAAAAATTGTAGTTAGACCCTTATTCCATCATCATGGTTCGAGCGGCTTCGATCAAGGTTCGATTCTTCCTTTCGGCGACCCCATTTTGTTGGGGAGTATATGGCGTGGAGTATTGGTGTTGGATTCCTTCTTCGCCGAGGAAGTCATCCAAGGTGTAGTTCTTGAACTCCGTTCCATTGTCGCTCCTTATTGCGAGGATCTTGTTGTCGTACTTGCGTTGAACTTGATTGGCAAACTCCATCATGGTCCGTTGAGTCTCACTCTTGTAATTGAAGAAGAATACCCAACAATAGCGTGAATAGTCATCAACAATGACGAGGCAATACTTCTTTCCTCCAAGACTTTCATGAGACGGTGGACCGAAGAGATCAACATGTAGGAGCTCCAAGCATCTTGTGGTAGAGATGATAGTCTTGGCCTTGTGAGGAGCTCCATGCATTTTTCCTTGTACGCAAGCCCTACAAACACGATCTTTGCAAAAAGAGACATCTTCTTTTAGTCCAAGAATGTGGCCACCCTTGTGGAGACTTTGCAAAGTCCTCATGTTGACATGGGCTAGTCGGCGATGCCATAACCAACCCTTGTCACCTTTGGCGAATAGGCAAAGAGCGGAAGATGTTGTCTTTCCGGAGAAATCGACAACATACAATCCGTTCTCTACATATCCAACAAAAGCTACATTGAGTGTCTTGCTCCACAAGAGGACCACCATATGTTCATCAAAGAATGTGCATAGACCCATACGAGCAATTTGATGAACGGGGAGTAAATTGTAACAAAGGGTCTTGACAAGGAGGACATTCACAAGTGAGATGTCGGGTGTTACCACCACCTTGCCAAGACCCAATACCTTAGAGCACGTGTTGTCGCCATATGATACGGTAGAGTGAGAAGGCTCGAGGTCGACAACAATATTCTTGCTTCCGGTCATATGACTTGTGGCTCCACTATCAACCACCCACTTAGCGCCACCGGAAGCATAGTCCTACAAGGAATCAAGTCTTGGATTTAGGTACCCATTTTTCAATGGGTCCTATCATGTTAGTAACAAGGGGTTTGGGAACCCAAATAGTCCAATCAACATTGTCCTCTTGAGGACCAATAAAGCGAGCACGAATATGTCCATAGTAATCAACAAAAAGAACATGAGAAGGGTTGTTAGAGCCGGCGAAACCCTTCGAGGCGGAGTTGGGTACTCCATCCCTTCTTGAGCTAGCATTGCTCTCCTCAAGGTTGATCTCCATGTTCTCCTTGTTCTTCTTCTTCTTGGTCCTCTTATTCCTCTTACTCTTTGGCTTGGCAGCCACTCCTCCTTCATTGCAAGAGCTCTCTTCGGCTCCATCTTTGGCTCCAATGACTCCTTCCAAGTACTTGGTTTGAACTTGGAGTCTATCAATTTTGGCCTTCAAACGATTGACTTCATCTTCATGCTCCGGGTGTGGATGAAAAATATCAAACACTTGTACTTCCTTTGCCTTGTTCACCCGGAAATGTTCCATCAAAGCTTCTTCTTGGAGAGAGTTCATCTTCATGAGCATACGCTTTTCACTCTCCAACTTGGCAATGTCACTTTCATGAATGCAACACGCACGGTCCTTGCTCAAAGGAAAATACTCCTTCAATGCTTCCTCTTGCATGGTATTGACCTCCATGAGCTTGGCTTCCCTTCTCTTCAAGGCGGCTATTTCTTCCTCATGATCACAACAAGTGTCCTTCTCCTTGCTCATGCGGAGACATTCCACCAAAGACTCTTCTTGCTTGCTACTCAAACTCAATAGCTTGGCCTTGGTGGTCTCAAGAGCGGCAATTTCTTCTTCATGGTTGCAACATGAGGTCTTCTCTTTGCACAAGCGGTAATATTCATCCAAGGCTTCTCCTTGAAGAGCATTGACCTCCAAGAGAAGAGCATTGTGCTTCCTCAAGGAAGCAACTTGATCAACAAGCTCGTCATGGCAAGAATTGGGGTCTTCATCATCTTTCTCTTTGTTGGCTTCCTCAAGAGAGAGCATCTTCTTTTTGAGCTCACCAATCAAGTCAATAGCATGGTCTCTATCTTTGGTGAGTCGAGAAACAATAGCCTCGTTGGAGTCTTCAAGGACGATGACACTAGCTTCAAGAGACATGCGCAGATTTCGTTCATCTTCAAGCTCTTCTTTGAGAGAGGCAATCTCATTTGCCGCTTCCCTTTCCAACCTCTCCTTCTCCTCTATAAGGTCTTGTGCCGCACCGAGTTGACTCAAAAGAGCCCCAACATGAGTCTTGGTATCCCCTTGCATGTTAGTGAGAAAAGAATCCAAACCCATAATCCCACGTTTAACGGTGAGACTAGTGGCATCATCAATATATAAGGCATTAGTCGAGGATGATGGTTTGGAGGGGGATTTTACCTCCGTGGATACCTTTGCCATAAGGCAACGGGCATTGTTGGTGACGAGGTTCTTGTTGGGAGAGTCGAAGAGGGAGATAGAGGGAGTGGTAATGGCGATGGCGGCCACTCCCTCTCCTTCCTTGTTGGAGCTCTTGTCCCCATGTTCTTCATCCTCATCGGAGGAGTACTCTTCTCGAATGATGAAGGCTCTAGGCTTCTTGGTGTAGGAGACCTTGTCGTCATCGGACTTGGGGGAGAACTTGGAGAATCCTTTGGAGAGTGACTTGAACTTTTCCTTGCGGATAAGCCTTCCACCATGATGTTCTCTTCTCTCAAACATACAATCCGTGACAAAATGATTCTTGTCGCCACGATTGTAGCATGTTCTTCCCCTTTGCCCCTCCCTTGGGCTATTGGAGAAACTTCTTGGAGAATCACGTGATCTTCCTGGTCTTGTGCTTTGGGACTTGTTTCCATCCCAAAATTTCTTGGCGGCGAGAGCCATGTGCTCATGATAATTGATCTTGAGATCATCCGGTCCCCACTCAACGGGATCCTCATCGCTTTCACTAGCCTCATGTACCCTCATCTTCAATACAAGGTTGGGCTTGCGGGAGTTGTGGGCGCGAGCAACAAGATCCTCCGCATTCTTCTTGGAGATGTCCAAAGCGATGACTTCGCTAAGAACTTCATCGGATGTCATAGCACGGAAGGAGGCGTTTTGGCGGATGGCCGTCAACTTCACTTCCTCATAAGGGAGGAGAGCGTTGTAGAACTTGCGCTTGATCCAATGGTCATCCACAAACGTTGCTCCAAGATCTTGCATTTGAACGGCAAGAGCGATGAGGCGCCAATACATTTCTTCGGGGGACTCTCCTTCAATCATGACAAAGTTGTCGGCCATATTGTTCACTTCATCAAAACGAGAGCTTTGGATGCTTGCATTTCCGAGGAAGAGCTTCTCAAGTTTATCCCATGCTTCCTTGGCGGTCTTGAGCGAGCGGATATGAGCAGGGTCCTTGGGCGTGATGGCCATGTGAATCATGTTGATGGCGGTGGCGTTGAGTTGGTCATCCACCACTTCTCTTCTTGTCAAGCTCTTTGAGTCTCGTGGTGAATAGCCCTCCTCGATGATACGCCAAAGCTCGGTAGATGCGCTGCGCACATGAGAACGCATTAAGAATTGCCAATTTTCAAAGTTGTTTGACTCAAGTAACGGTGGTGAACCATGCGACAAGATATGTGGCATAGGTATTGGAACATTTACGGTGTAATCACTTGGTGGTGGCACCTCATGATAACCCCCTAGACGTTCCGGAACCGGTGTCTCATCCTTCCCCTTTGTTGAAGTGCCGGTCTCCCCAAGCCCTTCCTTTTGTGGATCTTTTGTCGCTTGCGCGACAAAATCAACAAGAGGAAAGGGGTTAGCTTTTGGTGGGGGATCCTCGGCACTTGCTTTAGGATCAACAATAGGGTTCGGTTTTTGAGCAACCAACTCCATCATCATCGCCTTCATTTGGTTAACGATGGATGACTCCAATTTCTTGAGGTCATCCAACGTAGCCGCTATGGTATCGACGGGAGATGATGGAGCGGGTGGCACAAGGGAAGGTGACCCATTCGCCACACCCGCATCTTGTTCGGCCATTTCTTAGGCGGTAAAGCCCGAGCAAGAAAACCTTGCTCTGATACCACTTGAATCGATCGTAGCGAACAAGAGGGGGGGGGGTGAATGGCGCTACGGCAAGTTTTAGTCTTTTTCAATTTTTTAGTGCAACGGAAGGTAAAGGTGATAACTTTAGCGATAGCGGTGATCCTACAATGATCCTAGGACAAGTGCAACAAGCAAAGGAATCAACAAGATAGTAAGAGTAAGGAGCGGGACAACCGGGGGCGCGGAGACGAGGCGAGGTTTGTTTCCCGCAGTTCCTTCCACAATAGGAAGTACGTCTGCGTTGAGGAGGTGCTAGTCTCACACAAGAGACTAGACGGCCACACCACGAAGGAAGGCCTCACCTTCTTCCTCGAGAGAGCTCCACGAAGGTGCTCCCCCTTCTCCACTAAGGCACCGGTCGAGGCGGTGATTCCTTCACAAGGTTGGGACGAGCTCCACACCCCAAGGAGGCTCCCAACAACCCATGGAGCTAGTACAACACCAAGCTAGCCTCCATGGATGCACTTCCTCCAATGTCCCACAATAGGAACCCTAACACCAAGATCCACTAAGGAATAGCAAGTATTGGTGAAATCTCTCTTGGTAGAACTATAGATCGGGGTCTCCTCCACCACTCCTCAAAATTTGGGCAAGATTGGTTGGATGGTTGGGGAGATCCTCAAGGATTAAGCTCAGCAACAATGGAGGAGAGAGAGAGAGAGGAGAGATAAAATCGTGTTGGGGAAGAAGGAGCCCTTAAATAGGCTCCTCCAAATCCAACCGTTATGACCAGTTTTCGCCTAAGCGGTACTACCGCTTTGGGTAAGCGGTACTACCGCTCTGAGTTTGAATTCCGCCAAATCTGGTCCACGTGGACGCAGAGCGGTACTACCGCTCGCGGTACCGCTCGAGGTTCCGCAACAGGGTCCAAACCTTACTGGACTCGAAGCGGTACCGGAGCGGTACCAGAGCGGTACTGCCGTAACTAGTTTACGGTACCTGACCGGTACCAAGGGCGGTACTACCGCTCGTGAGCGGTACTACCGCTCCTGGTACCGCAGAGGTACCGCAACTCGTACTGTGGGACAATTTCAGCGCAGAACTCGGAGCGGTACCGTGGGGCGGTACCTATAGAGGTAGCGGGTACTACCGCTACAGGTACCGGTAGTACCGGCGTGGCTAAAACTGGTTTTCTCCCCTTTTTCTCTCCAGCCATGTCACCTCGCGATACACACACAAAACCGGAAAACCTATCAACTACGCTTCGGTCTTCCGATCTTGACGTGTCCAGCGAGGTCACCGTGCACTTGCAAATCTAACAATGATACTCACGGCACACGGTGAGATTACTCAAGTGTTGTCATCAAACACACAAAACTTGGGGTTTAAACTCTGCTCTTACAGACTTGCTCAGCAGAACAACACCAGCTTTTGGTCCACCCCGGACCGGACCCGACAAATTGTACGATTCCAAGACCGTGCTGCTCAGGTTCTCTTGAATTCTGCACAAATACTCTGGCCATGGTTTACAACGCCATGTTTCCTCTGAATCTTCAACCCAAAACTCTTCCTGAATTGATGGACAAGTTCAAGAGCGTTCGTCGAGTCCATGGATTTGTGAAGGCCCAATTAATGGCTGGTGCCAGGTTCTCCTTAATTATGTTGCAAATCTGCTATCCGAAGTTAGACGTGTCCAACGTTGTTGATCTTTTCCACTCCCGATTAAGAAAAAGGAGAAGGAACGTCGGTAACGCATGTAGCTAAAAAATGATTGAGGACCTTCTTCGGATGGACGCATATTTCTTCACTGAATGCCATTATGCTGATTCTATGGGTGCTCATGCGGAAGGTGAAAGGGTGAACATAGATGACCTGATAGGAGATGATTGAAGATCTTTTTCTTCTGTCAAGTTTTTCCTGTAATAAAGAAATATTTTGTATATTGCGAGAACCATGTATAGTCAGATTGATGTTTACTTATTTTTCCTCCTTCTATAGCCCCCGAGTGTTTCGGTAGGCATATGTATATTTACTGCTTGCGAGGTGTTTGAACCAAGGCGAATAATTTGTGTGTTATATATTGTAAAGATCGAGTCTACTTTGTTGAATCTGCGAGTTGCAAGCCCCCGAGCCTGACGAAGAAAATATATATCATCAATATTTTTATTATATTGCAGCATCGCGAGTCCGCCTCATTAAAAACCTTTCAGCCCCACCCGGTGCCCTGAAAGGAAAAGAGTGCGTCTGAAAACTCGCGAGCGTTTCAGTACATTGTATGTTTACATGTATGACTCTATTTTGACTTATGCGTAAAAACGCCGAAGCTGCGCCACGTTCCAGGGGTTTGGTTCTATGACCCCTGTCTTCTTGTCTTTTATTCTGTATGCTCCTCCTGCGATCACTTCGGTGACAATGTATGGGCCTACCCATGGTGACTCAAATTTTTCATGGTTATCCTGCGTAAGCCGAAGAACCAGATCGCCAACTTGGAAAGACCTCGGTTGCAAACGTCGACTGTGGTAGTTTTTCAGGTCCTGCTGATACTTGGTGACTCTTGACAACACTTCATCTCTAGCTTCATCGAGTGCATCAACATCATCCTCCAGTGCTTTTCTCGATGTTTCTTCATCATATTCCGCCACTCTCGGAGAATTGTGTTCTATTTCTATCGGGAGCACCGCCTCAGCTCCGTGGACCAGGAAGAACGGAGTTTCTTGTGTTGCTGTATTGGGCGTTGTTCGTATACTCCATAACACGCTAGGCAACTCCTCTGGCCAAGTGTGTCGAGCTTTCTCTAGAGGTGTTAACAACCGTTTCTTGATACCGTTGCAGATGGTGTCGTTTGCTTTTTCGACTTGACCATTGGTTTGCGGGTGCGCCACTGATGCAAAGTGTAATTTTATGCCTACTTACGCACAATATGCTTTGAATTCATTGGAGGTAAAATTGATGCCGTTGTCTGTGACGATGCTGTGAGGAACACCAAATCAAAAAACTATGTCCTTGATGAAGCTTACCACCGATGCTGCATCTGCCGATGTTACTGGTACTGCCTCAATCCATTTAGTAAATTTATCGACAGCCACGAGCATATACACATATCCTCCTGGACAAGCTTTGTGTAATTTCCCCACCATGTCGAGTTCCCATTGTGCGAAAGGCCACGACAAAGGTATTGGCATCAGCTCTGCTGCCGGAGAATGAGGTTTTGCCGCAAATCGTTGGCACGCATCACAAGTGCGAACTATCTCCTTTGCATCTTCTACTCTGGTTAGCCAGTAAAATCCTGCCCTGAAAAACCTTGGCTGCTATTGCTCGGCTGCTTGCATGGTGCTCGCATATTCCCTCGTGCACATCCTTTAGTATGACTCTTCCTTCTTTGGGTGTAACGCATCTCTGCAATACTCCCGCTATACTTCGCTTGTACAGCTCTCCCTTGCTTACGGTAAAACCTTTAGATCGTCGAATAACTCGTCTTGCTTCCACCGGATCTTCGGGTATCTCTTTCCTTATAATATATGCTATGTAGACTTGCATCCAAGGAACTTGCACCATCATAACCTCGTGTGATTCTTCTTCCTCCTCCGATGTGTTTGCTTCTAAATCTGTTGGAGCCCCTGAGTTCTTCTTAGACTTCTCTTTCTTCTTTGGCTGTTTTGGTGCTTTCTTCGCCTTAGTTGATCTTTTACTTATCTCTTCCCAGAATACGCCAGGTGGTATCGCTAAACAGTGTGACCCGATATTTGTCAAAACATCGGTTTCATCATTGCTGAGTCTGCTGATATGGTTCACTTCACATCCATCAAAGAGTTTCTCGATTTCATTGTATACCTCCTTGTATGTTATCATGTTATCATTGACTGCATTGGTTCATCACCTGTTAAGCCACCAATTGGGAGTCGCCAAAGATTTTCAATCGAGTTGCTCCACACGCCTTCGCAACCTTCATCCCATGTATGAGCGCCTCATATTCCGCCTCATTATTGGATGCGTTGGGGAACGCCATCCGCAGTATGTATTTCATCTTATCTCCTTGGGGTGACACTAATATCACACCTGCTCCAGCTCCTTCTACTCTCTTTGACCCGTCGAAGTTCATGGTCCAAGTACTCGACAAATCTGGGGTCCCGTATTTTGCAACTCCATCCACTTTGCGACGAAGTCTGGCAGTATTTGCGACTTTATTGCTTTTCATTTTTCGTATGTGATGTCCCGAGGGGAAAGGTCTATTCCCCAAAGGGAGACACGGCCTATAGCTTCTGGATTGTTCAAGATGTTTGATAAAGGCGCCTCATTGACCACTATTATCGGATGTGCCAAAAAATAGTGCCGCAATTTTCTTGCAGTCGTAAACACTCCATATGCCAACTTCTGATAATGCGGGTACCGCTGTTTTGAAGGCGATAAAACTTCATTAGTGAAATATACCGGTCTCTGGACTCCATGAATTTTCCCTTCTTCTTCTCTTTCCACCACAAGAACCGTGCTGACCACCTGGGGTGTGGCCGCGATATACAGCAAGAGAGGTTCTTTTTCCTTGGGCGCCACCAGTATTGGGGGTGTCGAAATTGTGTGCTTGAGGTTCTCGAAAGCCCTATCTGCTTCTTCGTTCCACTCGAACTTTTATCCTTGTTTGATGAGCGCATAAAAGGGCAGCGCCTTTTCTCCTAGCCTGGAGACAAATCTGCTCAGAGCTGCGACACGTCATGTCAGCTGTTGTATCTCTTTGAGCTTTGTTGGCTTCCTCATCATTATGATGGCTTGAATTTTATCCGGGTTAGCCTTGATTCCTCTTGCTGACACCAAGTATCCAAGGAGCTATCCCGCAGGAACGCCAAAGGAACACTTCGTCGGGTTTAGCTTGAGGCGAAACTTGTCGAGGTTGTCGAAGGTTTCCTTGAGATCATCGATCAAAGATAACCCTTGCTTTGTTGTAATTACGACATCATCGATATATACTTGAACATTCCTGCCAATCTGTGTGGCAAGACACTTTTGCATCATCCTTTGATAAGTAGCTCCCGCGTTTTTCAACCCGAAAGGCATCGTTCTGTAGCAGAACACACCATAGGATGTTATAAAAGCTGTTTTGACATCATCCTCTTCTTTTAGGAGGATCTGGTTGTAACCAGAATACGCGTCCAGGAAGGAAAGACATTCGCATCCCGTGGTGGAGTCGATAATTTGATCGATCCTCGGGAGGGGAAAGTGATCCTTTGGACAATGTTTATTGAGACACGTGAAGTCGATGCACATGCGAAGGACATCAGTGTTTTTCTTCGGGACCAGAACTGGGTTAGCGACCCATGTGGCTTCCGTATGCAACTCCTTGATGAAATTTGCTTCTCGAAGTCGATTAATCTCTAAAATCATAGCTTTGCGGTTTGGTTCCGAAAAACGCCGCAAAGGTTGTCGAATTGGTCTAGCCATTGGATCCAAATTAAGAGGGTGCTCGGCAAGTTCCCTGGGTACTCCTAGCATGTCAGCTGGACACCATGCAAAGATTTCATAGCGCTCACGGAGGAACTCGACGAGCGCGCTTTCCTATGCGCTATCCATGTTTGTTGCGATAGCTGTCGTCTTCTTAGGATCTGTCGGGTGAATCTGTACTTCCTTCGAGTTCTTGGTAGTGTCAAAGGTTTGCTCCTTCAGTGGCCTCCCTCCGTCAGGCAACACATCATAAGACTGTAATACTGCATAAGGGGAACCAAATAGCAGCAATGCAGTGCTTACAGCTATCGCTAGGCCTAGGCATTACGACAAAGTACATAGACCGCTATCCAACATGCATCTATACCTAAAAAGTCCACCTTCAGGTTATCATCCGAACCCCTTCCAGTATTAAGTTGCAAACAACAGACAATTGCATTAAGTATGGTCCGTAATGTAATCAACACAAATATCCTTAGACAAAGCATTGATGTTTTATCCCTAGTGGCAACAGCACATCCACAACCTTAGAACTTTCGTCACTTGTCCCGGATTCAATGGAGGCATGAACCCACTATCGAGCATAAATACTCTCTCTTGGAGTCACAAGTATCAACTTGGCCGGAGCCTCTACTAGCAACGGAGAGCATGCAAGAACATAAACAACATATATGATAGATTGATAATCAACTTGACATAGTATTCAATATTCATCGGATCCCAATAAACACAACATGTAGCATTACAAATAGATGATCTTGATCATGATAGGCAGCTCACAAGATCTAACATGATAGCACAATGAGGAGAAGACAACCATCTAGCTACTGCTATGGACCCATAGTCCAGGGGTGAACTACTCACACATCGATCCGGAGACGATCATGGTGATGAAGAGACCTCCGGGAGATGATTCCCCTCTCCGGCAGGGTGCCGGAGGCGATCTCCCGAGATGGGATAAAACATCAATGCTTTGTCTAAGGATATTTGTGTTGATTACATTACGGACCATACTTAATGCAATTGTCTGTTGTTTGCAACTTAATACTGGAAGGGGTTCGGATGATAACCTGAAGGTGGACTTTTTAGGTATAGATGCATGTTGGATAGCGGTCTATGTACTTTGTCGTAAGACAAAGCATTGATACGGAGGCGATCTCCTGAGATGGGATAAAACAAAAATGCTTTGTCTAAGGATATTTGTGTTGATTACATTACGGACCATACTTAATGCAATTGTCTGTTGTTTGCAACTTAATACTGGAAGGGGTTCGGATGATAACCTGAAGGTGGACTTTTTAGGTATAGATGCATGTTGGATAGCGGTCTATGTACTTTGTCGTAATGCCTAGGTCTAGTGAAACTATATTTTTATTCCGTCACATCTTATGTGTTTTACTTGGAGCATCTGTTTGTTTTTGTTTTTGTTTTTGTTTGAATAAAATCGGATCCTAGCATTCCTTGTTTGGGAGAGAGACACGCTCCGCTGTTTCGTATGAACACATATGTTCTTAGCTTTATACTTAATGTTCATGGCGAAGGGTGAACTACTTCGTTCATTGCTATTTGGTTGGAAACAGAAAATGCTGCATGTGGTAAATGGTATAATGTCTTGAATAATTTGATACTTGGCAATTGTTGTGCTCATATAGATCATGTTTAAGCTCTTGCATCATGTACTTTGCACCCATTAATGAAGAATTACATAGAGCTTGTTAAAATTTGGTTTGCATGATTGGTCTCTAGAGTCTAGATATTTTCTGGTTAAGGTGTTTGAACAACAAGGAGACGATGTAAAGTCTTATAATGCTTACAATATGTTCATTTTTGATTTTTGATGCACCATTTTATACTTGAGTTTGCTTCAAACAACCTTGCTAGCCTAGCCTTGTATTGAGAGGAATTCTTCTCGTGCATCCAAATCCTTGAGCCAATAACTATGCCATTTGTGTCCACCATACCTACCTACTACATGGTATTTCTCTACCATTCCAAAGTAAATTACTTGAGTGCTACCCTTAAAAATTCTATCCTTTGTCTTTGCAATATATAGCTCATGGGAAAATAGCCTTAAAAACTATTGTGGTGAAGAATATGTAGCTATGTATCTTATTTCTTAATAAGTTGCTTGTTGAGCGGTAACCATGTTTCTGGGGATGCCATCAACTATTACACCTTTGTTGAATATCATGTGAGTTGCTATGCATGTTCGTCTTGTCTGAAGTTAGGGCGATTTTCATGATCAAATGGTTTGAGTATGCATATTGTTAGAGAAGAACATTGGGCCGCTAACTAAAGCCATGATTCATGGTGGAAGTTTCAGTTTGGACAATTAATCCTCAATCTCATATGAGAATTTTATCTGTTGTTGCATGCTTATGCATTAAAGAGGAGTCCATTATCTGTTGTCTATGTTGTCCCGGTATGGATGTCTAAGTTGAGAATAATCAAAAGCGAGAAATCCAATACGAGCTTTCTCCTTAGACCTTTGTACAGGCGGCATAGAGGTACCCCTTTGTGACACTTGGTTGAAACATATGCTATGCAATGATAATCCATGTTAATCCAAGCTAATTAGGACAAGGTGCGAGCACTATTGGTATACTATGCATGAGGCTTGCAACTTATAGGATATCTTATACATAACACATATGATTTATTACTACCGTTGACAAACTTGTTTCTTGTTTTCAAAATGAAAAGCTCTAGCACAAATATAGTAATCCATGCTTCCCTCTGCGAAGGGCCTATCTTCTACTTTATTGTTGAGTCGGTTTACCTATTCTTTCTATCTCGAAGCAAACACTTGTATCAACCTGTGTGCATTGATTCTTACATGTTTACCTATTGCACTTGTTATATTACTTTGTGTTGACAATTATCCATGAGATAAATATGTTGAAGTTGAAAGCAAGCTCGCTGAAACTTATATCTTCCTTTGTGTTGCTTCAAAGCTTTCCACTTAGAATTTATTGCTTTATGAGTAACTCTTATGCAAGTCTTATTGATGCTTGTCTTGAAAGTATTATTCATGAAAAGTCTTTGCTATATGATTCATTTGTTTACTCATTGTATTCACCATTGCTTCGAATCGGTGCATTCATCTCATATGCTTTACAATAGTATTGATCAAGATTATGATAGCATGTCACTTCGAAATTATCCTTGTTATCGTTTACCTACTCGAGGGTGAGTAGGAACTAAGCTTGGGGATGCTTGATACGTCTCAAACGTATCTATAATTTCTTATGTTCCATGGTACTTTTATGATGATACTCACATGTTTTATACACATTATATGTCATTATTATGCATTTTCCGGCACTAACCTATTAACGAGATGCCAAAGAGCCGATTGCTGTTTTTGGTTTCGGAAATCCTACAAAGGAAATATTCTCGGAATTGGACGAAATCAACGCCCAGGGTCTTATTTTTCCACGAAGCTTCCAGAAGACCGAGGGAGAAACGAAGTGGGGCCACGGGGCGCCGACACACTAAGGCGGCGCGGCCAAGGAGGGGCCCGCGCCGCCCTAGCGTGTGGGGCCCCCGTGCCTCCCCCGACTCTGCCCTTCCGCCTACTTAAAGCCTTCGTCGCGAATACCCTAGTACCGAGAGCCACGATACGGAAAACCTTCCAGAGACGCCGCCACCGCCAATCCCATCTCGGGGGATTCAGGAGATCGCCTCCGGCACCCTGCCGGAGAGGGGAATCATCTCCCGGAGGTCTCTTCATCACCATGATCGTCTCCGGATCGATGTGTGAGTAGTTCACCCCTGGACTATGGGTCCATAGCAGTAGCTAGATGGTTGTCTTCTCCTCATTGTGCTATCATGTTAGATCTTGTGAGCTGCCTATCATGATCAAGATCATCTATTTGTAATGCTACATGTTGTGTTTATTGGGATCCGATGAATATTGAATACTATGTCAAGTTGATTATCAATCTATCATATATGTTGTTTATGTTCTTGCATGCTCTCCGTTGCTAGTAGAGGCTCTGGCCAAGTTGATACTTGTGACTCCAAGAGAGTGTATTTATGCTCGATAGTGGGTTCATGCCTCCATTGAATATGGGACAGTGACAGAAAGTTCTAAGGTTGTGGATGTGCTGTTGCCACTAGGGATAAAACATCAATGCTTTGTCTAAGGATATTTGTGTTGATTACATTACGGACCATACTTAATGCAATTGTCTGTTGTTTGCAACTTAATACTGGAAGGGGTTCGGATGATAACCTGAAGGTGGACTTTTTAGGTATAGTGAAAGTCTAATCCCTAGGCCTTGTTCCTAAATACTGCTATCGCTGCTTGTTTACTGTTTACTGCGTTACTACTGCTGCGTTACTACTGCTTGTTTACTGTCCTGGGCAAAGCACTTTTCTGGTGCCGTTGCTACTACTTATTCATACCACTTGTATTTCACTATCTCTTCGCCGAACTAGTGCACCTATTAGGTGTGTTGGGGACACAAGAGACTTCTTGCTTTGTGGTTGCAGGGTTGCATGAGAGGGATATCTTTGACCTCTTCCTCCCCGAGATCGATAAACCTTGGGTAATCCACTTAAGGGAAACTTGCTGCTGTTCTACAAACCTCTGCTCTTGGAGGCCCAACACTGTCTACAAGAATAGAAGCTCCCATAGACATCAAGCACTTTTCACGGCGCCGTTGCCGGGGAGGAAAGGTAAAAGGCACTCATACTCCGGTCTCGGGTAAAGTACTTTTCCGGCGCCGTTGTGTGTGTGCTCGAAGCTATTTCCTTTAGATCCTGCAATTGCATCTTTTTGTTTCTTGTTTACACTAGTTTGGCATAATGGACAACAATGAGCTTCTTATTCTATTTCCTGATTTAAAACATGGATTGTTTGATGCGAAAATTAAAAAACCTATGGAATCTTATTTGCATGCTCGGTAGTAATATTAGTATGAACGCTTTGAACACCATTGTTGATAATGATATAGAAAGTTCTAAGCTTGGGGAAGCTGGTTTTCATGATCTTTTTAGTCCCCCAAGCATTGAGGAGAAAATTTTCTTTGATGATACTTTGCCTCCTATTTATGATGATTATAGTGATAGTGGTCTTTTGGTGCCACCCACTATGGAGAGTAAATTTTGTTGTGATTATACTATGCCTCCTATATTTGATGATGAGAATAATAATGATAGCTACTTTGTTGAATTTTCTCCCACTACAACTAATAAAATTGATTATGCCTATGTGGAGAGTAATAATTTTATGCATGAGACTCATGATAAGAATGCTTTATGTGATAGTTATATCGTATTTGGCAGCGTCGGTAGGCGTAGGCTTGAACTTCCTGGGCGGCATTGCCTCGCGGATTCTGTGACTTAAACAGTCGGCTCCCCTGAGCTCGCCGTCGTACTCCTGATCCTCGTCCGAAGAATCGCTGTCATTCTCGTTCCTAGCGGCGCGTCGTCGCCTTGCTTTGTCGATCCTGCTCTGGGTGATTTCATCCCGAGCGTCTCTCACATGATACTTTGAGCCACCGCCCGCAGCATGGTCTTTTCCTTTTGTGGAACTAGATTATTTCCCGAGTATCGCGAGACTTTCCGGGCGCCTCGATGAGCTTGGGCCATGGACCCTTCGAGGCGCTGGTTGATGAGGTATGCGGCAAGGTTGGCGGTTGCTCCCGCAACGGTTTTCGGTCGTGGCATGCCTGCGGTGTCCGTAGTCATAAAGGACTTGGTCAGGTTCGACGTGATTTCTCTGGCATCATCTTCCGAGAGCCTGGACAACCTCGACCTGTGCTTGCCTACCCCTTGGGTATTTCGAGAGGCGCTCGCCTGCGAGCCTCTTCGCCGCTCACTGGATCGATCTGCCGCAGATAGGCGTCTCTCGAGAGAGGCTTGTTCCTTTGACAGGTGCTCCCGGTTTTTCTCTAGTATAGAGCGATAAGCATTGAGGGTTCCAACCGAGGTTCCTGCGGGGAGCGGTGTGTTGTTGAGTACTGCTGCCCTGGCGGCTGCCCACTCCTCGTCTGCGATGGTGTAGTCGCTGTCGTGGTTGCTAGCGCTGTTTTCGAAACTCGCCCGCCTACTAGAACGAGGAGTATGGTCTCCGTTTCCTCCGTGCCTTGTGTTTCCTGTCTTATTGGCGACACAGACCTG
Organism: Lolium rigidum; assembly: GCF_022539505.1. Taxonomy (NCBI): domain Eukaryota; kingdom Viridiplantae; phylum Streptophyta; class Magnoliopsida; order Poales; family Poaceae; genus Lolium; species Lolium rigidum. Next base: position 237,244,204 of record NC_061514.1, read on the forward strand.
ATGGTGCGCCGTTCTTCGGGTGGTTCCTTGGACGATGCTATCGATATTGTCCTCTCCTGACGAATACTGGGCATTGCAGATGAACGGGGTGTCGCTCGATCCCAGCCCGTGCTTGGTGTCGCACTTCAAGCAGTAGTACGAGGTTAACTCCGAAGATGTGGGGTCGTCGGATCCTACCGACATGGAAGACTCGGAACGAGGAGTCGAGGGCGCGGGCGAACTTGTCGAGCCTGTCAGATCAGCCGAAAGGTCGAGTGACGATGACGCGCTTGGACTCGTCGATCTGGAGATAGGCGATTCCAGTAGTCGAAGGATTCCCTCCGCGTTGACGTTGTAGTGGACGCTGCCGAAGGTCATCTCCATGTTTCCTTGTAGTTCTGAGAAGTTCGATTGGGAGGAATCGCTGTGCGGGGTGAACTCGTAAGAGCCGAACCGAATCGGGCTTCGCAGGTTCGGTGAAGATGGTGTTGATGAAGTTGCTGGTGAAGTTGCCGGTGGAGTCGCCGGTGTCATGATTGGATCTGCCGATGACCGATCTTGTGCCGACAGGTTTCCCACAAACGGCGCCAATTGTCGAGGGTGCTCCTCGGCAATGCCCTCCGATAGGGGCTTAGGGTTGGTGGAATCCTGCAAGCTGACACGAGACATCGGTTCACGGACAAGCGGGGAGAGCGATTTACCCAGGGTCGGGGCCCTCGATGAGGTAAAACCCTTACGTCCTGCACTGTCTGTTCTTGATTATGATGATAATGAGTTACAATGGGGTGCCGAATAGTTCGGCTGAGATCTCGTCGAGTTTGGCTAAGCGCTAAGGTAACCTAGCTTTAAGCTTCGCTGGCTAAGATCGCTAAGATTGGTTGTCGCCCTCGACAGCCCCTCTCCTGGCCTTTATATAGGAGGCCAGGTCTCAAGAGGTCTAATCGAGTACGACTGGGTTTACAATAGATCTATCTCTAAGCTTTCCTTGTTCGGCTCCTTCCGTGTCTTGTACTTCAAGGAATCTTTCGCCGCACTCCCCTGGCGGCCCATCCTGCCGTCAAGTGCCTTCATGGGCCTCCAACTAGGAAATATAAGGTAGGGCAACACTGGTTACTCGAAGGGTAATGCCCACGTCAGTGAAGTGTCATGTAGTCGATGTTCACATGACACCACTAGAAGAATAACACCACAACTTAAATATCATAACATTGAATATTACCCAACATAATTCACTACTAACATTTAGACTTCACCCATGTCCTCAAGAACTAAACGAACTACTCACGAGACATCATATGGAACATGATCAGAGGTGATATGATGATGAATAACAATCTGAACATAAACCTTGGTTCAATAGTTTCACTCAATAGCATCAATAACAAGTAGTAATCAATACCGGGAGAGTTTCCCCTACCAAACAATCAAGATTCAACCCTAGATGTTACAGCGGTGCCGAGGTGCAGCGGTGGAGATGGCGGTGATGATGGTGGAGATGATGGTGATGATGATCCCAATGATGTCCAGCTCGATGACGGTGACGATGGCGTCGATTTTCCCCTCCGGGAGGGAATTTCCCCGGCAGATTTCAGCCTGCCGGAGAGCTCTTTTCTCTCTGGTGTTTTCCGCCCCGCAGAGGCGGCTGTGACTCTTCGCGATTATCCTCTGGAGCTTAGGTTTTCGGGACGAAGAAGTACGCGAAGGAGAGGAGGCCGAGAGGGAGATGATACGTCTCAAACGTATCTATAATTTCTTATGTTCCATGCTACTTTTATGATGATACTCACATGTTTTATACACATTATATATCATTATTATGCATTTTCCGGCACTAACCTATTAACGAGATGCCAAAGAGCCAGTTGCTATTTTCTGCTGTTTTTGGTTTCAGAAATCCTACAAAGGAAATATTCTCGGAATTGGACGAAATCAACGCCCAGGGTCTTATTTTTCCACGAAGCTTCCAGAAGACCGAGGGAGAAACGAAGTGGGGCCACGGGGCGCCAACACACTAAGGCGGCGCGGCCAAGGAGGGGCCCACGCCGCCCTAGCGTGTGGGGCCCCCGTGCCTCCCCCGACTCTGCCCTTCCGCCTACTTAAAGCCTTCGTCGCGAATACCCCAGTACCGAGAGCCACGATACGGAAAACCTTCCAGAGACGCCGCCGCCAATCCCATCTCGGGGGATTCAGGAGATCGCCTCTGGCACCCTACCGGAGAGGGGAATCATCTCCCGGAGGTCTCTTCATCACCATGATTGCCTCCGGATCGATGTGTGAGTAGTTCACCCCTGGACTATGGGTCCATAGCAGTAGCTAGATGGTTGTCTTCTCCTCATTGTGCTATCATGTTAGATCTTGTGAGCTGCCTATCATGATCAAGATCATCTATTTGTAATGCTACATGTTGTGTTTGTTGGGATCCGATGAATATTAAATTCTATGTCAAGTTGATTATCAATCTATCATATATGTTGTTTATGTTCTTGCATGCTCTCCGTTGCTAGTAGAGGCTCTGGTCAAGTTGATACTTGTGACTCCAAGAGGGAGTATTTATGCTCGATAGTGGGTTCATGCCTCCATTGAATGCGGGACGAGTGACGTAAAGTTCTAAGGTTGTGGATGTGTTATTGCCACTAGGGATAAAACATCAATGCTTTGTCTAAGGATATTTGTGTTGATTACATTACGCACCATACTTAATGCAATTGTCTGTTGTTTGCAACTTAATACTGGAAGGGGTTCGGATGATACCTGAAGGTGGACTTTTTAGGCATAGATGCATGCTGGATAGCGGTCTATGTACTTTGTCGTAATGCCCTGATTAAATCTCATAGTACTCATCATGATATATGTATGTGCATTGTTATGCCTTCTTTATTTGTCAATTGCCCAACTGTAATTTGTTCACCCAACATGCTATTTATCTTATGGGAGAGACACCACTAGTGAACTGTGGACCCCGGTCCATTCTTTACATCTGAAATACAATCTACCGCAAACTCTGTTCTTTACTGTTCTTCGCAAACAATCATCATCATCCACACTATACATCTAATCCTTTGTTTACAGCAAGCCGGTGAGATTGACAACCTCACTGTTACGTTGGGGCAAAGTACTTTGATTGTGTTGTGTAGGTTCCACGTTGGCGCCGGAATCCCTGGTGTTGCGCCGCACTACACTCCGCCACCAACAACCTTCAAGTGTTCCTTGACTCCTACTGGTTCGATAACCTTGGTTTCTTACTGAGGGAAACCTTGCTGCTGTACGCATCACACCTTCCTCTTGGGGTTGCCAACGGACGTGTGTCTCACGCGCCATCAAGCATATTTTCTGGCGCTATTGCCGGGGAGATCAAGACACGCTGCAAGGGGAGTCTCCCACATCCAATCTCCTTACTTTGTTTTTGTCTTGCTTTACTTTATTTTATTTTACTGCTTTGTTTGCTCTTATATCAAAAACACAAAAAAATTAGTTGCTAGTTTTACTTTATTTACTGTCTTGTTCTCCATATTAAAAAAACACAAAAAAAATTAGTTACTTGCATTTACTTTATTTATCTTTTGTTTATTTCATCATGTTTCCTCCTAAGTACACTCTAAAAGACATACCGGTAGGACGAGGATCTATAATTGGAAGAGATAATATAGAAGCATTTTTCACCCATGTTAGTATGGATGAAGATTTTGAAGATACACCCTTAGTAAAAGTTGCTCCTACTTATGAGAGTGCTACTGCCTGTTTGATACACATGTTGGAAACTAGATTTGTTAATCTCAATCCTATAATTCAACATATGTTTCTTACACTCTCAGATATGGAAAGGGGAGAAAAGAGAAATTTTGTTCTAAAAGTCCTTCGTAGAGAATTTGAAGATATAGCTAAAGAAGCTAGAAAAGTTTTTATTAAGCATAAGAGGCTTGGCTTTTATACCGACTTTGCAAGAACACTTGAAAAGATGGACATGGATAGGATAAAGTACACTAATAATGTTAATGATGGAGGGGAGATTAAAGTACCGATACCTAGTAAGCTCCTAGGAATGCATGAAGCTCTAGAAAATAACTATGGTTGGCTTGTTCCTGAAAATTTGTTTGATGAGAATAGCAAGCCTAAGAGTAATGAAAAAGGAGCCTCTGAAACTTACATAGATAAGATACAATGCATAGTTGAGAAAACTCCAAACCCCTCTGTTGATGCTTCATCTCTTGATAATACTTGATTCACACTTTCTGCGCCTAGCTGAAAGGCGTTAAAGAAAAGCGCTTATGGGAGACAACCCATTATTTTACTTCTGCACTTTGTTTTATATTTGAGTCTTGGAAGTTGTTACTACTGTAGCAACCTCTCCTTATCTTTATTTTATTGCATTGTTGCGCTAAGTAAAGTCTTTGATAGTAAAGTGAATACTAGATTTGGATTACTGCGCAGGAACAGATTTCTTGCTGTCACGAAATTGAGCCGCCCCTGCTGTAGAAAATTTAGAAAAATCTGCCAATTTACATGCGTGATCCTCAGATATGTACGCAACTTTCATTAAATTTGGGTCTTTTCATCTGAGCAAGTCCAGTGCCCCTGAAAAATTCGTCTTTACGGACTGTTCTGTTTTGACAGATTCTGCCTTTTATTTCGCATTGCCTGTTTTGCTATGTTCGATGGATTTATTTGTTCCATTAACTTTCAGTAGATTTGTGCAATGTCCAGAAGTGTTAAGAATGATTATGTCACCTCTGAATATATGAATTTTCAATTATGCACTAACTCTCTAATGAGTTTGTTTTGAGTTTGGTGTGGAGGAAGTTTTCAAGGGTCAAGAGAGGAGGATGATACAATATGATCAAGAAGAGTGAAAAGTCTAAGCTTGGGGATGCCCCCGTGGTTCATCCCTGCATATTTTAAGAAGACTCCAGCATCTAATCTTGGGGATTCCCAAGGCATCCCTTCTTCATCGACAACTTATCAGGCCACCTCTAGTGAAACTATATTTTTATTCCGTCACATCTTATGTGTTTTACTTGGAGCGTCTGTTTGTTTTTGTTTTTGTTTTTGTTTGAATAAAATCGGATCCTAGCATTCCTTGTTTGGGAGAGAGACACGCTCCGCTGTTTCGTATGAACACATATGTTCTTAGCTTTATACTTAATGTTCATGGCGAAGGGTGAACTACTTCGTTCATTGCTATTTGGTTGGAAACAGAAAATGCTGCATGTGGTAAATGGTATAATGTCTTGAATAATTTGATACTTGGCAATTGTTGTGCTCATATAGATCATGTTTAAGCTCTTGCATCATGTACTTTGCACCCATTAATGAAGAATTACATAGAGCTTGTTAAAATTTGGTTTGCATGATTGGTCTCTAGAGTCTAGATATTTTCTCGGTTAAGGTGTTTGAACAACAAGGAGACGATGTAAAGTCTTATAATGCTTACAATATGTTCATTTTTGATTTTTGATGCACCATTTTATACTTGAGTTTGCTTCAAACAACCTTGCTAGCCTAGCCTTGTATTGAGAGGAATTCTTCTCGTGCATCCAAATCCTTGAGCCAATAACTATGCCATTTGTGTCCACCATACCTACCTACTACATGGTATTTCTCTACCATTCCAAAGTAAATTACTTGAGTGCTACCCTTAAAAATTCTATCCTTTGTCTTTGCAATATATAGCTCATGGGAAAATAGCCTTAAAAACTATTGTGGTGAAGAATATGTAGCTATGTATCTTATTTCTTAATAAGTTGCTTGTTGAGCGGTAACCATGTTTCTGGGGATGCCATCAACTATTACACCTTTGTTGAATATCATGTGAGTTGCTATGCATGTTCGTCTTGTCTGAAGTTAGGGCGATTTTCATGATCAAATGGTTTGAGTATGCATATTGTTAGAGAAGAACATTGGGCCGCTAACTAAAGCCATGATTCATGGTGGAAGTTTCAGTTTGGACAATTAATCCTCAATCTCATATGAGAATTTTATCTCGTTGTTGAATGCTTATGCATTAAAGAGGAGTCCATTATCTGTTGTCTATGTTGTCCCGGTATGGATGTCTAAGTTGAGAATAATCAAAAGCGAGAAATCCAATACGAGCTTTCTCCTTAGACCTTTGTACGAGCGGCATAGAGGTACCCCTTTGTGACACTTGGTTGAAACATATGCTATGCAATGATAATCCATGTTAATCCAAGCAAATTAGGACAAGGTGCGAGCACTATTGGTATACTATGCATGAGGCTTGCAACTTATAGGATATCTTATACATAACACATATGATTTATTACTACCGTTGACAAAATTGTTTCTTGTTTTCAAAATGAAAAGCTCTAGCACAAATATAGTAATCCATGCTTCCCTCCGCGAAGGGCCTATCTTCTACTTTATTGTTGAGTCAGTTTACCTATTCTTTCTATCTCAGAAGCAAACACTTGTATCAACTGTGTGCATTGATTCTTACATGTTTACCTATTGCACTTGTTATATTACTTTGTGTTGACAATTATCCATGAGATAAATATGTTGAAGTTGAAAGCAACTGCTGAAACTTATATCTTCCTTTGTGTTGCTTCAAAGCTTTCCACTTAGAATTTATTGCTTTATGAGTAACTCTTATGCAAGTCTTATTGATGCTTGTCTTGAAAGTATTATTCATGAAAAGTCTTTGCTATATGATTCATTTGTTTACTCATTGTATTCACCATTGCTTCGAATCGGTGCATTCATCTCATATGCTTTACAATAGTATTGATCAAGATTATGATAGCATGTCACTTCAGAAATTATCCTTGTTATCGTTTACCTACTCGAGGGTGAGTAGGAACTAAGCTTGGGGATGCTTGATACGTCTCAAACGTATCTATAATTTCTTATGTTCCATGGTACTTTTATGATGATACTCACATGTTTTATACACATTATATGTCATTATTATGCATTTTCCGGCACTAACCTATTAACGAGATGCCAAAGAGCCAGTTGCTGTTTTTGGTTTCAGAAATCCTACAAAGGAAATATTCTCGGAATTGGACGAAATCAACGCCCAGGGTCTTATTTTTCCACGAAGCTTCCAGAAGACCGAGGGAGAAACAAAGTGGGGCCACGGGGCGCCGACACACTAAGGCGGCGCGGCCAAGGAGGGGCCCGCGCCGCCCTAGCGTGTGGGGCCCCCGTGCCTCCTCCGACTCCGCCCTTCCGCCTACTTAAAGCCTTCGTCGCGAATACCCCAGTACCGAGAGCCACGATACGGAAAACCTTCCAGAGACGCCGCCACCGCCAATCCCATCTCGGGGGATTCAGGAGATCGCCTCCGGCACCCTGCCGGAGAGGGGAATCATCTCCCGGAGGTCTCTTCATCACCATGATCGTCTCCGGATCGATGTGTGAGTAGTTCACCCCTGGACTATGGGTCCATAGCGAGTAGCTAGATGGTTGTCTTCTCCTCATTGTGCTATCATGTTAGATCTTGTGAGCTGCCTATCATGATCAAGATCATCTATTTGTAATGCTACATGTTGTGTTTATTGGGATCCGATGAATATTGAATACTATGTCAAGTTGATTATCAATCTATCATATATGTTGTTTATGTTCTTGCATGCTCTCCGTTGCTAGTAGAGGCTCTGGCCAAGTTGATACTTGTGACTCCAAGAGAGAGTATTTATGCTCGATAGTGGGTTCATGCCTCCATTGAATCTGGGACAGTGACATAAAGTTCTAAGGTTGTGGATGTGCTGTTGCCACTAGGGATAAAACATCAATGCTTTGTCTAAGGATATTTGTGTTGATTACATTACGCACCATACTTAATGCAATTGTCTGTTGTTTGCAACTTAATACTGGAAGGGGTTCGGATGATAACCCGAAGGTGGACTTTTTAGGTATAGATGCATGTTGGATAGCGGTCTATGTACTTTGTCGTAATGCCCTAATTAAATCTCATAGTACTCATCATGATATATGTATGTGCATTGTTATGCCTTCTTTATTTGTCAATTGCCCAACTGTAATTTCTTCACCCAACATGCTATTTATCTTATGGGAGAGACACCACTAGTGAACTGTGGACCCCGGTCCATTCTTTACATCTGAAATACAATCTACTGCAAACTCTATTCTTTACTGTTCTTCGCAAACAATCATCATCATCAGGGGCTGTGGGCCCCCTCCCCACCAGGCGGCGCGGCCAGGGCAGGGCCCGCGCCGGCCTATGGGGGGCCCATGGCGGCCCTCCTCGGCTCCTCCTTTTGGCTCTCTCCGTCTTCTGGAAAAATAAGATTTTCTGTGTAATTTCCGTCAATTGTTGATCTTCCGAAATATTGCATTCTGACGGTGCTTTTTCCAGCAGAATCCTGACTCCGGTGCGCGATTCTGCGATAATCATGAAACATGCAAAATAGATGAAATAACATAAGTATCATCTCTAAATATGAAATATATCAATGTATAACAGTAAATTATGATATAAAATAGTGATGCAAAATGGACGTATCAACTCCCCCCAAGCTTAGACTTCGCTTGTCCCCAAGCGAAACTGAACTCGGTAAACAAGACCACATGTTTATGGAGTGAAGAGTCGATAAATAGAATACGGACAAGAAGCATCATATTAATTCACACAAGACATTCTACTAAACAACTTCCTCATATAATTCAACTTGAAACGATGTAGTGTCCCAGGTTTAGAGACGATCGAGGGGTAGATTTTAGAAAGGGATGTGCATTGCATTGCAAATTCTAGGGAAATTTCGCGCTTTTAAACAAAAACTGCATCGAAGGGGGACCAGTTTCTCTCTCGACACCTTACAGGGTTAGGGTTTCGAGAGTGCGACAAACCTGTTCCTTATTCAACTAAACTAGGGTTTTGAGAAGAGAGGGGAGAGTTTGCATCACAAATTTAAGTTGCATGACTGAATTCAAATTTAAGTTGTATGATTGAATTCAAACCTAAGTTGACTGTGAATTTCAAATTCAAACATTAAATAAATATCTCATAATCCAATTGTGAGGAAATTCATTAAGTAAATAATAATAATTCACATAATGAAATATACAAATAATAAATAAAGCTCATTAGAGAAAACCTTGAGCTTTATTGATAATCACACAAAATACAATGTCAATTACAATATCCGGAAATGAAATATGAATTTACAACACATTACATGAATTGAAGAAATAGAAAAAGAAAGAGGAAAATTACAAATAAATGAAATATCCTAAACTACAAGATAATCTTGAGCTTGATGATCTTCATGTCCATTTGATCATCATTTTGACCCTGCACACAAACACAAAGAAAATAAAACAAGTGTTATGCCAGGTTAGAAAGAAAGGAAATTGAGAAGATATGATCAACTCTGCCGAAGCTGATCTTTCCACAGCACAATTCCCAAGCTGGATTCACATACACACAACCAGGCAGCACACAATGCTTGTGTGCATGCTCAACGAACACACCAGGGTTGCTGCATGCTCTCCACACACATAGTGACCAGGGGAGGAGTACAAGCATGGCTGTCGACCATAAAGGAAAGGGAGAGGGCAAGTATAAAGGGTTTTCTGAAGCAAACCCTAACCATTGCATCGACAGCAGCCTCACAGGGTAAGTCACAAGAACACAAGAACAGCTTGAACAGCCACTGCTGTTCAACACATCTTCACCACCACAGCAAATAACCAAGTAGCATCAAGCTCACAAGGAGGAGCAGGGCAAGCCAAACAAACCACCAGAAGCAAAACCTCTACACCAACACCCGATTCTAGGAGCTGGAGTGAGGTATAACTATAATCATGAACAGACCAGCTGGTTTTGTTCATAAATTGCACAGGCATGATCACAAGCACACAAAGGGTGGGGTAACCCTGTTTTGATCATCATTTGGTCAGAGACCAAGTGTAACCTGGTAGAAATGGCAAGGGCCAGGGATCAATCAAGCCTATACCCATGGTTATGCCAACTAGAATAGTGGTAGCATCTTCCAAATGGAAACAGGAAAGAAAACCATCCCAGAGACTTATCCAAGTATAACCAGACTACACTAGCCCTTTTAAGACCATCAGAATATAGACATTTATATGTCTATTTTCATTTCAACATCAATTATACTGGAAGCCCATGAATGACTACCAGTAATATTGCACAGTAGCATACATAAAAGGTAGGAGCAACCTTTACTAGCACATCAAGCATTGCTAGGGTCACAACAACTACCTAGCCACACGGAAAAGCCACAAGAGAAGCATATCATCACTCCAAGGAGTTCATGCATCACAGGAGGTGCCAACACATGTTGGTTTCCATCCAGATAGTGCATAGGATGCACCAGATCACTACTGCATCAGGTAGATCATGTCTGTTGTCAGAAATATGAAGCCAGGCTTCACTGACAAGCATAGATAAATAAAACACCACACAGATACATCCAGGGGTATCAAATCCTTCAATCAACCACCAGTATTGCTTTCACAACCAACAGCAACCACCAGTACTTGGTGAGGAGCTGGATCCACAAGCAACAGCAGCATTTGAAATGAATCCATACAAATTTATAAGCCAACAGAAAGCCCTGATGATCCCAGGATCATCCAAAGCCACAAATTAACCAACCATTGTTTCACAGATAATCAATTAATAACATTATGATTGTATCCAGAAGCACATCAAAGGCTTGATGAACCACTGGATCTTGCTAAACAAATAAAGCACATATCACTATTCACCTGAATCATACAGTTTAAGCCAACAGCAATGCTCAATTGAGCATGCTCATGAATTTGAGCACAAGGAACAAGACACCATTGCTCCGGTATTTGCAAATTTGCAAGTAATACACACGAACTCAAGCCAGAGCAACATATATGAACACACTTGAGTAATTGGCAAGTATAGCATCAAGAATAGAGACATAGGGAAGCAGCAAGCACAAGCACAAGCATAGATACGAAGAAATGGCCATGGTAGCAGACACAGACAGCAAGCATATGCATAAGCGATGAGAGCAACCGCACCATGACACGATAGCACAACAACGCAGCAACAACATCACGGCACGGCCACACCTCTATGAGTAGAGGCAGGCCAGTGACCAAGCTAGGAGAAGGAGGAGAAGAAACAGAACACGTAGAGAAGAAGAGGTGGCGCACTTACCATGGTCGAGTAGACAGGCTCGGCCATGGCGGCCACGGCGACACACGCCAGAGCGCGGCGGCGCCAGGCCAAGCCAGGCCATGGTGCACCACGGCACCACCCGCACCACAGCGGCGAAGCCAGGGCGGCGGCCGAGTACCAGGAGCACGAGGAACGCCGGGATCGAGCAGATCCCATAACCCTAGCACCAGAGGGGGTCGAGGACGAGAGCAGCAGGTCACCCGCGTAAAATCGACGCGGATAAGATTGACCGCCGTCGTGGGGCGCGTCGATTGCGCACCATGGCGGGGGCCAGGTCCGGCGGAGCTCGCCGGAAACGAGCGGCGACGGCGGAGGCGACGCGGGTCGCTAGAGCAGGATAGGGTTAGGGTTCGGTCGCGCGTGAGGGGAAGAGAGAGGAGTGGGGCTGGTCGAGCCGGACCTGGCCGGTCGGTTCGACCTAAACCACTGGGTTGCACCGACAGGTGGGCCCAGGGGTGTTTGTGTCTTTTCACAAACAAATAAAAAATGCTGAAACTTTGAAAAATCATAGAAAATTATTAATAGCTCTAAAAAATAATTAAAAATATGAAAATCACTTAGCATAAAATTCTCTATCATAATGAATTATGAAATAGAATTTTAAAGACAAATATGACTAAGCCCTAGTATAATGATTAAAATTAATCATTTAAGCCACACTTTATATTTTTAATGTTAAAAATAAGTCCATAAATATTATTGGACATTCAAAACACCTTGACAACATTTCAAGGTTGTATTTTACCCTAAACAAAGTATCCCTAAACTGTTCTTAGTATTAACCTTCCACATAAATTAATAAAACACCAGAAAGGGGGGGAAACAACCCTAAAAGCTGAATCATGCATACTTGCTTCTTTAACCATTGCCCTTATCGGACAATGATGCTATTTTTCAGCAACAGAGGACAAGGGTCAGTCCACACCATCCAACTGCAACACTTTGCAGTGTTCGAGCAAGTTCATCACTTGCTCATGTCATTTGAGTATCTTTATCAAATTACTTGCAAAGTACTATGATTATCACTATTGCATAAAAACCAAAACCACTACTTTCATAACTATGAATATGACTATGTGGTGGGCAATGGAACCATGGATTGTGTGGATATGGTGGAGGTTCCATTGCAAGGGTTTATATCCATCTAGGATTAAACAACAAATGTCGTCCAGTGATTCTTGTGCCGTAATACCCGTGTTAACCATAAGATCCGGAGTGGGACGGAGTAGCCAAAAGTGTTTCCACCTCTTGTTCATCAACGGATGCGCTTTACCGTAGACAGCTTGTATCCGTCGGGGGCGAGCGGTAGGTCGGGGAAGCCTTAAGTCCCCACGGCAATGTCCGTAGACACTTGTCGCCCGAAGAACAAGCGGTAGGTCGGGGAAGCCTTAAGTCCCCACTGGTATTGTGCTCTATGATGGGTTGCAGCTACCGGCGTAGGAATGTATGGTAGAGCCCTGCATTGTTGTCGTGGTCGGGGTCCACCCCGAAATCTACGGGAATAATGGGACCGGCGTGGACCCGTGGTCGGGGCATGCAACAATGTTCGAGGTAGCGGAGGAACATGATTGGCTAGACCTTATACCGGGCCTCACACCGAAGGAAGTGTGGACGGGAAAGCTGCCCAGTTGGCACCAAGGTTAAGATCTCTTATGGGTAAAGCAACACACCTCTGCAGAGTGTAAAGAACTGTGACCTGTCACTCCCCGTTCCGGATATGGAACTACGAATGCGGCCGGAAAGGAACTCCATGAAGTTCTAGTAAACCGGTGAAGGCCGACTGGACATAGCTCTTTGAAATAAAAGCAATCTCTTGAAGAAATGTTTATCAAAACCTGCATTGATACTAGACTTTCTGGTCTAATATCATAGCTAGTGCATTAAACACCTCTTATCTATAATGAACTTGTTGAGTACGCTCGTACTCATCCCACTCTTAAATCCCTTGCTTAGATTGTCTGAATCGTCTGGAGGAGGACTACGACAACCATGAAGGAGCCGAGATCATCGGCTATGAAGAACCAGACCTCTCGGAGGTATTGAAGGCGTAGACTACCTCATAGTCTACGGAACCGGGAGGCTACCGGAGAAGATCAAGCCTAGAAGCATCGAGTAGTAGTAGTAGCCGAGCAGCACGAACTCTAAATACTTAGCTCGCTCGAGAGAATAAATGTATAACTTAATGAGACTTCTATATTGTAAGCTAAGTTGGGTTCGCCTCGAACCCAGGAGTATTCCTCTTAGGACCCAAGAGGAGCTCCAAGACGATATGTGTATTATGTTTGTAATAATAAATGAATGAGTTATGGACCTGCTATGTTCTTTTGTACTACTCTGAGGGATGTAATATTTGCGGAATGGTACTTCGTGAATGTTATATCAACGACTGGCATATTACAACATGCAGTGGTATGCAGGGTCACCACAGCTTGGTATCGAGCAAAAGCTTTGACCTTAGGTTGGAACCTAGTAAATGGGACCGAACGTTAGGAGTCAAAAAGGACTAGTAAAGAATTCTCTAAAAATATGGTGTATATTCAATTGAGAATACAACAATCATATCTTTTAGTGCGATAATTCTTTATTATCTCTATTATGATGCATTATTACTAATCTTATATTCTTTCTATTTCTACAGCCAACAATGGCAAGTTCACGTCCGGGACGAAACGTGAAAGTGATGGATTCCACACTGAGTGAATATGAAGGAGGACTTGCAGATATTATACGTGCCATGTTACTTGAATTTGGGTGTGATCCCCAGATCCAAGTAAAGAAATACATGTACTATGATGGTACTGTATTGGCAAAGTGTAGGGTAGGGCTACGACTTCCCGAATCTTTGGGAATGAGCGTAGTAATGCCAGCAGTGAAGCCAGTAACTATGAACACAGCCTACCATATAGCCGTTATGAGAGCCATAACTGATATTCGGGAGCATAAGACGAAAGAGCTTATGGGTTCCGAATTCACACACATTCCTCATTTGGAGGAGGACGATGATCCCATGCTTAATCATTTCAAATATGCCAAACGCAAGCCAGCAGAAGCTGCAAAATACAAGGACAATAGCCGCAACTTACTATCATTGTTCTTTCAGTTGAACCGTCATTTGACGGGAGCAATTGATACAATGCTAGAAGAGTTTACTGAACCCAAGGAGGAGACTAAGGGGAAGGAACCTATGGAGAATGAGGTGCACACACCAGTTTACTCAGCCGGCGAATACATTAGTATTGACCACCCCGAACGAGAAACTACACCCGTTACACCTGGGAACTATCTTAGTAGTTCCTATAGAGGATATGAGGGTGGAGAGGAATCCGGAAACAATCAGCGTTCCGTGACTCCTATAGAGAATTCCACGGGTTGGCGTTGGGGGTCTGATACTGGAACTCATAGTACTTCAGTGTACTATGACGGGGAGATGAATGAGGACGCCATGACCCAGCACCAGAGTTATCCGTGGAATGGGGAAGAAGATGGAGGGTATCCGACACAAGTTGAGCCGGATACGAATGTTGGAGATACCTATGGTGGAGTCACAGGGGAGTACACCCGATGGGTGGACTATGATGCACTGAATGATCAGTTCGTGAACACCGATTTCTCCCTAGGATCATCATCTGATTCCGACTACCAGCCGACGGGGAGACCTTATGTTCCAGGTTTTGTCAGGAGGACGACACGTTCGACCAGATGGAAGCCTGGGATGTATCGGGAGTGAAGATCGACTAGAGACCACCAAGGTAAGCAAGACTACAATACACAAGTACCACGTGTATTGTAGTGTGTAATATTTGTAGAAATTTGTACATATACTTTAATAAGTGAGTTTGCATACTCACATCGACTTGAGTATTGTAATAAGATCACTTAAGTATGTATATACAGGGTATATGTTTTGTATGATTTGGATTTGCTTCTTGATTTCCATTGCATGACTAGTTCTGTGCACAAAGTTGAGCTCAGAAAACTTGCGCATGGAGTAACTATGAGTACCACTTTGTGTTGCAGAACTAGGGGGAAATGTCGGGATTGACGGGTGAGGAGAGCGAAGCGCAGCGCATGGAGCGCGAGGCGAAGCAAAAGGAAGAGGATGATGAAGCAGCCAGGAATCAGTTTCCACCACCACCACCACCCATGACACAGCAGAACTTTGTCCAGTACATGCAGATGATGGAAGAGAGACAACGTGTAACGTTGGAGCAGCGAGAATAAATTCTTCCAGGAGCTGCTGCAACAGAACAGAGTGGAGAGACCCGAGAATCAGGGAGTCACTTTGTCGGACTTCCAGAACACCAAACCTATATCTTTTGCATACGCGCCCGAGCAAATGGACGCGGAAGACTGGCTTATGGACACTGAGCGAAAGCTCAACACTGTTGGTTGCAACGACCAGGAGAAGGTCCGTTATGCTACACATTTGTTGTGTGGACCTGCCGCATCATGGTGGGACAATATCGTAGCCGTTTATCCGGCTGAGAAGGTATTTACCTGGGAGGAGTTTAAGAGGAAGTTCAGGGAATCCAATGTCCCTGAGAGCATAGTGGAACTGAAGCGTCGAGAATTTGAAAGTCTCGAGCGTAAGGATAAGGCCATTCCGACTTATGTCGTGGAGTTCTCAAAGCTGTCCCGGTACGCTGTTGAAGAAGTCAATACCGAGGACAAGAAAAAGAAGAGGTTCTTGCGGGGGTTAAGTCCCCAGTTCAAGGTACAACTCCGAATGATGAGAGCGACGGAATTCCAAGAGTTGGTGGATGCAGCCATCACTCTTGAAGATGACTTTAAATAGCTGCAAGAGGAGAAGAGGAAAAAGGCCAAGTTTGAGCCTAAGAGGTTTGTCAGTAACAATCCCAATACCAGCTTGAGTTTCAAGCCAAGATACAACAACAACAACAACAACAACAACAACAACAACAACAACAACAACAACAACAACAACAACAACAACAACAACAACAACAACAACAACAACAACAACAACAACTACTACTATAGTAGCAGAAGGAACCAAGCGTTTCAGACTGCAAATCAAGTGACTTGCCGAAGCTGTGGACTTCCAGGGCATTTTGCCAAGGATTGCAAGAAGCCAAGGATAATATGCTTTGGTTGTCGCCAGGAGGGGCACATGCTGAAGGACTGCCCCAAGAGAAATACTGGAGGAGGTCAATCAGGAGGAGGAGGTAGCCGAGGAGGAAACACCGGAGGGAACTGGAAGAACAAGAAACCCTTCGGCAAGTTGAACTGCACCAGCCTGGAGGAGGTGGTTAACTCCGATCAGGCAGTGATAGGTACGCTCCAGATACTCACTCATCCTGGCAAAGTACTTTTTGATACTGGTTCAACTACATCATTCATTTCTCAGCAATTTATCATCAAACATGGGATTAGTTGCACTAAGTTAGACACACCCATAACCATACTTTCCGCGGGGGGAACGATAGTAGTAACCCATACCAAACAGAAACAAGTCATCATGATCAATAAATGCGCATTTGACGCAGACCTGTTCATTTTACCGATGAAGGACATTGATGTCATTCTTGGTATGAACTAGTTAGAAGCTAACGGAGCATTGATCGACTGTGTGAATAAGACTGTGTCTTTGAAAAGCCCCGATGGAAGTAGAATGATCTATCAAGGAGACAAGCATACACAGATCGAAGTCGAGCTACAACTGAACAAGTATGAAGGAAGTGAAGTTAGAGGATATACCCGTAGTGAATGAATTCCAGGATGTGTTTCCTAAGGAATTACCCGGAATGCCACCGGATAGGGAGATAGAATTCACTATCGACCTAATTCCAGAACAGCTCCGATTGCAAAAGCACCATATAAGATGGGGCCTAAGGAGTTGAAAGAACTTAAGGAGCAATTGGATGACTTGGAACAAAAAGGATTCATACAAGAAAGTGTTTCACCATGGGGATCACCTGTGATCTTCGTAAATAAAAGAGATGGAGGTAGAAGGATGTGCGGAGACTACAGGAATTTGAACAATGTCACAATCAAGAACAAGTACCCACTTCCAAGAATACAAGATCTATTTGATCAAGTTAGAGGCGCGGGAGTCTTTTCCAAAATTGATCTAAGATCCGGTTATCACCAGATAAAGATCAAGAAGGAAGACGTTCCAAAAACAGCCTTTGTCTCAAGGTATGGACATCATGAATACCTTGTAGTGCCTTTTGGATTAACCAATGCCCCAACAATTTTCATGAATCTCATGAATAAGATCTTCATGCCATGTCTAGACAAGTTCGTCATCGTATTCATCGATGATATCTTGGTCTATTCCAAAGATAAAACTGAACATGCTGAACATCCGAAGATAGTGTTGCAAACACTAAGAGAACATCAACTCTATGCCAAATTCAGCAAGTGTGAATTTTGGCTAGATCAAGTAGAATTTCTTGGTCATGTCATTAGCAAAGATGGAATAGCTGTTAACCCGAGCAAGGTAGAAGCAGTATTAGAATGGGAAGCACCAAAGACTGTCAAGGAAATCCGAGGATTCCTAGGAATGGCAGGATACTATCGGAGATTCATTGAAGGATTCTCCAAGATAGCAGGACCAATGACAAAGTTGTTAAGAAAGAATACACCATTCGTGTGGTCAGAGGAGTGTGAGAAGAGTTTTCAAACTCTGAAGGAGAAACTCACCACAGCACCGGTGTTAGCAGTTCCTGAAGTTGGCAAGGATTACACCGTGTACTGTGACGCATCCAAGCATGGATTGGGTTGCGTACTCATGCAGGATCGGAAGGTAATATCTTATGGATCGAGGCAACTCAGACCTCATGAAGTGAACTATCCAACACATGACTTAGAATTAGCAGCAGTTGTATTTGCACTAAAAACTTGGAGACATTTTCTCTATGGAGCTAAGTGTGAGCTCTATACGGATCACAAGAGTCTCAAATACTTCTTCACTCAGAAGGAACTCAATATGAGGCAGAAAAGATGGCTAGAATTAATCAAGGATTATGATTTGACCATCAATTATACTCCAGGAAAGGCTAATGTGGTAGCAGATGCTTTGAGTAGGAAGAGCACTGGAGGAGTGGAACAAGAGTTATCACCGGAGTTGAGGAAGGAAATAAGCCAAGCCCAAATACAAATTTGGGAGAAGGAAGCTCATGAAGGACTATCGGGTTTACAAGTAGCCGATGAGCTAAATGTCAACCTGAAGAATGAGATAATGATGGGTCAATTGGACGATCCATTCATCATGGAGGAAATGAGAAGAATAGATGAAGGAAGACCATCAGAATTTCACCGCGGAGAATCGGGATCATTATGGTTTCAGAAGAGGATTTGCGTTCCGGATATTGCTGAAATCAAGGAAGTAATACTCCGGGAAGCCCATCAAACACCATACTCCATTCATCCGGGAAGTACGAAGATGTACATGGATTTAAAGGAGCTATTCTGGTGGAACAACATGAAGAGAGAGATAGCACAATATGTGGCGGAATGCCATACTCGCCAAAGGGTGAAGGCTGAACACCGAGTCCGGCGAGAAAGTTACAACCTTTACCCATTCCAGAATGGAAATGGGAGGAGATAGGAATGGATTTCATCACCGGACTACCCATGACAAATAAAAAGAAGGACATGATATGGGTAATCGTGGACCGGTTGACGAAAAGTGCACACTTCTTAGCAGTAAACCAGCAGGATAAAGGGGAGAAACTCATCGATCTTTATATCAAGGAGATCGTGAGTAAACATGGAGTGCCCAAGAAGATCGTGTCAGATCGAGGATCCATGTTCACATCAGCATTTTGGAAGCAACTACATGAAGCTTTAGGATCCAAGCTAGATTATAGCACCGCCTATCATCCTCAGACAGGTGGACAAACAGAGAGAACAAACCAAATATTGGAAGATATGCTTAGGGCTTGTGCCCTAGACTTCGGAGGATCATGGGAAGAACACTTACCCTTAGCAGAGTTCTCATACAACAATAGCTATCAAAGCAGTATCAAGATGGCACCATTCGAAGCTCTGTACGGAAGGAAGTGCAGATCACCTATATGTTGGTATGAGGCAGGATCAAGCAAGGAGTTCAATCCTGATTATGTCAAGGAAAAGCAACAGATCATTGATATTATAAGAGATAGGCTGAAGATAGCTCAAAGTCGACAAAAGAGCTATGCAGACCAGAGGAGAAGGACTTGGGAGCCACAAGTCGGAGACATGGTGTATCTTAAGGTAAGTCCGATGAAAGGTCTTCAGAGATTTGGAGTAAAGGGGAAGTTGAGCCCTAGATACATCGGACCTTTCAAGATATTGAGTCAGAACCGAGGGTTAGCCTTTGAATTGGATCTACCGGGAAGGCTAGCTCAAGTTCATAATGTATTCCATGTGTCGCAACTCAGGAAATGCTTGAAGACCCCAGATGAGCCAGTATCACATGATGAGCTCGAGTTACAACCAGATTTGACATACATCGAGAAGCCAGCGAAGATTCTCGAAGAGAACTGGAAACAACTCAGGAATCGAGCTATTAAGTACTGCAAGATACAATGGAAGCATCACCCCGAGAGGGAAGCTACCTTGGAAAAGGAAGAAGACTCGAGGAAAACATACCCCGAACTCTTCGGGTATTACAACCACAACTTCGGGACGAAGTTTTCTTTAAGGGGAAAGGCTGTAATGTCCCAGGTTTAGAGACGATCGAGGGGTAGATTTTAGAAAGGGATGTGCATTGCATTGCAAATTGCGGGAAATTTCGCACTTTTAAACAAAAACTGCATCGAAGGGGGACCAGTTTCTCTCTCGACACCTTACAGGTTTAGGGTTTCGAGAGTGCGACAAACCTGTTCCTTATTCAACTAAACTAGGGTTTTGAGAAGAGAGGGGAGAGTTTGCATCACAAATTTAAGTTGCATGACTGAATTCAAATTTAAGTTGTATGATTGAATTCAAACCTAAGTTGAATTTGAATTTCAAATTCAAACATTAAATAAATATCTCATAATCCAATTGTGAGGAAATTCATTAAGTAAATAATAATAATTCACATAATGAAATATAAAAATAATAAATAAAGCTCATTAGAGAAAACGTTGAGCTTTATTGATAATCACACAAAATACAATGTCAATTACAATATCCAGAAATGAAATATGAATTTACAACACATTACATGAATTGAAGAAATAGAAAAAGATAGAGGAAAATTACAAATAAATGAAATATCCTAAACTACAAGATAATCTTGAGCTTGATGATCTTCATGTCCATTTGATCATCATTTTGACCCTGCACACAAACACAAAGAAAATAAAACAAGTGTTATGCCAAGTGGCATAGCCACTTGGCGAGTTAGAAAGAAAGGAAATTGAGCGAGATATGATCAACTCTGCCGAAGCTGATCTTTCCACGAGCACAAGTCCCAAGCTGGATTCACATACACACAACCGAGGCAACACACAATGCTTGTGTGCATGCTCAACAACGACACCGGGGTTGCTGCATGCTCTCCACACACATAGTGACCAGGGGAGGAGTACAGCATGGCTGTCGACCATAAAGGAAAGGGAGAGGGCAAGTATAAAGGGTTTTCTGAAGCAAACCCTAACCATTGCATCGACAGCAGCCTCACAGGGTAAGTCACAAGAACACAAGAACACAAGAACAGCTTGAACAGCCACTGCTGTTCAACACATCTTCACCACCACAGCAAATAACCAAGTAGCATCAAGCTCACAAGGAGGAGCAGGGCAAGCCAAACAAACCACCGAAGCGGAACCTCTACACCAACACCCGATTCTAGGAGCTAGAGTGAGGTATAACTATAATCATGAACAGACCAGCTGGTTTTGTTCATAAATTGCACAGGCATGATCACAAGCACACAAAGGGTGGGGTAACCCTGTTTTGATCATCATTTGGTTAGAGACCAAGTGTAACCTGGTAGAAATGGCAAGGGCCAGGGATCAATCAAGCCTATACCCATGGTTATGCCAACCAGAATAGTGGTAGCATCTTCCAAATGGAAACAGGAAAGAAAACCATCCCAGAGACTTATCCAAGTATAACCAGACTACACTAGCCCTTTTAAGACCATCAGAATATAGACATTTATATGTCTATTTTCATTTCAACATCAATTATACTGGAAGCCCATGAATGACTACCAGTAATATTGCACAGTAGCATACAGAAAAGGTAGGAGCAACCTTTACTAGCACATCAAGCATTGCTAGGGTCACAACAACTACCTAGCCACACAGAAAAGCCACAAGAGAAGCATATCATCACTCCAAGGAGTTCATGCATCACAGGAGGTGCCAACACATGTTGGTTTCCATCCAGATAGTGCATAGGATGCACCAGATCACTACTGCATCAGGTAGATCATGTCTGTTGTCAGAAATATGAAGCCAGGCTTCACTGACAAGCATAGATAAATAAAACACCACACACAGATACATCCAGGGGTATCAAATCCTTCAATCAACCACCAGTATTGCTTTCACAACCAACAGCAACCACCAGTACTTGGTGAGGAGCTGGATCCACAAGCAACAACGAGCATTTGAAATGAATCCATACAAATTTATAAGCCAACGAAAGCCCCGATGATCCCAGGATCATCCAAAGCCACAAATTAACCAACCATTGTTTCACGAGATAATCAATTAATAACATTATGATTGTATCCGAAGCACATCAAAGGCTTGATGAACCACTGGATCTTGCTAAACAAATAAAGCACATATCACTATTCACCGAATCATACGGTTAAGCCAACAAGCAATGCTCAATTGAGCATGTTCATGAATTTGAGCACAAGGAACAAGCACACCATTGCTCCGGTATTTGCAAATTTGCAAGTAATACACACGGAACTCAAGCCGGAGCAACATATATGAACACACTTGAGTAATTGGCAAGTATAGCATCAAGAATAGAGACATAGGGAAGCAACGAAGACAAGCACAAGCATAGATACAGAAGAAATGGCCATGGTAGCAGCACAGCAGCAGCATATGCATAAGCAGTAGAGCAACCGCACCATGACACAGTAGCACATCAACGCAGCAACAACATCACGGCACGGCCACACCTCTATGAGTAGAGGCAGGCCAGTGACCAAGCTAGGAGAAGGAGGAGAAGAAACAGAACACGTAGAGAAGAAGAGGTGGCGCACTTACCATGGTCGAGTAGACAGGCTCGACCATGGCGGCCACGGCGACACACGCCAGAGCGCGGCGGCGCCAGGCCAAGCCAGGCCATGGTGCACCACGGCACCACCCGCACCACAGCGGCGAAGCCAGGGCGGCGGCCGAGTACCAGGAGCACGAGGAACGCCGGGATCGAGCAGATCCCATAACCCTAGCACCAGAGGGGGTCGAGGACGAGAGCAGCAGGTCACCCGCGTCAAATCGACGCGGATAAGATTGACCGCCGTCGTGGGGCGCGTCGATTGCGCACCATGGCGGGGGCCAGGTCCGGCGGAGCTCGCCGGAAACGAGCGGCGACGGCGGAGGCGACGCGGGTCGCCAGAGCAGGATAGGGTTAGGGTTCGGTCGCGCGTGAGGGGAAGAGAGAGGAGTGGGGCTGGTCGAGCCGGACCTGGCCGGTCGGTTCGACCTAAACCACTGGGTTGCACCGATAGGTGGGCCCAGGGGTGTTTGTGTCTTTTCACAAACAAATAAAAAATGCTGAAACTTTGAAAAATCATAGAAAATTATTAATAGCTCTAAAAAAATAATTAAAAATATGAAAATCACTCAGCATAAAATTCTCTATCATAATAAATTATGAAATAGAATTTTAAAGACAAATATGACTAAGCCCTAGTATAATGATTAAAATTAATCATTTAAGCCACACTTTATATTTTTAATGTTAAAAATAAGTCCATAAATATTATTGGACATTCAAAACACCTTGACAACATTTCAAGGTTGTATTTTACCCTAAACAGAGTATCCCTAAACTGTTCTTAGTATTAACCTTCCACATAAATTAATAAAACACCAGAAAGGGGGAACAACCCTAAAAGCTGAATCATGCATAATTGCTTCTTTAACCATTGCCCTTATCGGACAATGATGCTATTTTTCAGCAACAGAGGACAAGGGTCAGTCCACACCATCCAACTGCAACACTTTGTAGTGTTCAGGCAAGTTCATCACTTGCTCATGTCATTTGAGTATCTTTATCAAATTGCTTGCAAAGTACTATGATTATCACTATTGCATAAAAACCAAAACCACTACTTTCATAACTATGAATATGACTATGTGGTGGGCAATGGAACCATGGATTGTGTGGATATGGTGGAGGTTCCATTGCGAGGGTTTATATCCATCTAAGATTAAACAACAAATGTCGTCCAGTGATTCTTGTGCCGTAATACCCGTGTTAACCATAAGATCCGGAGTGGGTCGGAGTAGCCAAAAGTGTTCCCACCTCTTGTTCATCAACGGATGCGCTTTACCGTAGACACTTGTATCTGTCGGGGGCGAGCGGTAGGCTGGGGAAGCCTTAAGTCCCCACGGCAATGTCCGTAGACACTTGTCGCCCGAAGAACAAGCGGTAGGCTGGGGAAGCCTTAAGTCCCCACGGTATTGTGGTCTATGATGGGTTGCAGCTACCGGCGTAGGAATGTATGGTAGAGCCCTGCATTGTTGTCGTGGTCGGGGTCCACCCTGAAATCTACGGGAATAATGGGACCGGCGTGGACCCAGGGTCGGGGCATGCAACAATGTTCGAGGTAGCGGAGGAACATGATTGGCTAGACCTTATACCGGGCCTCACACCGAAGGAAGTGTGGACGGGAAAGCTGCCCAGTTGGCACCAAGGTTAAGATCTCTTATGGGTAAAGCAACACACCTCTCGCGAGTGTAAAGAACCGTGACCTGTCACTCCCTGTTCCGGGATATGGAACTACGAATGCGGCCGGAAAGGAACTCCATGAAGTTCTAGTAAACCGGTGAAGGCTGACGGACATAGCTCTTTGAAATAAAAGCAATCTCTTGAAGAAATGTTTATCAAAACCTGCATTGATACTAGACTTTCTGGTCTAATATCATAGCTAGTGCATTAAACACCTCTTATCTATAATGAACTTGTTGAGTACGCTCGTACTCATCCCACTCTTAAATCCCTTGCTTAGATTGTCCGAATCGTCTGGAGGAGGACTACGACAACCATGAAGGAGCCGAGATCATCGGCTATGAAGAACCAGACCTCTCTGGAGGTATTGAAGGCGTAGACTACCTCATAGTCTACGGAACCGGGGAGGCTACCGGAGAAGATCAAGCCTAGAAGCATCGAGTAGTAGTAGTAGCCGAGCAGCACGAACTCTAAATACTTAGCTGCTCGAGAGAATAAATGTATAACTTAATGAGACTTCTATATTGTAAGCTAAGTTGGGTTCGCCTCGAACCCAGGAGTATTCCTCTTAGGACCCAAGAGGAGCTCCAAGACGATATGTGTATTATGTTTGTAATAATAAATGAATGAGTTATGGACCTGCTATGTTCTGTTGTACTACTCTGAGGGATGTAATATTTGCGGAATGGTACTTCGTGAATGTTATATCAACGACTGGCATACTACAACATGCAGTGGTATGCAGGGTCACCACAAACGAGTAGAAGGAAATCACAAATAAAGGTGCATAGGAAATCATAATTGGTGATGGCAAACTCCGTTCTTGGCCAGAGAACAATTAGATTGTACTTATCTATCGAGCAGCGCTCTTATATTAAAGCTTTATAGTAAAACTTGCATACTCAATCATAATAATCCCCTCATAATCACTGATAACCTTCAAAGCTATATTCATTCAGATAAAACTTGTACTGAACAAGGAAGAATAAAAGGCATGATTAAGTAGATCACAGTATAAATGGTTTGATCACACCAACTCAATTGCTTGCTTAAGACAGAGGGAAATAGGTTTACTAACTCAACATAAAGTAAAAGATAGGCCCTTCGCAGAGGGAAGTAGGGATTAAATCATGTGCTAGAGCTTTTTAAGTTTTGAAATCATAAAGAGAGCATAAAAATAAAATTTTGAGAGGTGTTTGTTGTTATCAACGAATGGTAGTGGGTACTCTAACCCCCTTGCCAAACAGACTTCCAAAGAGCGGCTCCCATGAAGGACGTTATCTCTACAAGCAAGGTAGATCATCCCTCTTCTCTTTCGTTTACACATGTACTTTAGTTTATTTAAGGATGACACTCCTCCCTACCTTTGCTTTCTCAAGCCATGGCTAACCGAATCCTCGGGTGCCTTCCAATAGTTCACATACCATGGAGGAGTGTCTATTGCAAAATTAAGTTGCTTACTGATGAATCAGAGCAAAACATGTGAAGAGGATTATTAATGAGAGTTGATTAATTGGGGCTGGGAACCCCGTTGCCAGCTCTTTTTGCAAAATTATAGGATAAGTGGATGTAGCCACTAGTCCATTAGTGAAAGTTGCTCAACAAGATTGAAAGATAAAACACCACATACTTCCTCATGAGCTATAAAACATTGACACAAATAAGAGGTAATAACTTTTGAATTGTTTAAAGGTAGCACATGAGGTATTTACTTGGAATGGCACGGAAATACCACATAGTAGGTAGTTATGGTGGATACTGATGGCATAGGTTTGGTTTAAGGGTTTGGATGCAGTACAGGTCTTTGGCTAGCAAGGTTGATTAGCAAGCATAAGAGTTGAGGGAAACAAACAAATATACATGTGATAGAAACAATCATGCATTTTCCTTGTAAGCACAAACAATCTTAACTTCAGAATACTAAGCTAGGAACTAACAAGAAAGATAATAACATATCTACATGTATTTTCTCTTTCCTACTTAAACTCAAAGTGTTGTTGCTATTGACCAATGCTAAGTTTGCCAAAACCAAACAGATTTACTCAATGCTCCCAAAGTGATACCAATACTAACAACAAGATCAATCATATAATAGAGATTGCAAACTAAAATAAGATGTGCAATATGTAAATGATAAGACTTCTCATTAATATTCCATAACGATAACTCACACCAAGGGATACATAGATAACCAACTAAAAGAGAGATACTTCCATATTGCAACCCATCTTATATGATAACTTCCCTACTCATGATATGACACTACTTGATAGTAAAAAGATAAAAGATAGTGATGATGTGATACCGCGGCACTCCCCCCAAGCTTGGAACAAACCAAGGGGGTGCCAATACCGATGATGAATTACTCCTTCGGTGGTGTGGATGAATTCTTGATAAGCTTCTCAACAAGCTCCTTTAGCTCATCAATCTTGTACATGAGGTTGCGGATCATCTCCGAATTGTGCTCGACGCGGTTAAGAAGTATATCCGACGGCGAGTCCCAACTCTTAGAGTTGTTTCCCCACTCTTCGGCTTCGAGGCTTCAACCTTCCTGCGGTGTTAGAACGATCTATATCCCACTTGCTAGGCAATACCGCCTTGGGAATCCTTTCAATTTGACCATTGTAAATTAGAGTGTGGAAGGGGTTGTAGGTGCACTGGAGGAGATGTCCTTGGAGCTAGGAAGTGACGTGGGACTTTTCCCCCGGTGCGAATTCGCGCGCTCTTCTTAGGGTTAGAAGGATCTTCCACCACTCCAATGCTTGCGATGGTGACAAGCGGGTATGCACGCGAGTCTTCCTCCACTTATTCCTCATCTTCTTCCTTGGCACTTTCGTCCACCTCTTTCCACTCGGGATCTTGAATATCTTCCTCCGAAAGCTCCTTGCCCTTGTCGTTGGAGACCATGGTGCTTCTAGATCAAAAACAGATCCTGGCAGAAAACAGCTCGAAACAAAACGCGACGAGAAAACGATATACGGACCTCCAGGGGTCCGGGGGATTATATAACAGAAATTTTTACGTCAGAAGGAAAGTACCAGGTCGAACCAGAGTCGGAGTGGGGCAGCAAGGGGCTCTCCTCATAGGGCGGCGCGGCCAGGCTGGGGCCCGCGCCGGCCTATGGGGGCACGCCCTCGCGCGTCTCCTCCACTCCGTTTCGATCTCGTAATTTTTCTTATTTTCCAAAAGTAGCAAAAACATTGTTCGGAAAGTTAAACGCGGACTTTTTCTTACCAGTACTGTTAACTATTCAAAGTCGAACTCTGTAGAACTGTCAATTTGGCCTTTGATGAAAACTTCCGGAATCACCAGAGATATAATGCTTGAGTCTTTGTCCATTAACCACTTGTGTGGCATTACCTTGCAGAGAACTAATTTTAATTGCTCCTGAACGATACACCTCCACAATGACATATGGTCCTTCCCATTTTGACAGTAATTTCCCTGCAAAAAATCTGAGACGAGACCGATACAATAGGACTTTATCTCTAACATTAAATTCTCTTTTGATAATTCTTCTATCATGCCATTTCTTAACTTTCTCTTTAAAGAGTTTAGCATTTTCATAAGCTTCACTTCTCCATTCATCTAGAGAACTCAATTGTAGCAATCTTTTCTTACCGGCAAGTTTAGGATCTTTATTTAGTTCTCTCACAGCCCAATAAGCTTTGTGCTCTAGTTCTAAAGGTAAATGACAAGCTTTCCCATAAACCATTTTATACGGTGACATACCCATGGGATTTTTATAAGCAGCTCTATAAGCCCATAGTGCTTCCTTCAATTTAATAGCCCAGTTCTTTCTAGATTTATTAACAGTCTTTTGCAAGATAGATTTAATCTCTCTATTTGATAATTCTACTTGCCCACTAGTTTGAGGATGATAAGCGGAAGCAATTCTATGATTAATACCATATATAGCAAGAGTTTTTCTAAAACCACCATGAATAAAATGAGAACCTCCATCAGTCATAAGATATCTAGGAACTCCAAATCTAGGAAAAATAATACCTAAAAGCATTCTTAAAGAGGTCTCACCATCAGCACTTTTTGTAGGTATGGCTTCCACCCATTTAGTAACATAATCAACAGCAACAAGTATATGAGTGTTACCTTCTGAAGAAGGGAAAGGACCCATGAAATCAAATCCCCAACAATCGAATGGTTCAATAACAAGAGTATAATTCATAGGCATTTCATTGCGTCTGGAGATATTACCAACCCTTTGACATTCATCATAAGATAAAATAAACTTTCTTGCATCTTTGAAGAGAGTTGGCCAATAGAAACCTGATTGTAGAACCTTTTGCGCGGTTCTATCTCCGGCAT
Source organism: Lolium rigidum (assembly GCF_022539505.1). Taxonomy (NCBI): domain Eukaryota; kingdom Viridiplantae; phylum Streptophyta; class Magnoliopsida; order Poales; family Poaceae; genus Lolium; species Lolium rigidum. The sequence continues at coordinate 237,272,531 of NC_061514.1, forward strand.
GATGTCCTCCATAAACACTACCATGACACTTACTCAATATCTCTTGTTGTTCATATTCGGGAACACATCTTCGCAAAATACCATCCACTCCTTCTTTTTATAAGTGTGGGTCATCCCAAAAATAATGCCTCAAGTCATAAAAGAATTTCCTTCTTTGCTGGGCTGAAAAGGTTGGAGGCAAGTACTTGGATACAATAAAGTTAGCATAATCAGCGTACCAAGGACTATCTCGCGAGCTCACCTTTATTACAGCCAATTGTTCATTTGGAAAACTACCATTAACAGGAACAGGATCATAAGCAATATTTTCCAATCTAGACAAATTATCAGCAACAAGATCATAAGCAATATTTTCCAATCTAGACAAATTATCAGCAACAGGATTATCAGCACCTTTCCTATATATAATATGTAAATCAAATTCTTGCAAAAGAAGCACCCATCTAATAAGCCTTGGCTTAGCATCTTTCTTTTCCATAAGATATCTAATTGCAGCATGATCAGTATGAATCGTAACTTTTGAATCAACAATATAGGATCTAAACTTGTCACAAGCAAAAACTACAGCTAATAACTCTTTTTCAGTTGTAGCATAATTTCTTTGAGCAGCATCAAGAGTTTTGCTAGCATAATGAATAAAATTCAATTTTTTTATCATAAGCAATATTGTCCAAGAACAGCGCCTACAGCAAAATCACTAGCATCACACATAATTTCAAAAGGTAAATTCCAATCAGGAGGTTCAACTACAGGAGCAGTTGTTAAGGCTTTCTTTAGAGTTTCAAAAGCTTCCGTACAATCATCATCAAAAACAAAAGGTACATCTTTTTGAAGAAGATTAGTAAGAGGCTTTGAAATCTTGGAGAAATCTTTAATAAATCTCCTATTAAACCCAGCATGACCAAGGACACTACGAATACCTTTAACATCCCTAGGATAAGGCATCTTCTCAATTGCTTCAACTTTAGCTCTATCAACTTCAATACCTCTCTCGGAAATTTTATGTCCCAATACAATTCCTTCATTAACCATAAAGTGGCATTTCTCCCAATTAAGAACAAGGTTAGTTTCTTCACATCTACGCAAAACTTTATCAAGGTTTCGCAAGCAATTATCAAAAGAATTCCCATAGACAGAAAAATCATCCATGAATACCTCTACAATATTCTCACAAAAGCCATGAAAAATAGCAGACATGCATCTTTGAAAAGTAGCGGGAGCATTACATAAACCAAAAGGCATACGCCTATAAGCATAAGTTCCATAGGGACAAGTGAAAGTGGTCTTCTCTTGATCTTTAGTTTTAACGACAATTTGTGAAAACCCGAATAACCATCAAGAAAGCAAAAATGAGTATTTTTAGACAACCTTTCTAACATTTGATCAATAAAGGGTAAAGGGTAATGATCTTTCTTAGTAACTTTATTAACTTTTCGATAATCAATGAACATTCTATACCCTACAACTACTCTTTGAGGGATGAGCTCATCATTATCATTAGGCACAACATTCATTCCTCCTTTCTTAGGAACACAATGCACAGGACTAACCCATCTACTATCAGCAATAGGACATATAATACCAGCTTCAAGAAGTTTTAATACCTCATTCCTTACCACATCCTTCATCTTAGGAATTAGACGACACTGATGTTCAACAACAGGCTTTGCATCATCTTCCATGTTGATAGCATGTTGGAAAATAGAGGGAGAAATCCCCTTCAAGTCATCAAGAGTGTAGCCAATAGCTCCTCGGTGTTTCTTCAATATTTTCAATAACCTTTCTTCCTCAAAATCTGAAAACTTAGAACTAATAATAACAGGATATATTTTCTTATCATCAATATGAGCATACTTAAGATTATCAGGCAACGGTTTTAACTCAAAAACAGGATCTTCCTTTGGTGGCGGTGTTGTACCTAAATCTTCAACCGGCAAGTCATGTTTAAGAATAGGTTGACGAAGGAAAATTTCATCAAGCTCATTCCTTTCTTCCCTAAAGACTTCACTCTCACTATCCTCCAAATGTTGCTGCAAAGGATTATTAGGAGCAAGAGCAATAGACGCACACTGTTCAACTCTAAAATCATTATTAGGCAAATCAGCTTTATAAGGAGTTTTGGCAAATTTAGAGAAATTAAACTCATAAGATTCACCAGCAAATTTAGTCACTATTTTTTCCTTCTTGCAATCTATAACAGCTCCACAAGTATTTAGAAAAGGTCTACCAAAAATAATAGGACAAGACTTACTAGCAGCAGAACCAAGTACCAAAAAGTCAGAAGGATATTTAATCTTACCACATAGAACTTCCACATCTCGAACAATACCAATAGGAGAGATAGTTTCTCTATTAGCTAGCCGAATAACCACATCAATATCTTCAAGTTCACAAGAACCAATTTCATGCATGATCTCCGTATAAAGCTCATAAGGAATGGCACTAATACTTGCACCAATGTCGCATAAACCATAATAACAATGATCACCAATTCTAACAGAGAGCATAGGAACACTGGCTTTCCTAGACTTATTAGGATGCGAAACAATATTAGAAGCATCTTCACAGAAAATAATATGACCATCTTCCACATTTTCAGTCACAAGATCTTTAACTATTGCAATAGCAGGTTCAACTTTTATTTGTTCTTCAGGTTCTATAGGTTTCTTTGCACTTTTATTAACCGCACTAGTTATAACAGAATACTCCTTCATTTTAGCAGGGAAAGGAGTTTTTTCAATGTAAGCTTCAGGAAGAATATGATCAACAGTTTCAATTATAGCACATTTATTTATAGATGGATCAGTTTTATCTTTATAAGGTTCATGATACTTATCAAAACTCTTCCTAGGCAATTCAAAGTGAGAGGCAAAAGCTTTATAAAAATTTGCAACGACTTGAGAATCAAGACCATAAGTAGCACTCATATTACGAAATTTATCAGTATCCATAAAAACTTCAATGCATTTATAATCATAGTTTATACCGACTCTCTATCGTTGTCGTTCTCCCATCCTTCGGTATTCTCCTGGATCCGATCAAGAAGGCCCTTTTAAACTCTTCTTTGTTGCGTGTAAATGATCCGGAACAAGAAGTATCCAAGCAAAGTCTTATCTTGAAAAGACAAATCTTGCATAGAAATTATCAATAATAATATTACCATGAAGCTCATGAATGGGGCATTTGAGCATTAAAGACTTCAATCTCCCCCATGCTTGGGCAATACTCTCTCCATCATGAGGCCAGAAATTATATATGCGGTTCCGATCTTTGTGAATTTCACTTGGAGGATAGAATTTAGAATAAAATAAAGGCACAATGTCCTCCCAATCAAGAGAATCCCTATTCTTCAACAATTTATACCAATGTGCTGCTTTACCAGACAACGATATAGAGAATAGTTTCTTCCTAACTTCATCCATAGCAATACCTGCACATTTGAATAACCCACATAATTCATGTAAAAACAGTAAATGATCACCAGGATGGACAGTTCCATCCCCTTCATAGCGGTTATCCACAACACGTTCAATAATTTTCATAGGTATTTTGTATGGAACCTCTTTCTCACCTGGCGCCTCATCCACTACCTTTGCAGTAGTAGTAGATTTTCCAAAGAGGAATTCAAGAGAAGACCTCTCCATAATGAATTATAGCAGCAGGCAGAAATAAAAACAGCACGCACAGTAAAGGTTTCCCTTACCAATTCCACTTACAAATAGCGCTTCACTCCCCGGCAACGGCGCCAGAAAATAGTCTTGATGACCCACAAGTATAGGGGGTGTATCATAGTACTTTCGGTAAATAAGAGTGTCGAACCCAACGAGGAGCAGAAGGTGTTGACAAGCAGTTTCGATCATCGTAAATGCTCACGGTACAAGTATTCGGGGGTTTTGATATAGCAGATGAATAAAGTACAAGTAAGTAAAATGCGAGAGTAATAATTGCAGCGAGTGGCCCAATCCTTTTTAGCACAAAGGACAAGCCGGTTTGTTTACTTATAATGACCAAACGTTCTTGAGGACACACGGGAATTTAGTCTAGTGCTTTCGCTTCATATAGCTGATTAATCTTCATTGTTTTGATAAGTGTTGTGTGGGTGAACCTATGCTAATGCACCGCCCTTCCTAGGACTAATACATACTTGTGATTAAACCCCTTGCAAGCATCCGCAAATACAAGAAAGTAATTAAGATAAATCTAACCACAGACCTTAAACTCGAGATCCCGCTATCCCTCCCGCATCGATATACCAACGGGGTTCAGGTTTCGTCACTCCGGCAACCCCGCAATTAGCAAACGAATACAAGATGTATTCCCCTAGGCCCATAAAGGTGAAGTATCATGTAGTCGACGTTCACATGACACCACTAGAAGAATAACACCACAACTTAAATATCATAACATTGAATATTACCCAACATAATTCACTACTAACATTTAGACTTCACCCATGTCCTCAAGAACTAAACGAACTACTCACGAGACATCATATGGAACATGATCAGAGGTGATATGATGATGAATAACAATCTGAACATGAACCTTGGTTCAATAGTTTCAATCAATAGCATCAATAACAAGTAGTAATCAATACCGGGAGAGTTTCCCCTACCAAACAATCAAGATTCAACCATAGATGTTACAACGGTGACGAGGTGCAGCGGTGGATATGGCGGCGATGATGGTGGAGATGATGGTGATGATGATCCCAACGATGTCCAGCTCGATGACGGTGACGATGGCGTCGATTTCCCCCTCCGGGAGGGAATTTCCCCGGCAGATTTCAGCCTGCCGGAGAGCTCTTTTCTCTCTGGTGTTTTCCGCCCAGCAGAGGCGGCTGTGACTCTTCGTGATTATCCTCTGGAGCTTAGGTTTTCAGAACGAAGAAGTACACGAAGGAGAGGAGGCCAGAGGGGGCTGTGGGCCCCCTCCCCACCAGGCGGCGCGGCCAGGGCAGGGCCCGCGCCGGCCTATGGGGGGGCCATGGCGGCCCTCCTCGGCTCCTCCTTTTGGCTCTCTCCGTCTTCTGGAAAAATAAGATTTTCCGTGTAATTTCCGTCAATTGTTGATCTTCCGAAATATTGCATTCTGACGGTGCTTTTTCCAGCAGAATCCTGACTCCGGTGCGCGATTCTCCGATAATCATGAAACATTCAAAATAGATGAAATAACATAAGTATCATCTCTAAATATGAAATATATCAATGAATAACATTAAATTATGATATAAAATAGTGATGCAAAATGGACGTATCAGACATCTTCTATCAGCTCGTTCATGTACGGGTTGATGATGTTCTCAAAGAAGGTGTCCTTCGGAGTTCCCGACGAAGACATGGTGGCTCTAGATCTGAAAACAATATCTGGCAGAAAACAGCTCGAAACTAAACACGACGAGAAGACGATATACGGACCTCGGGGGATCCGGGGGATTATTTAACAAAAAAATTCACAACAAAAGGAAAGTACCAGGTCGAACCCGAGTGGGAGAGGGACTCCGAGGAGCCGTTCCCTTATGGCGGCGCGGCCAGGGTGGGGTCCGCGCCACCACGTGGGGACGCGCCCTCGTGCGTCTACTCCGCTCCGATTCGATCTCGTAATTTTTCATATTTTCTAAAAATAGCAAAATATTGTTCGGAAAGTTAAACGCGGACTTTTTACTACCAAAACTGTTACTTATTCGAAGTCGAACTCTGCAGAACTATCAATTTGATCTTTGATGATAGTTTCCGGAGTCACCACTCGAATAACATCAACATCTTCATTATAAGAATCTCCAGAAATATAATGTTTGAGTCTTTGTCCATTCACCACTTGTGTGGCATCATCTTTTAGCGAAGCAATTTTTATTGCCCTTGAACGATACACCTCCACAATGACGTATGGTCCTTCCCATTTTGAGAGTAATTTCCCTGCAAAAAATCTGAGACGAGACCGATACAATAGGACTTTATCTCCAACATTAAATTCTCTTTTAATAATTCTTCTATCATGCCATTTCTTAACTTTCTCCTTAAAAAGTCTAGCATTTTCATAAGCTTCACTTATCCACTCATCTAAAGAACTCAATTGTAGCAACCTTTTCTTACCGGCAAGTTTAAAATCTTTATTAAGTTCTCTTACAGCCCAATAAGCTTTGTGCTCTAATTCTAAAGGTAAATGACAAGCTTTTCCATAAACCATTTTATAAGGAGACATACCCATAGGATTTTTATAAGCAGTTCTATAAGCCCACAATGCTTCCTTCAACTTACTAGCCCAATTTTTCCTAGATTTATTAACAGTCTTTTGCAAGATAGATTTAATTTCTCTATTTGATAATTCTACTTGCCCACTAGTTTGAGGATGATAAGCTGAAGCAATCCTATGATTAATACCATATTTAGCAAGAGTTTTTCTAAAACCACCATGAATAAAATGAGAACCTCCATCAGTCATAAGATATCTAGGTACTCCAAACCTAGGAAAAATAACATCTAAAAGCATTTTTAAAGAGGTCTCACCATCAACACTTTTTGTGGGTATGGATTCCACCCATTTAGTAACATAATCAACAACAACAAGTATATGAGTGTTACCTGCTGAAGAAGGGAAAGGACCCATGAAGTCAAATCCCCAACAATCAAATGGTTCAATAACAAGAGTATAATTCATAGGAATTTCATTGCGTCTAGAGATATTACCAACTCTTTGACATTCATCACAAGATAAAATAAACTTTCTTGCATCTTTAAAGAGAGTTGGCCAATAAAAACCTGACTGTAGAACCTTTTGTGCGGTTCTATCTCCAGCGTGATGTCCTCCATAAACACTACCATGACACTTACTCAATATCTCTTGTTGTTCATATTCGGGGACACATCTTCGCATAACACCATCCACTCCTTCTTTATATAAGTGTGGGTCATCCAAAAAATAATGCCTCAAGTCATAAAAGAAATTCCTCCTTTGCTGAGCTGAAAAGGTTGGAGGCAAGTACTTGGAAACAATAAAGTTAGCATAATCAGCATACCAAGGACTATCTCGCGAGCTGACCTTTATTGCAGCCAATTGTTCATTTGGAAAACTATCATTAACAAGAACAGGATCATAAGCAATATTTTCCAATCTAGACAAATTATCGGTAATAGGATTATCAACACCTTTCCTATCTACAATAAGTAAATCAAATTCTTGCAAAAGAAGCACCCATCTAATAAGCCTTGGCTTAGCATCTTTCTTTTCCATAAGGTACCTAATTGTAGCATGATCAGTATGAACTGTGACTTTTGAATCAACAATATAAGGTATAAACTTGTCACAAGCAAAAACTACAGCTAATAATTCTTTTTCAGTTGTAGCATAATTTCTTTGAGCAGCATCAAGAGTTTTACTAGCATAATGAATAATATTCAACTTTTTATCTATTCGCTGTCCAAGAACAGCACCGACAGCAAAATCACTAGCATCACACATAATTTCAAAAGGTAAATTCCAATCAGGAGGTTCAACTACAGGAGCAGCTGTTAAGGCTTTGTTTAGAGTTTCAAAAGCTTCCTTACAATCATCATCAAAGACAAAAGGTACATCTTTTTAAAGAAGATTAGTAAGAGGCTTTGAAATTTTAGAGAAATCTTTAATAAATCTCCTATAAAAACCAGCATGACCAAGAATACTACGAATACCTTTAACATCCCTAGGATAGGGCATCTTCTCAATTGCTTCAGCTTTAGCTCTATCAACTTCCATACCTCTCTCAGAAATTTTATGTCCCAATACAATTCCTTCATTAACCATAAAATGGCATTTCTCCCAATTAAGAACAAGGTTAGTTTCTTCACATCTCTGCAAAACTTTATCAAGGTTTCGAAAACAATTATCAAAAGAATTCCCATAGATAGAAAAATCATCCATGAATACCTCTACAATCTTTTCACAAAAGCCATGAAAATAGCAGACATGCACCTTTGAAAAGTAGCAGGAACATTACATAAACCAAAAGGCATACGCCTATAAGCATAAGTTCCATAGGGACAAGTGAAAGTGGTTTTCTCTTGATCTTTAGCTCTAACAGCAATTTGTGAAAACCCAGAATAACCATCAAGAAAGCAGAAATGAGTATTTTTAGATAACCTTTCTAGCATTTGATCAATAAAAGGTAAGGGGTAATGATCTTTCTTAGTAACTTTATTAACCTTTCGAAAATCAATGCACATTCTATACCCTACAACTACTCTTTGAGGGATGAGCTCATCATTATCATTAGGTACTACAGTTATTCCTCCTTTCTTAGGAACACAATGCACAGGACTAACCCATCTACTATCACCAATAGGATATATAATACCAGCTTCAAGAAGTTTTAATACCTCATTCCTTACCACATCCTTCATCTTAGAAATTAGACGACGCTGATGTTCAACAACATGCTTTGCATCATCTTCCATGTTGATGGCATGTTGGCAAATAGAAGGAGAAATCCGCTTCAAGTCATCAAGAGTGTAGCCCAATAGCTCCTCGGTGTTTCTTCAATATTTCCAATAATCTTTCTTCCTCAAAATCTGAAAGCTTAGCACTAATAATAATAGGATATGTTTTCTTATCATCAATATAAGCATACTTAAGATTATCAAGTAACGGTTTCAAATCAAAAACAGGATCTTCCTTTGGTGGTGGTGTTGTACCTAGATCTTCAACCGGTAAGTCATGTTTAAGAATGGGTTGACGAAGGAAAATTTCATCAAGCTCATTCCTTTCTTCCCTAAAGACTTCACTCTCATGATCCTCCAAATGTTGCTGCAAAGGATTATTAGGAGCAAGAGCAATAGATGCAAGCTGTTCAACTCTCAAATCATCATTAGGCAATTCAACTTCATAAGGAACTTTGGCAAATTTAGAGAAATTAAACTCATAAGATTCACCAGAAAATTTAGTCACAATTTTATCTTTCTTGCAATCTATAATAGCTCCACAAGTATTTAGAAAAGGTCTACCAAAAATGATAGGACAAGTCTTACTAGCAGCAGAACCAAGTACCAAAAAGTCAGCAGGATATTTAATCTTACCACATAGAACTTCCACATCTTGAACAATACCAATAGGAGAGAGAGTTTCTCTATTAGCTAGCCGAATAACCACATCAATATCTTCAAGTTCACAAGAACCAATTTCATGCATGATTTCCATGTAAAGCTCATAAGGAATGGCACTAGAACTTGCACCAATATCGCATAAACCATAATAACAATGATCACCAATCCTAACAGAGAGCATAGGAACACTGGCTTTCCTAGACTTACTAGGACGTGAAACAATATTAGAAGCATCTTCACAGAAAATGATATGACCATCTTCTACATTTTCAGTCACAAGGTCTTTAACTATTGCAAGAGCAGGTTCAACATTTATTTGCTCCTCAGGTTCTATAGGTTTCTTTGCACTTTTGTTAACCACACTAGTTATAACAGAATACTCCTTCATTTTAGCAGGAAAAGGAATTTTTTCAATATAAGCTTCAGGAAGAATGTGATCAACAGTTTTAACTTCAATACATTTACCTATAGGTGAATCAGTTTTATCTTTGTAAGGTTCATGATACTTATTAAAACTCTTCCTATGCAATTCAAAATGAGAGGCAAAAGCTTTATAAAAATTTGCAACAACTTGAGAGTCAAGACCATAAGTAGCACTCATATTTCGAAATTTATCAGTATCCATAAAAGTTTCAATGCATTCATAATCATAATTTATACCTGACTCTTGATGGCGCGTGATGCACACGTCCGTTGGGAACCCCAAGAGGAAGGTGTGATGCGCACAGCAGCAAGTTTTCCCTCAGTAAGAAACCAAGGTTATCGAACCAGTAGGAGATGAAGGCCACGTGAAGGTTGTTGGTGAAGGAGTGTAGTGCGGCGCAACACCAGGGATTCCGGCGCCAACGTGGAACCTGCACAACACAATCAAAATACTTTGAACCAACTTAACAGTGAGGTTGTCAATCTCACCGGCTTGCTGTAAACAAAGGATTAAACGTATGGTGTGGAGAATGATGTTTGTTTGCAAAGAACAACAGAGAACAATGATTGCAGTAGGTTGTATTTCAGATGTAAAAGAATGGACCGGGGTCCACAGTTCACTAGTGGTGTCTCTCCAATAAGATAAATAACATGTTGGGTGAACAAATTACAGTTGGTCAATTGACAAATAGAGAGGGCATAACAATGCACATACATATCATGATGACTACTATGAGATTTACTTAGGGCATTACGACAAAGAACATAGACCGCTATCCAACATGCATCTATGCCTAAAAATCCACCTTCAGAGTTAGCATCCGCACCCCTTCCAGTATTAAGTTGCAAACAACGGACAATTGCATTAAGTACTGTGCGTAATGTAAACAATACAAATATCCTTAGACAAAGCATTGATGTTTTATCCCTAGTGGCAACAAAGACATCCACAACCTTAGAACTTTCTGTCACTGTCCCAGATTCAATGGAGGCATGAATCCACTATCTAGCATAAATACTCCTTCTTGGAGTTACAAGTATCAACTTGGCCAGAGCCTCTACTAGCAACGGAGAGCATGCAAGATCATAAACAACAGATATATGATAGATCGATAATCAACTTGACATAGTATTCCATATTCATCGGATCCCAACAAACACAACATGTAGCATTACAAATAGATGATCTTGATCATGATAGGCAGCTCACAAGATCTAAACATGATAGCACAAGAGGAGAAGGCAACCATCTAGCTACTGCTATGGACCCATAGTCCAAGGATGAACTACTCACGCATCAGTCCGGAGGCGGGCATGGTGATGTAGAGCCCTCCGGTGATGATTCCCCTCTCCGGCAGGGTGCCGGAGGCGATCTTCAGAACCCCCCGAGATGGGGTTGACGGCGGCGGCGTCTTAGTAACTTTTCTCGTATCGTGGCTCTCGGTACTACGGTTTTCGCGACGGAAGGATTATATAAGCGAAGGGGCAGAGTCGGGGGACGCTCGAGGGGCCCACCCCATATGGCGGCGCGGCCAGGGGTGGGGCCGCGCCCCCTATGGTGTGGCCGCCTCGTGGCCCCTCTTCGTCTCCTCTTCGGTGTTCTGTAAGACTCCGTGGAAAATAAGACCGTGGGCTTTTGTTTCGTCCAATTCTGAGAATATTTCCTGTGTAGGATTTCTGAAACCAAAAACAGCAGAAAACAGGAACTGGCGCTTCGGCATCTTGTTAATAGGTTAGTACCGGAAAATGCATCAAAATGATATGAAGTGTATATAAAACATGTGAGTATTGTCATAAAACTAGCATGGAACATAAGAAATTATAGATACGTTTGAGACGTATCAACTCTCTACCTTTGTCGTTCTCCCATCCTTCAGTATTCTCCTTAATCCGATCAAGAAGATCCCATTTAAACTCTTCTTTGTTGCGCGTGAATGATCCAGAACAAGTAGTATCCAACAAGGTTTTATCTTGAAAAGAAAGTCTTGCACAGAAATTATCAATGATGATATTACCAGGAAGCTCATGAATGGGGCATTTGAGCATTAAAGACTTCAATCTCTCCCATGGTTGGGCAATACTCTCTCCATCATGACGCTAGAAATTATATATGCGGTTTCGATCCTTGTGAATTTCACTTGGAGGATAGAATTTAGAATAAAATAGAGGTATAATATCCTTCCAATCAAGAGAATGCCCATTCTTCAGCAGTTTATACCAATGCGCCGCTTTACCAGACAGCGACATAGAGAATAGTTTCTTCCTAACTTCATCCATAGAAATACCTGCACACTTGAATAACCCGCATAATTCATGTAAAATCAGTAAATGATTTCCAGGATGGACAGTTCCATCCCCTTCATAGCGGTTATCCACAACACGTTCAATAATTTTCATAGGTATTTTATATGGAATCACTTTCTCACCTGGCGCCTCATCCACTACCTTTGCAGTAGTAGTAGATTTTCCAAATAGGAATTCAAGAGAAGATCTCTCCATAATGAATTATAGCAGCAGGCAGAAATAAAAACAGCACGTACAGTAAAAGTTTTCCTTACCAATTCCACTTACCAATAGCGCTTCACTCCCCGGCAACGGCGCCGAGAAAATAGTCTTGATGACCCACAAGTATAGGGGGTGTATCGTAGTACTTTCGATAAATAAGAGTGTTGAACCCAACGAGGAGCAGAAGGTGTTGACAAGCAGTTTCGATGAAGGATTCAATGTAAATGCTCACAGACAAGTTTTCAGGAGGTTTTGATATAGCAGATAAATAAAATACAAGTAAGTAAAATGCGAGAATAATAATTGCAGCAAGTGGCCCAATCCTTTTAGCACAAAGGACAAGCCGGTTTGTTTACTTATAATGACCAAACGTTCTTGAGGACACACGGGAATTTAGTCTAGTGCTTTCGCTTCATATAGTTGATTAATCTTCATTGTTTTGATAAGTGTTGTGTGGGTGAACCTATGCTAATGCACCGCCCTTCCTAGGACTAATACATACTTGTGATTAAACCCCTTGCAAGCATCCGCAAATACAAGAAAGTAATCAAGATAAATCTAACCACAGCCTTAAACTCTGAGATCCTGCTATCCCTCATGCATCGATATACCAACGGGGTTCAGGTTGCTGTCACTCCGGCAACCCCACAATTAGCAAACGAATACAAGATGCATTCCCCTAGGCCCATAAAGGTGAAGTATCATGTAGTCGACGTTCACATGACACCACTAGAAGAATAACACCACAACTTAAATATCAAACCATTAAATATTACTCAACATAGTTCACTACTAACATTTAGACTTCACACATGTCCTCAAGAACTAAACGAACTACTCACAAGACATCATATGGAACATGATCAGAGGTGCTATGATGATGGATAACAATCTGAACATAAACCTTGATTCATCTGTTTCACTCAATAGCATCAATAACAAGGAGTAATCAACACCGGGAGAGTTTCCCCTATGAAATACTCAAGATTCAACTCTAGATGTTACAACGGAGACGAGGTGCAGCGGTGGAGATGACGGTGTCGGTGGTGGAGATGATGATGATGATGATCCCAATGAAGTCCAGCTCGATGACGGTGACGATGGCGACGATTTCCCCGGCAGATTTCTGCCTGCCGGAGAGCTCTTTTCTCTCTCTGGTGTTTTCCGCCTCGAGGAGGCGGCTATGACTATCCTCGATTCTTCTCTGCACCTTAGGGTTTCGGGCAGATGAAATACGCGAAAGGGCGATGGCCGAGGGGGTTGTGGGCCTCCTCCCCACGTGGCGGCGCGCCGGCCTATGGGGAGGGCCCATGGCGGCACTCCTCGGCCTCCCCTTTTGGCTGGCTCCGTCATCTGGAAAAATAGGAGCTTCGGTATATTTTCCGTCAATTGTTGATCTTCAGAAATATTGTATCCTGGCGGTGCTTTTTCCAGCAGAATTCTGACTCCGGTGAGTAATTCTCCAATAATCATGAAACATGCAAAATAGGTGAAATAACATAAGTATCATCTCTAAATATGAAATATATTAATGAATAACAGTAAATTATGATATAAAATAGTGATACAAAATGGACGTATCAAGGGGTTGAGCTCCTCATCTCCGTTGCCATCGAGCCGCCGACCGTCGGGATCCCGCTGCTCCGCGCCACCGGGTCCGGACGGGGAGGCGCGCCGCCGCCGTCAACAACAGGTCGCCGTCTGGGGGAGACGCCCCGCCGATGCCGTCCCCAACTAGGCTTTGACCAGCGGAGCCTCCCGGCGGCGAGGAGGGAGGAGGCACTGGGGGGAGGTAGCTGGGGGCGCCGGGGGAGGGAGGCGGCGGCAGCAACCTAGGGTTCAAGGGAGGGTCGCGAGAGCAGGAGCGGTTCGGGGGAGGGTCCTGTTACTGTTCGACGAAAGAATTAATACCAACATATTTGTAGCAGCACCTTAGCCCAAAAATGGAAGGAGAAGTGCCTTAGATGCACCTAAACACAAAGATCGGGCATAAGACTGCTCATAGTGGGGGTAACATATATGGTAACATCACACGTCTCCAGACATTTTGGTGACATGGCATGACAATAAAAGAAAAAAAGAGTGATGTGTTAACTAGCTATGTTATCATAACATCACACATCTCAAAGTAATATGAGTCTACAACATAATTAATGACACATTGCATGAAACCACATGTAAGTTACTACCCACTATGGAGATAGTAACTTAGACTAGTAACATGACATATATTACTAGACTAAGTTACTCTCCACTATGAGCAGCCTAAGGCAAGAAGAAGGTTTATAAATCAGAATGTCTCCTATATCCAACCTACTATGTGCCTTTTCATGCTTGTGCAGTTGTACCTCTAGAATGACCGCCAAGTTGACCATAACATTGTTCAATCTGGAGAGTGAGATTCATCGAAACCAAACAAGATTCACACCATAATTTGTTGGACACAACACCATGCCCATATTTGCGAGTGTCCTAGAATGGGAAGACACTTGTTCCATGGTGTTGCTGGTGTGGGACATAAAGACCCAGTAACCTAGGAAAACTAGAACGTCACGGGCTTTAAATGGGCCGCGTCGAGACATACGAGTGGACTCTGGTCAATCAATCCGGTACCTCGTCCGGCGGAGGGGAGCTCACCGCGCGTGTCCAATTAGGGTTTCCGCTTGCCTCCCTCGCTATATCACGAGTTCCGTGCGCGGCGGACGCTGTCCATCACCAGGTCACCGCTCATCAGCGCCTACACCTGCTCTCGCGAGCGAGCACTCGAAGACGGGGAGAAGATGCAGATATTCGTCAAGACGCTGACGGGGAAGACGATCACGCTAGAGGTCGAGAGCAGCGACACTGTTGACAAAGTCAAGGCCAAGATCCAGGACAAGGAAGGTACGATCAATCATCAATGCCCTCTACACTAGGTACTCCTACCCATGATGGTGAACTTGGTGATCGATCGCCGATGGCCTTGGCCTCCTACGCCAGCTCGATTGTTCCGATCGTTTATCCCCGTGTTGGATCATCCTGCAGATGCATGTAGTGGTGTGAATGAACTAGAGGAGATTGGCACAGGTTTTAGGCCAAAGTTCAATACGGAGTACTTTTTTTATCATCACCTTAATTTTTGATAAACGGGATAGAGTTTTGTCCGTGTTTGCATGCCAAGTGTGAGTTAATGGACCTATTATAAATTGTGCTTTAACGGATCGATGTTTGTACTACGTATTAAATACTAACGGCCTGGGTTTGGTTTGCATCAATTGACTGCGTTCAGGTATCCCTCCGGACCAGCAGCGCCTCATCTTCGCGGGGAAGCAGCTGGAGAACGGCCGCACTCTTGCTGACTACAACATCCAGAAGGATTCCACGCTTCATTTGGTGCTCCGCCTACGTGGTGGCGGGGGTGCTGGCGGGGGGAAATGCTACCCTTGTAACATCGCGCCCAGTCTCATGAAGCTAGCACTCAAGCAGAAACTGGAAAAGATGATCTGCCGCAAGTACGTCCCTAATCCCCATTGCACTAACTCAAGATATGCCACCCTTCTAGCTAGTGTATGCGGCTATGTGTCTACGCGTATGATTATATACTTTGGTTGTGCGCGGATAGCTGTGTATAAGATATTGATCGACCTCAGCGCAACCTTGTATTGCTATTTAACTCCATCGTGCGGCTAATTTCTTCGGCCCGGTGAATTGCAAAAGCAGATGCATGCATGTCTTAGTTGTTTTCGTGGTTGCTTCTAATTAGCTGAATAGCAACCTATCCAATTTCATGGGTCTGTTGATTACTTGTGGATGATAAATCGACTTGAAAACCAGGAACATTGCATGTCATTAATTTACGTTATAACTTAGCACTTAGCTAAGGCATGAATTTGTTTTGTTGTCAACCTTGTGGGCTGAAAGGCACATTCCTTTTAAACAGGCAGTTTTGGTCGTTGATGCATCTTCCTTTAATTAACAATATGTGAAAAATTTACAGAAAATTATATAAGTAATGCGTGAATTATTTGTGTATCAGTGTTAAGAGTAATTTAGCATGGTTAGTTTGCTTGATCATGGATTTCTATTTGTGTTATGCCTTGCAGGAAAAATTGTAGATTTCAATGAGAAAATCATCAACATCGAAAATATTCTCTCCAAGAGAGAGAGAGAGAGAGAGAGAGGAATTTTGATGCTCTCCTTAATAATTCTGTGTTTTCTCAGGGAAAACGTTAATATTTTGAATGTCCTCTAATTAACAAATCATTATTTAATCCATCAATTTAGTTCCTTATTTAATTCATCAATTTAGTTCATTCTGAATGTCATGTAATTAAAATAATAATTATTTACCAATCTTGTTTTACACTTCGAAAATATATCTTTGTTGGAGTTGTATTTTCTAATGGGAGCTTATATCGGTAATACTCCAACAAACAAGAATATCTATATATGTGACGAAATAACCTAACTTTGTTCACCATTTTCTTTGCAGGTGCTATGCACGCCTTCCCTTGAGGTCTACAAACTGCCGCAAGAAGAAGTGCGGTCACAATAACGATGTAAGCCTTTTCTGGCCATATCATCAAAGTTATCCATGTATGTTACCATTGTTAATGCTTCTTGACCTGTTTTACTATCTATTTCCCATTTATTTTGCGCTAGTTACTGCATCAATTTTACATATTCCTAGCCTTTTGATGATCGTTGCAGAGCTCCTGCAAATAAGGTGCAATCTGGATAGAATTTACTACTTGTGTACTTTTAAAAAAACTACATGCTATACAGTAAACCAGATTGTTCTCTTAAAAAAAACTACCGGCAGTTATTCACAGAATCAAGTTGTAAGGATGCATATTTAGTGATTCTTTGGTCTGATGTATGAATTCCAACATTTGTTTCCAGCTTAGGCGAAAGAGTACGTTTCACCGGCACTTAACCATTGTAAAGTGAGGTAACCGACAATACAAGTGTGGGCCGAATGAAATGGACATGCATGCACAAGCGAGAGTTGTGATCACTTCAGTTGAGGGTTTAACCTCTGCCCTAGCTAGTTTACAGCCCATGCTGGGAATATGTTGCTCTCTTCAACAGTCTGTGACAATTTGCTGCATGCATGTACATTAAGTTAGTGAAAATGTTTGTGTATTAAGAAGACGAAAGGTGAAAACCACCAAGAAACATTAGAATGCATGGTCTGTGAATTTAGGGCATGTGCGTAATTAATGAAGTTGAGTAATGCGTTGGTGATCAGACCATCTCGGGTCAAGTGTGAGGTTGTACTTGTATCTGAGTGTTAAAATTCACCGGACAGCTTGGCAATCATGCTCGTCTACATGCAGGTACGGAGGCTTTGTATCTTGCGGTCCATGACGAGAGACAATGCAAGAAAAGTTTACATTGTGTCGTTGATGTGAGTTGTGTTGTAAACATGTCCTGGCGTTGTACCGACCATCTTGGTGGTGCATAAAGGCTACTAACTTGGTGTAGATGGCGAAGCCTTTTATTTAAGTGCGCCCCAAGGCGTATCCTATTTTTATATAAGGCAAAATTGCAAGTACAAGTACAAACTCCACACCAGATCTAGCCACTACCGACATTACAACTACACCCAAGAGAGCATATCCTAAGTTGAACATTAAATCCACGTCTCGACAAACACCAATCATCTCTCAAGATAAACAACTTCAACTGAACTCTCCTTCTGTAGACGCACCATCCACCCTCGAATGCCTAAAACGAGACAAAAGTATATGGCGGGTCTTTGTCGGTCCCAAGAAATGTGTCACCTTTGAATCACCGACAATGGTGTGCATTGCGCTCTTGACGATCAACCGCAGGGCACCGGTGGAGCGCCACATAACCTTCAAGCCGTGTCCAAACTCCATGCTTCCAACGGAGGAATGACATCAAGGACGCCGCCATCGCGTAGGTCCGGCACCGAACCTAGGATTTCGTCCGGAGAACTACCAACCCAAGTGAGAGTGAGGAAGATGCAGCACACCTCAGCAACTCAGGTCTACAAACTACCGCAAGAAGAAGTGCGGTCACAATAATGATGTAAGCCTTTTTTGGCCATATCATCAAAGTTATCCATGTATGTTACCATTGTTAATGCTTCTTGACCTGTTTTACTATCTACTAGACCATTGTAGCGCGCGTTGCTGCGCCCGTCTATCTCAATGAAAATTAATAGATCTTTTTTGCAAAAATATGAACAATAATATCAACTAATAAATATACTATGTATAAGACTGCCCGTTGCCCAATGTAAAATACTATGCTAGCACTGATTTTACATTTTGTATATATATGGACCATAATTTTATAAATTATGTCAGCACAGAACAAACTTAGTGTCTCAAGGAATTACAAATAACAATTGTATATCAATATCTCAAGCAGTAACTAATAATGGTCTAGGATATTCAGTTTTTGTGCCTCCTGAACATACAAACAGCATGTACCGAGAGTAGAATGATGCAGCTTTTTTGTACAAGTAGCAAAGTAGTGGATCATGAATCAATACTTTTTTTCCAACCTCCAGTAACTATGGAGAAAAGGGAAGTCAACAGGGAAATTAGTTTTACTCCCATAACTACCTGAACCTCACTGTTCAGTGAAACCCCTGGGTTTACCTACAGTAAGAGAGACATTAAAAAATTAAATGTACTGAAAGATGCATCATATGTACCATGAGGAAGAAGTCACAGAACTTTTAATGAGGAAAAGCCTTGAAAGCGTATCCTACTTACACCAACAGAATCGTGACTGTATCATATTGTACAAGTGAAAGAATTATGTTTAACATAAAACTATCACACTTTATCATACTAATGGTGAAATACATCTGACTAAGCTTGTAAATATTGTAACTTCGGCAGCACTCTGTAAAGGCTCCTGGGACACCGACTAAAGTGGTGTTTCAGTAAAAACACCGACGAAGGTGTAGCAATAGTAGGAAAACGGTGACATTTGCAGTCTTGGACCGTTGAAGTACTTTGGTACTACTAAAGTAAGTATCACCTGGAAAGATAAGCTTACTGCAATTTTATCCCTAATCATCTTATGGAAAGCATTTAAAAAACAAAAGGTGAATAAGTGAGTCTTTTGTGCATATGATAGCAATTGTCCGTGCTTAATCTATTTATATCGCCCACTGATGAGATCTCAGGATGTAGGTCCTAAAAACGGAATAACACATGGATTATGGCGATTTTTGTAGATACTGGATTCTAGTATTTATAACTTATTATTAGTATTCATTCACATCATTTTTTAAATAACATATATTCAGCTCGTCATGCTTTCAAGGTAACTGCAACAATTGAGAGGTACGATAAACACCTTTGAGGATGCAACAAAAATTGATATTTTCATGAAAGACCGTTGGTTAAGCATCGCTTTAAAGCGTTCGCCTTAGGACGCTTAGATGATAGAGCCCCAGCGTCTTACCGCTTTTCCTGTTTTAGGCGCTTAGGCGGTTGAGCGCCCCCCAACCCTAGCTTTAGGGCACCTTACCGCCTTAAAACCATGTGGGTAAGTGAAAGTGACACCATTCCATCAATGAAATAGACATTATAATTCAAGGTGAAAGAGCTTCCTATCACTGCATTCCATGCTATATAAAGTATTAACTGTGCCTAGAGATTCTTTGGAATGTTTAAAATATTTGAAGATGCCGAGTTGATTTAGCTATCTTATGGACCGAAATTTTCAGCATACTATGAGCACAAATTATGTAAATACAATAGCAAAAGGTACTGGCATACAAAACTGAGTATGATTAAGCAAGTTGTTTACTCTAACTCATTTATTTTTCAATTCATACACGATGAAATCTGTGAAATACATGCTGAAAACAGCATGTAAGTTTTTTGTGCTTAGCGTTTCAAAGTTCAGCTTTACTTAAAGATCAAATGTGATTACCTTCACTACTAGGAAAATGGCTATAGGTGGAGGCAAGTGGTGCCGGCGCATCACCTAGCACATGCGCCGGTGGAAATGGTTGCCGGCGCACCTATTTTCAGCCGCGCCGGCGATGAGAGCCTACTGCCGGCGCACCTGCCGAAAAGACGCGCCGGGGAAAAAACTTGGCATGGCCGCGGTCGATTCGGGCCAGGCCCAAGAGTCATTGCCGGCGCACCAGCCCAGGGGTGCGCCGGCGGAAAAAGCGCTATTGCCGGCGCACGCCTTGGCTGGTTCGCCGGCAATGACACTTGGGCCTGGCCTGGGGGTGGTATAGCCGAAATAGCTATGTTCTGCCGGCGCACCCGTGCCATGGTGCGCCGGCAGTAACCTGGGCAGTTATTTCTGCTCAACAACCACTCCCCCACTCTACTACCACTCCACTCCTCCACACAAACCCGAGCCTTCTCCCAACCCAGCTCATTTTTGCCCATTTCTATCCCCAATTTCACCAATTTGACCAAACAAAATCATATTTTTTGAGCAAATCTTCCCTTCCTACATGCATCTCCCACATCCCCCTATGTAGATCTAGATCTAATATCCCGCATTGACCGCTCAATCTAGATCTAGATCTAGAAAGTCGGCTTCCATACGCCATTGTCGCGGCGCGTCGTCTCGATCTCATCGACGAATATATCAAACAAATAGGTGATTAATGAACAAATTAAGGAATGAAATCGACGTATGTTGGACATTTGAAGCAAAGCTAGCTCTCGTGTGTGGCATATATATATGTTGTGCTTGTGCTTGTGTGTGTGTTGGCGTTGAAAATGAGTTGCCAACGTTGCGCCGAAATGTTGATTCTTCAAGTTTCCGTTTCGGCACATTTCTGGCGCTCCTATGTCCTACCGTTTAGGAAGGTCATGCCGAAATTTTCCGTGAAAACTACCGACGGATGCATGGTTCTAATCAATTATGTAATCTTACCATGCAGGGAGAATGGTTATCGAGATGAGTGAAAGCATCGTGATGAGATATCTGAAACACGCGATCATCGACATGTATGAAAATAAACGCACGGAGGTATTGTGTCCGTGCCGGAGATGCAAACGAGGGAAATGGTTTGACCCGTATTCAGGCAAACTGCAGGGGCACCTGCTCACTAATGGATTCATGCATGGACACACTCAATGGATGAGTGATGATGGCGCGGAGGTCAATGGGGCGACGGCGGCAGGTGGTAATAATGGCCGGCAAGAAGGAGGGCATCATGATATTGATGACGATGAAGAGTTTGTCGCACATGACGATAACCTTGACGACGACAATAACCTTGACGACGACAATAACCTTGACGACGACGAAGAGGTGCCGCTAGCTTCAGTCGTGCGGGACCCTCATCTTCAAGATCTGCTTCTCGAAAAGACGAAAGGCGCCAAGCGGAAATAAAAGCTTGAGCAACTCGAGATAGAGTCGAATACTCCGTTGTACGACTCAGATCGCGGGTTGGGGGAGTCTCGCTTGAGAGTAGCTCTCGATGTGCTGCAGATGAAGGCGAAACACGGATGGACGGACACAAGCGTCGACGACATCCTGGAATACGTGAAAGATCTCCTTCCTCGCCGGGAACACGTGTCCTGGTAGTCTAGCCGAGGCCAAGAGAATCACGTGCCCTCTCGACTTACCACACGAAAAGTATCACGCCTGCATCAACGACTCGTATCATGTATCGCAAGGAGCACATGGACAAGACCAAATGTCCTGTGTGTGAAGCTGAACGGTACAAGAAAGGGAAGAAGAAAGCTCCTCGGAAAGTTGTGTGGTACTTCCCGCTCGCCCCCGGCTTCAACGGTTCTACGCGGACCGCAAGGAAGCAAAGCTCATGCGCCGGCACGCAGAAAGAAAGGAGGCAGTGTTGAATGATAAAGAGCGGATTGAGCACCCGAGCGTCGACGCACCCTTCGGATGCAAGCCGGTGGAAAGCATTAGACAATGAATTCGGAAGTTTTGGGGCAGATCCCGTAAACATCAGGTTGGGTGCGAGCACGGATGGATTCAATCCGTTCGGAAACCGAGAGCAGCACACATAGCACATGGCCCGTGTTTGTATGGATCTACAACCTCCCGCCCTGGCTGTGCATGAAGAGGAAGTACATACAGATGAGTATGCTAATTCAAGGGCCGACACAGCCGTGAAAACGATATCAACATGTACCTCGAATTATTAAAAGAGGAGCTTGAAACGTTGTGGGCGGAGGAAGGGGTAGATACATGGGACGCCGTCGCGGAAGAATATTTCCCTTTGAGAGCCGCGTTGATCACGACGGTGCAGGACTACCTCGGATACGGTTACATTTCGTGCCGGGTGTGCCATGGACACAAGGCATGTGTCGTGTGCATGGAAGAGACGATGTTTTTGCAGCTTGGTAAGGATCCCGGCTCTTCGAAAACAGTTTACATGGGGCATCGAAGGTGGCTACGGAAGACCGACCCGTGGAGAAAGCGTGGAGATCCGTTCGATGGTACAAATGAACCCCGAGGACCTCCACGGAAGAAGAGCGGCGAAGAGATCGATACATTACCGAAAGGTTGGAAGGAGTGCCCTCCGCCGGGAAAGATTCGTCAAAAGCCTCGGAGAGAAGAAGAAGAAAAAGGAAACGACGCCGCTCATTGGTGTATGGAAAAGGAGGTCCGTGTTTTGGGACTTGCCGTATCGGAAAATTCTCGATACACCTCACTGCCTTGATGTCATGCATATTACAAAGAACGTGTGCGAGAGCTTGCTTGGCACTCTTCTCAACATGCCGGACCGGACCAAAGATGGGCCGAAAGCAAGACACGACCTGAAAGTTTTGGGCATCACGGAAGAGCTTCAGATCCCGGCGGCCCAAGAGGGACATTCGGAGGAGGAGGCGGACGGCGGTCAGAAGCGCAAAAGGATTAAGCAGCCAGACTATTATCTGTCCCCCTCCTCGCTTCACTTTTAGTCCGGCCGAGGTCGATCAATTTTTCAATTGCCTTCTAGGAGTCGAGTGCCCTTTGGTTACTCCGGGCTAATAAGCGTATACATGGACCCCAAGAAACGAAACTTCAGCGGCATGAAGTCTCATGACTGTCACGTGATGATGACGCAGATTCTTCCGGTTGCAATCCGAGGTATAATGGATGACCATGTCCGTGCAACGCTGATCGGGCTCCGTAACTTCTTCGACGTCATAACTCGGAAGTCGATAAGCGTGAAGAAACTCGCAAGGCTCCAGGAAGAGATCGTGGTGATCCTATGTGAGCTTGAGATGTACTTCCCGCCCGCATTCTTTGACGTGATGGTCCATCTCGTTGGTCCATATCATGGATGATATCGTCGGCCTAGGGCCGGCATTCTTACACAACATGATGCCGTTTGAAAGAATGAATGGGGTCATTAAAGGATACGTTCGTAACAGGTCACATCCGGATGGAAGCATCGTACGTGGCTGGCTCACCGAAGAGTGCATCTCTTTCTCGCACGAATTATCTAGACATCGAGGACCCCGTTGGTTTGCCTCAAAACAAGCACCTCCGCAGGTTCGAGGGAGTAGGCCACAAAAATGGAAGGAAGGAACCGCACGTGCACATGTCTGGTCGGACTTCCGACTTTGACAGGGCCAACTTAGTAGCGCTACAACACATTGACTTGATCGATCCTTGGTTGAAAGAGCACAAAACCATGATAGAGAATAGTGGCAAGCCGATGATGACGGAAGCAGAAATATACAGAGAGCACAACTCCTCTTTCGCGCGCTGGTTCAAAGACCACATTGATGCTAATCCCCCACCAATGGATTCTGACAAGGATAAACTAGTATTGGCCTTGTCACATGGCCCCGCGCCCAACATCATGACTTACCAAGCGTACGATATCAACGGGTACACATTCTACACGGAAGAAAAAGACAAGAACAAGTGTTTACCGTAACTCGGGGGTAACGATGGATTCCTCGGACGGGTGACGTAAAGACTACATACTACGGAAGAATCGAGGAAATCTGGGAGCTTAGCTACGCTCGGGGAGAAAGTGCCGATGTTCCGTATCGGATGGGCTAAGAGCGTCAGAAAAGAAGACCGGTATTTCACCACCATGTTTCTACCCGAAGCCAACAAATCAAAGTCCACGAACTCCACCGCGCAGAATGAGCCATGGGTACCGGCAGAACACGTGCACCAATGCTTCTTCATAACCGACCCATCCAGGCCTAGCCGTGTTATCGTGAGGAGAGGCAAGAGGACCATCGTCGGAATGGATGGAGTCGCCAACGAGGAAGACTTCGAAGGACAAGTCGGAGACCCAATGATGGAAGAATCCGAGGACGAAGAGACAACATACACCACAAGAAGAAGCAGGACCACGCTACCGAGGTCAGGTCGACCCTTCAAAAGAAGAAGTCACGACACGGGGCTAAATTATTCAACGACGAGCAAAAAAAGCAAGAAGAAAGCGAAACACTCTTCTCAATCGATGATGTAAAACTTTATTTGCAATCTATAACTCATATTTTGTGTAATTCATAACTACTCATATGGTCATGGCCAATGTTTTATGTATGACTAATTAATATTGTGTTGGTCAATATTTTGTGTATGTATATATAACTCATATTTTTTTGTAATGCATAACTCATTTTTTTGTAATGCATAACTCATTTTTGTATAGGATTTGGGGGAAAGAAAATAAACATAAAATAAAGTGAAAACAAATAAAGAAATGAAGAAAAAGTAAAAGTAAAATAGAAAAGGAAATGGCCAGCCAGGGGCTGGGGGACAAGTCCCAGGTATAGCCGGACCCATGTTATTGCCGGCGCACCACCTGTTTGGTTCGCCAGTGGCACAGCTTGTCCCCGGCGAACCAAACAGGTGGTGCGCCGGCAATAACATGGGTCCGGCTATACCTGGGACTTAGCCGCACCGCGCGACACTTCTCCCTCCCCATTCCCCAATCGAGACGAACCCTAACCGCGCCACTCGTTCTTCTCTCGCTGCCGCCACCGTCGATCTCGAGCACCGCCGTCCTCACAATCTCCCTCCACCAACATCCCCCTCCACCAGCCCCCACCAGCCCCCACCTGCCCCATACACGCCGCCGCGCGGAAGCCCTGGACCAAGAGGACCCGTACGTTGTCGCCGCCGTTGGAGACGGGGACGTCGGCACCACGGCCGTTGGAGTAGGGGACATCAGCGCTGCCGCCGTTGGAGGAGGGGACGTCAGCACCGTGAGGTTTGGTTCCCTCTCCCCTTCCCTCTTCCCTTCCCTCTCCCCCTGCCCTCTTTGGTTCTCCTCCAACAAAGAAATTTTGTTCAACGAAATCCTCCAATAGTTCTCTGCTCGTGTGATTACATTTAGCATCAGTTTCTAGTTCTTGTAGTAATGAAATTGAAACACAATGCGATAGGGTTTGAAACTAATTTTTCTAGTTCTTGTAGAAAATGAAATTGAGCAGCTGCAGAGCATCTTCTCATGTCGAAAATGAAACAATTAAGCTCATCTTGAGTTTTGGACAGACACGAAAATTTGTTGTCTCGTGGAAGTTAACGCAAGAAATCGATTTAAATGAATGAATATTGCTGTCTCCTTGTTGATTTGCAGTTCCGGAACATTAGTTCCTTCACTTTTGGTTTACATACGGTTCTTACTCGTCAAATTTGTGGGTCTTGCTTGAAAATTGCATAGGTACTACAGATGCTAAGTGTGTTAGACTGATGTTATTTGCAGCATTTTGATAAAACATGAAATTCAAATGATTGGGCCAATTATCCCAAACCTGCAGTGAGTTATAATGGTGTTTGTAGGTTGCATTTTGTACTCGTTTAAACTCGAATGATGTGTTTGAGTAACTCGAAATGCTCAGGCTGTACTTAATTTTTAAGCTGTTTCGGGTGCCCTCATTTTGGAGGTTCATACTTTGCTCAAATGTGGAACACATGGCACATTTATCTCACTTGTGTTCAACTGTCTATCAGTCCTGCTGTCTATGCCATTGTTCACCTTCTTTTAGCTACTGGTTTAAAATTAAAATGTTGCTTAGTTCATGTTGCTTAGGTATTTAGTTCATTTGGTTAAGTTCATTGCTGAAATATTTGAAGTGCAGTGCTACTGCTACTAATTTCTGAAATATTTGAAATTAAATGATGAAATGCAGTAGCAAATGATGAAATGCAGTAGCAAATGATGAAATATTTGAAATTAAATGATGAAATGCAGTAGAATTGGTTGATATATAAAATTCATTGGTTGATATGCAAAAATTCATAGGTTACTTAATGAAAAAAGAACAAGTGCTATGTTCATTCTCTGGTTCATTTAAAACAAAATGAAAATGAAAATGAAAACAGAATGAAATGCTGCTGTGGAATTTGCTGTTATGCTGCTATGTTCATCAATAAGATGCTATTATGCTGCTATATGGTCCATGCTATTGTAAAAACCAGAGAAAATGCTATTGCAGAGAAAATGGTCCCCTCAACCAGAGAAAATGGTCCATGCTATTGTAAAAACCAGAGAAAATGCTATTGCAGTCCATGCTATTGTAAAAAATGGTCCATGTATTGGAAAGTAATCCTACCGGTTGGCTACTTATTCCTCGTATCATTCATAGCTTATGTTGCACCGAGTGCTAAGCAGAGTTTGATGTAGCATGTGTCGTTGCTTATGTTGCACTCGTTGCAAATTTTGTATGTTAGCATTTCCATTTTGTCTCTGGTTAAGTTGTTGCAAATGATAATGCTACCGTAAGTGCTATTACCGATGGTTTATGGTGATGGTTATGGTGAAATGAAAATGATTGTTGCTATTATCTGTAAGTGCTATTCGTTACATGGGATTGAGTTGCTATTGAGTGCCGGAATGTCGATTCATTTCCGTTCCGGCAATTCTAGCACTCGGCATGACCAATTTTTAGCAAAGGTCATGCCGAATTTTTCCGTGAATTCTAACTCTTTTTCATCTTCTATTAGTGCAAGCCACCATGGCGTCTCAAGAAGAATTAGAGGAGCACTACAATAGGCACTTCTTTAGGACGGAGGAGGATGCCGAGGCCGCGGGTGTTGGCGGCGACGAGGACCATGAGATGGAGCATGACGCTGGGGGTAGTGGCGAGGAGCCAAGCGGCAACGAGGCAAGCGACGCCGCCGGGGGTAGTACCTACGCGCCAAGCGGCGACGAGGCAACCGGCGCCGCCGGGGTGGCGGCGAGACAAGCGGCGACGATCCTAGCGGCGCCGCCGGGAGTAGTGGCACCGGGACAAGTGGTTCCAAGAGGCCGCGGAAGGCAAGGCGCCAAAACACGGTCGGCACCGGCAGAGACACAGTCAAAGAGGTGGACCCCGCCAGTGGTTTGCCGGTGGAGCCTAAGGATGTTGCCAAGGGGTACGGCAACCAACTGGCATGTATCCTCCGAGAGGTCGTCAATCTCAACGAGACGGACCTCCGAGCTGAGAGCAAAGCGCCTTTGCGAGCCCAGCTCATTGCGAGGTTGCACGCACGATACAAGTTCCTAGGCGACTACGCCTCCAGTCATCAAACCAACAACATTGTGAACTCACAAGCCCTCCCGAAGTTCACCAAACACCTCAGCAGCTATAAGTACATGGTGCGGAAGCTGATTGCTGAGGGCAAAGGTTTCGAAGAGGTCCACTCCGCCTTTCCGCATGTCTCCCAGGCGGACTTTGATGCTTTTGTGGCCAATGAAGAGCTACAAGCAACCAAGAATCGCAAGTTGTGGGGGAAGGAAATGCGGGAGCTTAACATCGGCAACCACAACCTTGGGAGCCGTGGGTACGAGGGAAAGGAGCCCTATTGGGCGAAGGAGGACGAGGCGTATGTAAATGCCGGCATTGAGAACCCCTGGCTCAAGTACAAGGACCCGCTTGAAAGAAGATTCATCAGGTCCCGGTACCATAAGAAGAAACTAACCGGGAACTTGTCACGGACCCCACGGTCGTAACCGCCATAATTTGGTTCACGAACGACAAGAAGGTCCTGTCGTTGGATAAAAAACTGGTAAGCAATTTACCGGTTTAATTAGATCAAGTATCGTTCATATAATAGTAGCAACATTTCTAAATGGTTCGCGTTTCTTCCGCAGGAAGAAGAAACACAAAGACTTTCTCAATGTGACGAAGGCTCCTCCTCCCAGGCGTCGACGGGCAGGGTAGCCTGGGACAAGCCTCTCGTACGGGCGCTAAACATCGTTAATGAGCATTCACCGACGAGAAGGCCGCATAGAGGCCGTGTGGCTAGCGCCGGTACAGGCTACAAGCATGGTCACTACGGCTTGTCGTCTGTGGCCGATAAAAATGCGCGCGAGTGAGAGGAAGCAGCGGGAGGCGGAGGAAATGAGGGACTCAATCCTAGCCCAAGTCCAAGCTGGTTTGGTACCGCAAGCCGGTACCGCAACTCAAAGCTACGCTCGTACCTGAAGTCAAAGCTGAAGTCGCCGCTTCAGTCCAAGCAGATTTCGACGCTCTACACGCGTGGTATGAGGGTGGCAAACAAGCCCCCCCCCCGAAAATGCAAGTGGTTAGCTTCGACGGCAGCAACTCGATGGCGCCGCCGTCCGCCGGCAATGACAATGTTATAATGGAGACTCCTCCGGCCGCCGGCAATGTCGCTGGTGCTAGGGATTCACCATCCATGCCGGGTAGCAGCCCCTCCGTCACTTGAACGCCCGCCGCCGCATGTGCCGGCCCGTCGACATTAGCCGAGCTCAATGCCCTCACGGTAATTAACTAATGTGTACATCAAGTTAATATATTAGTTTCGTCATCCTTGCCCTCTCTCTAACGCCATACACATGTTCTCGCAGGCTAACTCAACGCCATGCACCTTCCTGATGAGAGTAAACGACGAACTCAAAGACGTCGCGAGGGGGTCCATCCTTCGGCCCCTGGATAAGAAGTGGCACACACGAGATATGGCGGATGACGTTTACCGGGTTGAAGTGGATCGGGTGTTACCGGGCTATGAGGATTTGTTTCCTCCTAATCAACCGCATGGTGCCGATGACGATAGCCCGTTGAATCTGGCCTCACTGAAGGGTTGGGTACTCGCTATGGCCGAAGACCCTAATTCGGATCAACACCTACTCGGGGTCGACGGCAAGCAAAGACAAGCACCTTGCGGCGCCACATGTCAGCGTCCCTCCACGACAGCCAGCGGCGCCGGTGGTCATCGCCCCACCAGAACGGCCAGCTGCGCCAGAGGTCAGCGCCCCACCACAACAGCCAGCTGCGCCAGAGGCCGAGGAATACGAACGTGAGAACTTCCAATGGGATATTCCTACGTCTTCATAAGTTGTCCATGAGGATGCGCCGGCATTGAAATATGTGTGCTCCAAGAAGCTGTTTGATTCTCAAGAAACGGCTGAGGAGGAAAATCCTGAGGAGGTCGCCACCGCCGCCGTCAAAAATATGCTGAGCCCAAACACACTCCGTGCTACGGCAACTACGGCGATGGATGGTACAGCACTACAACCCAAGAAGAGGAAGAGGGCAAATAAGAAGGACGCCAAAGACAAGGCGGCGGCCAAATCCAAGGACAAGGTCCCACTCCTTGACAAGTTGCCAAACAATTGGCGACCTCTCGCATCACTTGGGTGAACCGATGCTGCCGGAGCATGTCCCGAATAAACTCACCCCGGATATGAGGAGCTTGCATGAGACCTGTCGGGCATGTGGAGAACATTCTTCTCAAATCAAAAGATCCTCGCTTACCCTCTCTTCGTGGCGAAGGTGCCAACCGGCATGAACTTCGTCGAGAAGTACCCCGCGGACTTGTGCTTCATCCGGTTCAACGACATCTTCAGCATCTATCGCATGCAAGCGCTCCACTTTAGTGTGGTTCGCCTAGTTGCTCTTAGCTTGTCTTCCCGGATTGTTAAGGAGGGGACGCCGACCATCGCGATAATGGACCCCTTCTATATGCGGGAGAGCATCATCCGCAACGCTGGGGATCGCGCGATTGCCACCCGAGCAGGTCGAGGATTTCATGCTGGCGAACATTAAAAAGGGCGCCATTCTCATCCCTTACTTCCCGAGTAAGTAATCACTCGCTAGTCCCCCATCACCATTCTATCCTATATCTCCATTTGCATTTCCAAAGGTTAATCCGTGTGTTTTCCGCAGAGACAAGTTCTGCACCCTCATCGTCGTGCACCCGCAACACTCGCATGCGGTCTATCTCGACTCGGGTAGGGACCGCAAGAAAGACTACACCCACATCGGGGCCCTTCTCAATGATGCTCTCACCGGCTTCGCCAACAAGGCAGGCCCCTCAAAGTAGAGAGGAAATCCCGAGGAGGCTTGGTCTTAACCCACACAACCAACTTCCCCTGCCTCGGGCGAGTCGACGCAAGACAATGGGATGGACGCGTGGTACGCCATCCTTCGGATGCAGGAGTACATAAAGTACGCAGATGACATGTTGCTGCCGGAGAATCTCGAAACAGGTTTGCAAACATGGCGGATGTCCCTGATAGAGAGATTAGAAAGAACCGGGGTCGCATCCAGCAGTTCATTTGCACGGTAATCCTGCAGGATGTCAACGCTAGGTCTGGCGAGTTCTTCTACGGCTACGGTCTACCACCTAATGACGAGATAGAACTCTGCTTGGAGATGTCGCGTGATGAGAGGCCGTTCAACTCGCTTGAGGGCTGCCGTCCATTCCCCCCTAGACGTACAACCTGATCCTACGACGGGAACACTTGCTAAAGCTTGAACGATATGTCCTTGAACTTCCGTATTGTAATAATTGCTATATATTCCAATAGAATCGACTTGTTGCTTTTATTTAGTTGTATGAATGTGCATGTGAACATGTGTCTATTGTTTCATTTACTTTGCTATATATTTCAAGATTATGGCGTAGATAGCTTAATAATTATTTGCATTACTTGCCTCGTATTTTGAGTTCGCCGATGATTAGAATGTTCGGTCACTCGTACACTCGGGGTGGAGCCAGTGAGCCTTGGTGCGACGGCCACAAGTATCAATCTCTTGTGCATCCTACCTAGCCTCACTGACTCCATCCCTGGATGTTAATATTTGTTTCGACCGACAAAGTATGAGGCACGCTATTTAATTCGTACTACTTGTCTTTTATTTGAGTTTGCACTTCTTAATTGCATTGGCCGATGATTAAAATGTTCGGTCACTTGTACACTCCGGGGTGGGGCCAGTGAGGCTTGGTGTGATGGCCACAAATATCAATCTATTGTGCATCCTACCTAGCCTCACTGACCCCATCCCTGTATGTTATTATTTATTTCGACCAACAAAGTATGAGGCACATGCTATTTAGTTCATACTACTTGTCTCTTATTTGAGTTGGCACTTGTTCATTGCATTGGTACTAACGTTTTACTTGTCTTGTGCATGGAGATGCCGACGACATATGTCGTGTACAAGGGGAGGGTTCCTGGAGTCTACGACGACTGGGAGGACTGTCGGAGACAGGTGCACCGCTTCAGCGGCAACAGCTACAAGGGATACCCCACTAGGGTGGAGGCGGAAGGAAGATACGCCCGTTATCTAGCGGGAGAGATGAGGGACATGAGGAGGAACCGGATGAAGACCATGGCCTTCGTGATGATGGTCATCGTGACCATGTTGTTCATGTTCTATGTGATTGTAGTTTAGGTTAGGAGCTACATTGTGAGGTGTATGACGACACATGTGACGACTACCGAGACTTCTAACTTTATGAAACTTAGTCATTTGGTGTTGCATATGCACATGTGTTGTATGAATCAACATTCCGGAACGAGACTTGTGTATTTGTGTATTGATACCGAAATGATACTTGACTCTCTATGTGCTTCTCATATTGCATGTGCTGCTGTACAAATATGAACTGTGTTGTAAATATATACTGCTGTCAAATATGTATTCTAATATGCTGGAAAAAAGCTGAAAAAAGAATTTTCGAATTTATTGCCGGCGCACCTAAATGAGCTACTGCCGGCGCACGTGGCATGCGCCAGTGCTGGAAGCACTACTGCCGGCGCAGCTGCTGGTGCGCCGGTGGAACTTTTCCTTTGCCGGCGAATCAGCGATGGCGCGCCGGCAGTATCCGTCCTATCGCCGGCGCACTGCCTGGTGCGCCGGCAGTGGACAGTTATCACCGGCCCGTTCGCACCGGCGGGCTCATGGTGCGCCGGCAATGGGCCATTTAGGTTCGCCGGCGGTAGGCCTTTCCCTTGTAGTGCTTGTCACAGCTAGGACAATTGACATATGAAGCCAAGAGGTTTTTTCACACAATTTCTTAATGACTCCAAATGATTGCACCTAGTTTTCCTATGATTATTCTTGTTGCTGGAATGTCGATGATGTGAAGAGTGAGAGAAACTCACAACCAGTGGGCTCTTTATTGATAGTGATGGTAGATCATCAAGATGAGCTATCAAGCCCTGTATGAATGGATAGGTACAGATTTCATGTAATTTGGAGGAGTAAAGTAAGATTAGGTTTAGATATGCAATTTTGAGAACCACATTCTATTACAAAATTACAAAATCTTACGAAAATCTCATAAAGCATAAAACAATACCTATCTAAAATACCATGTCGAGTAAGCTGTACAAACCAAAGTGTAGTCACAACAACAGATCCAGGTACGCCATGTAGATCATGGGTAGCTGCCAACAAACAGTGTTATGCATGGCTACCGGTTGATTTTCTTCAATCCATTTGGCCGGCTTAATATCCGATATATTCTAGCACTCAAAAGGCTCCTCAAGAATGTTTTTGAATAATCGCACAATGCTACAGAGTAAGTGAAAGAATGCATCAATTGTGGTATCAGAATAATAATAAACTGCCAACCTAAAAATTTGATCTGATAATCTTAGGTCCGAAGAGGAAAACATCACTATTTGAAGTAATGCAAGTATCTAAATGACCCTCATTGCTGAACTGAGAAAGGCTTGAGCTGTCATTTCCTCACAATACTGAATTCCAAGATATACAAGCAGTTTGTGCGCTGCAAATTATTAAACTGCATATAGATCTATTGTACTCTTAAATGAACAGTTTAGCTCAGCTTATCAGTAAACAGCATGGAGAAGAGAAATTCGAACAAAGTCAGAAGGCAGGGTTCAAAGTCATGACCAATACAGTTACCTTCATTGGGGGTAATTCCAGATGGGATATACAACTTTTGAAGTGCCCTTCGCTACCTACGAATGTCTAAACATAGAATGAGGCATCAGCTCTATGTTTCACATAGATAACATAATCAAACATTGGATTTAGGCTTTTGATTGCTTGCAGCAGTCATCATCTGAAAGCTTAACTAACAATACAGAGACCGGTACAACATTAACCAGACAAACAATGCCTTTAGTTGGGACCTCGAGGTGGAAACAACATTTATCAACTCCAAAAAAGAAAAGATCTTATCCTCACATCCCGTCAGCTCTTGCATCCTTGTATCCGGCTCTCCAGGCTCTATCTAGAAGCAAGAACAAACTTGGATGAAAACATAGCATCAGCAATAAATGAAATAAAATTCCTGTATGTATAAACTACAAATGTTGGTGTTGTCCACCTGAGATGAGGAGCCAAAGCTAGTGGGGAAGAGGTGAAGGAGAGAGTCCGGTGACCGGTCCAGTCGCACATCCCAGGAGGCCAGGACACCGAATCGGCTTGAACCCCGCCATTAACCTGCGATCCAAAGGGGATGCCTCACCGCCTTCTCCTCTTGTGTGTTGTGTCATGTTGGAAGTTGGAAATATCATCGGGCTGAAGGTAGGGATGAAGGCAGGTTGCCGGAGGGGTTGGCGCCGACACCACCTATTCGACATCGCAGATGAGGATGAGGCTTGTCCTGCGGCGCCTTGGATCCCCTTCATCCTTGGTAGGAAGCAGCAGCGCTGCACACCATCTCATCTGCGTCATTAGATCCT
Source organism: Lolium rigidum (assembly GCF_022539505.1). Taxonomy (NCBI): domain Eukaryota; kingdom Viridiplantae; phylum Streptophyta; class Magnoliopsida; order Poales; family Poaceae; genus Lolium; species Lolium rigidum. The sequence continues at coordinate 237,306,353 of NC_061514.1, forward strand.
CGTAGTGGCCCTCCTACGGTCCTACCCAACCAACCCAATAAGATGATCGCTGAGAGGTGATATGTCTCAAACCGTATCTATTTGATGTTCCATGCTTGTTTTACACCAATTTATATATGTTTTGTTTACACTTCGTTGCAATTTTACATGATTTCCCGCACTAACCTATTAACAAGATGATACGGTGACAGTTCCTATTTTTTGATGTTTTTGTATTTAAGAAAAGTTGTACAGAAAATATTCTCGAAATTTCCGAACAAAAACCGAAGTCAATATTTTACCGAAACAAAGATGAAGTCCACCCCACGGCGCCGCCTGGGTGTGGCCCGCGCCCAGGGGTGCTGTGGGCTCCCTAGCTCCCCACCGACCTAAATCATCCGCCTATTTAAGCACGATCTCGGGAAAACTCTGAATACCCGAGCCTCCATCCACAAAAAGTTCCATCGCGGCCGTCATCGTAGAACCCATCTCGGAGGATTCTGAAGCTCTTCCCGGCACACTGCCGGAGGGGGAAATCATCGCTGGAGGCATCTACATCGCCATGCCCGCCTCCGAAGTAATGCGTGAGCAGTTCATCCCTGGAATATGGGTCCATAGCAGTAGCTAGCTGGTTGTCTTCTCCATTTTGCTTCATGTATAGATCTTGTGAGCTTCCCTACTGATCAAGATCATCCTTATGTAATCTTACATGTTGTGTTTGCTGGGATCCGATGAATATTGTATACTATGTTGAGATCGGTTATATATTCATGTCATATGTTATTTGTGATCTTGCATGCTCTTCGTTACTAGTAGATACTCTGGCTAAGTAGATGCGTGTGACTCCAAGAGGGGGTATTTATGCTCGATAGTAGGTTCATGCCTCTAGTTTTCTGGGAGAGTGATGATAACTTCTAATATTGTAGATGTGTTGTTGCTACTAGGGAGAAAACAACAATGTTTTATCCGAGGGTAATTCTACTGTTTACATTACACACAATGCTTAATGCAATTATCTGTTGCTTGCAACTTAATACTGGAAAGGGTTCGGACGATAACCGGAAGGTGGATTTTTAGTCATAGACGCAGTTGGATTACAGTCTATGTATTATGTTGTAATGCCCAATCAAATCTCATAGTAATCATCTTGTCATGTATGGTCGATATTTTGTCAATTTTCGAGCTGTAATTTGTTCACCCAACATGCTATTTATCTTTATGGAGAGACACCTCTAGTGAACTGTGGACCCCGGTCCTTTTTTCTTTACACTGGTAAATTCAACCACTGCAATCCTGCTTTGTTACTTACTGCAAATCTCTCTTTACTTACTGCAAACATCTTTTTCCACTCGATGCATCTAATCCTTTGTATTTAGCAAATCGGTGAGATTGACAACCTCACTGCAAGTTTGGGCAAAGTACTTTGGTTGTGTTGTGTGCAGTTTCCATGTTGTTGCTGACGCCGGTAGTGCGCCCTGCCACTAGTCAGCTAGTAACACCTTCGGAAGTCACGCCTTTCTCCTACTGGTCGATTAAATCTTGATTTCTTACTGAGGAAACTTTGCTGATGTGCTCATCACACCTTCCTCTTGGGGTTTCCCAACCGCTTCCACAACAACTACCAACAATATTGTCCGGCGACATCACCGAAGCACCATCAAGATTTTCTGGCGCCATTGCCGGGGAGAAACAGGATTTCTGCAAGGGGAGTCTCTCATCTCCAATCTCTTTTTTTTGTTATAGTTTGCTTAGTTTACTTTATTTTGTTTTATTTGCTTTATTATATCAAAAACACACAAAAATTAGTTTTCTTTTCATAGTTGTCTTTATATCAAAACACAAAAAAATTAGTTTCTATTATAGCTGTTATTTCTGTTGCTTAGTTTTAATTTTGCTAAAATGGGTTCCGTAGAAAATATTAAGTTGTGTGACTTTACTAACACCTACAACAATGATTTTATTTGTACACTTATTGCTCCACCTGCTCCCGAAGCAGTCTTCTATGAAATTAAACTTACTTTACTAAATCTTGTTATGAAAGAGCAATTTTCTGGTGTTAGTACTGAAGATTTCGCTTCTCACCTTAATAATTTTGTTGAACTTTGTGAGATGCAAAAATATAAGGATATAGATGGTGACATTATAAAACTGAAATTGTTTCCTTTCTCTTTGAAAGGGAGAGCTAAATATTGGTTGCTATCTTTGCCTAGAAATAGTATTGATTCTTGGGTTAAATGCAAAGATGCTTTTATTGGAAAATATTATCCTCCTGCTAAAATTATATCTTTGAGAAGCGACATAATGAAATTTAGACAATTTGATAATGAACATGTTGCTCAAGCTTGGGAAAGAATGAAATCTTTGGTAAAGAATTGTCCCAGTCATGGATTGACTACTTGGATGATCATCCAAACTTTTTATGCAGGACTAAATTTTTCTTCAAGAAATCTCCTGGATTCAGCTGCTAGAGGTACCTTTATATCCATTACTTTGGGGGCTGCAACAAAATTACTTGATGATATGATGATAAATTATTCTGAATGGCACACCGAGAGATCTCCACAAGGTAAGAAGGTAAATTATATCGAAGAAACCTCCTCTTTGAGTGATAAAATTGATACTATTATATCTATGCTTGTTAATGGTAAAGCACATGTTGATCCAAATATTATTCCGTTAGCTTCTTTGGTTGCTCAAGAAGAGCATGTTGATGTGAATTTCATTAAAAACAACAGTTCTTATAGGAATAATTTTGGTAGCAACAATTATAGGCCATATCCTTTTAATAATGGTAATGCTTATGGAAATTATTATGCTAATTCCTACAGCAATAATAAAAGTGCACCCTCTGATCTTGAAGTCATGCTTAAGGATTTTATTAGTAAACAAATTGCTTTCAATAAAACTGTTGAGGAAAAGCTTAGCAAAATTGATATTCTTGCTTCTAAAGTTGATAGCCTTGGTCATGATGTTGATTTTATTAAATTAAAGGTTATGCCTCGAGATGTTAAAGAAAGTAAAACTTTGAATGCCATTCAAGTTAGAATTGATGAAAATGTTAGGATGTTGGCGTAATTGCATGCCAGGTGGGAAAGGGAAGATGACATTGCTAGAATAAATAATATGACTAAAGTTTATACCATCACCACCACCAGTAGTAATAAAGTTTAAAATTCCACTCTCCTACTATTAACGATAAAATAATTGGTGTAGGAAAAGTCTTCACTCCTTCTACAAATATGCCTAGAACCACTGAAACTGATCTTGATAAGTGTTCTGAAATTTTCGGAGTACGGAAGACAAGAGTCCTCTTACTTTTGATAATAATGAGTTTGATTTTGATGATTTCAATATCTCTGAAGTAATAAAGTTTTTACAAAAGCTTTCTAGAAGTCCCAATGCTAGTGCTATAAATATGGCTTTTACGAAGCATATTACAAATGCTCTCATGCAATTAGAGAAGAAAAACTAAAACGTGAAGCTTCTATTTCTAAAAGGTTAGAAGATGGTTGGGAGCCCATAATTAAGATGAAATTAGATGGCTTTGATTACAATTCTTTATGTGATCTTGGTGCAAGTATTTCTGTTATGCCTAGAAAAATCTATGATATGCTTGAATTGCTACCGTTGGAACAATGTTATTTGGATGTTCATCTTGTTGGTATTGCTGCAAAGAAACCTTTGGGAAGAGTTGATAATTCTTATTATGGTTAATAATAACCTGGTCCTCGTTGATTTTGTTGTTTTGGATATTGAATGCAATGCTTCTTGTCCAATTATATTTGGAAGACCGTTTCTTAGAACTGTTGGTGTTGTTATTGATATGAGAGATGGGATTATTAAATACCAATTCCCGCTCAAGAAAGGTATGGAACACTTCCCTAGAAAGAGAAATAAGTCAACTTATGACTCTATTATTATAAAAAATTATGATGTTGATTCTTCTTCACTTGATAATACTTGATGCTCGCTCTTTTTTTGCGTCTAGCTGAAAGGCGTTAAAGAAAAGCACTCTTGGGAGATAACCCATGTTTATTTTCTGTAATTTTTGTTTTTGTTGAGTGTTGGAAGTTATTGCCTCTGTAATAACCTCTTATTATTATTTTTTATTTTGTTTTTGTGCCAAGAATATCCTCTAATAGAAATAAAGTAAGATTTGGGGAAGTTGCTGTCCAGAAACAGATTCTGTGTTGTTACCACAAAAATTCGTATAAATATCCAGTGCGTAATTTTGAGCTGTTATTTTTTATGCATATGCCCCAGGTTTATATCTAACTTTCGTTAGTTGACCACTTTTCGAGATGAGCAACAGAGTAGTTTCGAAAAAATCGATCTTTACTACTGTTCGGTTTTGACAGATTTCTGCACTATTTGCATTTGCCTCTTAAATCTCTTTCGTTTTTAGTTTTTTTGATCAAAGAGATTTTTGAAAGGTTACTATAGTAGCTTTTGCTTTAATAGATGTTTGACAAATGTTATAACTGACCAACTGGATTTGTTTATCTTCTATATCTAAATAGGAGACCCCCACTACCTCAATTTCCTGCAATTTCCTTGAGCCACGTCACCAGGTTTCAGCTACTTCTCATGTCACAGGTTTCGGTGCCTAGCAAGAAATTAGAAAGAAGCTATGTATTTAATTAGGACATTTACTTTTTCTCCTCTGCTAACATCTGACGATTCAATTCGCCCTTCCTTGCGATTTCTCCGTTCCTCCGCTGAGTAACTGATGGAGTTAAGGCTGCCCACTAGCCATAAGCCTATTTTATATAGTATTTAATACCAATATCCCATCCTCCCCGTTAGCTTCATTGTGCCTTGCATTGTCATCTTCTCCATTGTTCCTCCACCTTTCTCCACGGGACATCATCGTCCTTCACTTTAACCATGCACGGTCGCCGACTCACAACAGTCCCGCACACTGAATCATCCAAACTCACCGAAGGCGGGCTTTGACTCTGCGAGGTGCAAGACGTAGGCAAGGGAAAACCGCTCTCCAGTGAAGCATCCTTGCAAAGATTCTTTCCTCAATCGAGGCGTTCAGGCGATGGAGTGGATTTGATCAAATGGTACATACGTCCATGTGCTGGGCTAGATACTCCCTGAAGGCCCAGGGGCAGTAGTTCCACCCCTTTACAGGTGAGCTCACAAATGATTCATGTAGTTTGTTATGCTTTTGGTTGTCTGATACGTCCAAAACGTATCTACTTTCCCGAACACTTTTGCTATTGTTTTGCCTCTAATTTGTGTATTTTGGATACAACTAACACGTACTAACGCAGTTTTCAGCAGAATTGCTCTGGTGTCTCGTTTTTGTGCAGAAATCCAACTTTCAGGAAAATCCCCGGAATTAATGTTAAAGGGCTTATTTTTCCAGAAGATTCACGGAGCCAGAAGGGCAGGCCAGGGGAGGGCCCACGGCCCCTACACCATGGGCCGGCGCGGCCTAGGAGGGGGGCGCCCCGCCCTATGGTGAGGCCGCCTCGGCCAGCCTCTGACGCCCCCTTTTGGACTACTTAACATCTTCGACCTAAAAACGCACGGGGGGGGGTTAGACGAAATCGCCAGAAGACATCCGGAACACCGCCGCCATGGCGAAACTCCGTCTCGGGACCAGAAACTCCGTTCTGGCACTCCGCCGGGACGGCGAATTGGAGGAGATCATCGCCATCATCACCACCGACGCCTCTCCATCGACCAGCCATGTTTCCCCCATCCATGTGTGAGTAATTCCCCCGTTGTAGGCTGAAGGGGATGGTAGGGATTGGATGAGATTGGTCATGTAATACCATAAGATTGTTAGGGCATAGTGCCTAGTGTCCGTAATTGGTACTTTTATGATATTGTTGCAACTTGTTATGCTTAATGCTTGTCACTAGGGCCCGAGTGCCATGATCTCAGATCTGAACATGTTATTGTTTCATGATGATATGCATTGTTTTATGATCTTACCTGCAAGTTGTATACACGTATTGTTGTCCGGAACCCGAGGCCCCAAAGTGACAGAAATTGGGACAACCGAAGGGGAAGGCGGTGATATGAGGATCACATGTGTTCACGGAGTGTTAATGCTTTGCTCCGGTGCTCTATTAAAAGGAATACCTTAATTTCCAGTAGATTCCCTAGAGGCCCGGCTGCCACCGGCTGGTAGGACAAAAGATGTTGTGCAAGTTTCTCATTACGAGCACGTACGACTAAATATGGAACACATGCCTATTGATTGATTAGTACTTGCATACCGTTTTATTATTATCTGCAAATGCCCTACCTTGATTGTTACATGAGTTTCTCTCATCCATGCAACGCCCGTTCATCCATCCCTGTGCCTACAGTATTTTAATCCTGCTGTTTACTATAATCACTACTTGCTGTCTTTGTTACACTGTTGCTGATATTTCACTACTGCTACTGCTATAAAACTGTTACTACTGATAAACTCTTGCGAGCAAGTCTATTTCCAGGTGCAGCTGAATTGACAACTCCGCTGTTAAGGCTTACAAATATGATTTGGCTCCCCTTGTGTCGAATCAATAAATTGGGTTTTACTTCCCTCGAAGACTGTTGCGATCCCCTATACTTGTGGGTCATCATTGTCCTCAGGCGATACACTGACGGTTCAATCTTTAAAAATTGCAGGAGGCGTGGTTGCCTTTTAGATTTATTACTTCAAATATTGCGGGCCAGCGCGTCACTGATCCATCCTCAACTGCTTCTCAGTCCTCGCCTCCAAGGCACTTCCTCTCCCTGGTACCGTGCCATTCCAAGGTTTAAATTTCTAAATCAGATTCAAAACTAATGTCTTGTGCTCTTACTTTGTGAGCAGGGTAAAAGAGTTGTGCACATATCAATTACCGTTAAGACATTGTAAGTTGCCTTCTTTAACTTGGATTCAATCTTAACTACGAAGTACCAAGTGAATTTTGTTGTGGCAGAGCTACTGGAAATGTTAGCTATAGATAAGTACTTGCTAGATGTGCATTCACAAATTTGAGCAGATTACTGAGGACCGGCACCAATTCATCTTCTGGTCAACATTAAACTATTTGTATTTTTAATAAACACGAATATTTCTGAGAAGACAATCTGTCAGTCTTACAATTTATATTCATTGGCTCACAGAGTCACAACACATGATCCATACCATTGATCCTCTTTCTTGCAGCTTGAAGATTCAACCTTATGACGTATTCGCTCTTAGAATAATAGTCGATTTTCCTAGCAGCGACTATAAAATTGCCATCCATTTGATCCATTATGCTATATTAATTGAATGGGTATGGAAATTTTTTAACTTTGATTTGTGCAGGATTGTTAATAATATTTTTTGGTCATCCCATTACTCACTCAGATGTTACATCTGAGCTCAAAACATACATACTTCCTAATTGCTTCCGAATTAGGTGTTCTGCAAGATAGTGGAAACATAAGTGCAGAATTTCTGAAGATATCTATGATAAGTATGCAATCAGGGAACATAAGTGCAGAACTTCTGAATATATCTATGATAATTATGCAATCAGATCGCTCGCGTCCAACCAGAGATATTTTCTTCTATGGAGACAACAAATAATAACACTTCTTTCCTTTTATTTTCGATATGTATAAGTGTGTAAGCACTATGAACTTAACATAACCAAAATTGTGTCAATTCATACAAAAGAAATACCACTAAATAAATTTGGAATGAGTTAGGGGTGATTATTATATTATTATATAAACCTTTATACAAGCTGTAGTTAAAGTGGCTTATACAGGTGTTTTATTTCATAATCGTATTTTTTTGATAAAATGTCGCGCAGCAATGCGCGGGGTATCATCTAGTTTTGATTGTACTAATGCTACTAATAAAGAATTGTGTGAAGTTTTGTATGAAGGAAGTTTTTAAGTGTAGGGAGAGAAGAATGATGTGATTAGATGAAGGATGGACAAAATCTCAAGCTTGGGGATCCCCCTGCACCCCAAGAAATATTCAAGAGGTACAAGCGTCAAAGCTTGGGTGGCATCCTCTCTTCATCAACAAAGCAACAAGTCATCTCTCTATGCACTATATTTTTATTGCTTCATACGCTATGTGTTGTTCTTGGGGCATCTTTATTTTTATTTTTAGTTTAGTTTAGTTTTTTCTGTAGCATATGTCGGATCCCGGCACATTTTTTGGAGAAAGATCCGCTCCGTTTTAATTGCATAGAATGCTCTAGTTTTCGGTGTTATTGTTCTGCGAGTGTTCTAGTTTTTTAGTACCGCGTTTAGCTCTTTTTTATTTCACTTGAATTTTGTTCAGAGCTTGTTAGTATTCTTTATTTATGTACTATTAGCTCTCTGGTCCATAATGTATTTCATCTCTTAGAGTTATTTTAAATAAGTTGACTGGTGTTGGATACGGGTAAAATATTTCATGAGATGCAAAAGGAAGCTTATCTAGACTGCGGCATAGACTTTGGCATGTCATGTTGGATGTTATTTTTTTCATATGCTTAATATTTATTGTTGTAGCATGACTTGCCTCAAATAGCTGAGAGTTCATAATGTGTCATTGAAAGAATCATGTGTTGTTTTTTATCATAAAAACATAATATTGTGGTATTCTCCTTTGATGCTTTATTGGGTTGACTTGGCGCATGCTTATACCATGTTATGACTATAACCAGTCAACTAAAGCCTCTGTGATCATTTAGTTTTTGACTTGTAATATCACTTTATGCTTTGATTGATAATGTTTTGTCGCTATGCATGATTATGGCCATTATTGATCTTAGTTGGTCGCTCCCAGTCTTTTGGTAGCCTTCGCGTGTGTTGAGTATAATCTCTACTCGTGCATCCAATCACCAATAACCAAAGTTTGTCAATTGTGTCCACCATATCTACCTAGTAGCATTATTGCTATTCCAATCTTGGCCCTGGAAGGCTGGTGGAGGTCCACGGCGATGCGGGTAGGGACCGGCGTGATGTGGTGTGATGGCGTGTAAGACACATGTCCGTTGGGAACCCCAATAGGAAGGTGTGATGCGTACAGCGACAAGTTTTCCCTCAGTAAGAAACCAAGGTTATCGAACCAGTAGGAGTCAAGGAACACGTGAAGGTTGTTGGTGGCGGAGTGTAGTGCGGCGCAACACCAGGGATTCCGGCGCCAACGTGGAACCTGCACAACACAATCAAAGTACTTTGCCCCAACGTAACAGTGAGGTTGTCAATCTTGCCCCAACGTAACAGTGAGGTTGTCAATCTCACCGGCTTGCTGTAAACAAAGGATTAGATGTATAGTGTGGAAGATGGTGTTTGTTTGCGAAGAACAGTAAAGAACAAGTATTGCAGTAGATTGTACTTCAAATGTAAAGAATGGACCGGGGTCCACAGTTCACTAGTGGTGTCTCTCCCATAAGATAAATAGCATGTTGGGTGAACAAATTACAGTTGGGCAATTGACAAATAAAGAAGGCATAACAATGCACATACATATATCATGATGAGTACTATGAGATTTAATCAGGGCATTACGACAAAGTACATAGACCGCTATCCAGCATGCATCTATGCCTAAAAAGTCCACCTTCAGGTTATCATCTGAACCCCTTCCAGTATTAAGTTGCAAACAACAGACAATTCCATTAAGTATGGTGTGTAATGTAATAAACACAAATATCCTTAGACAAAGCATCGATGTTTTATCCCTAGTGGCAACAGCACATCCACAACCTTAGAACTTTATGTCACTATCCCAGATTCAATGGAGGCATGAACCCACTATCGAGCATAAATACTCCCTTTTGGAGTCACAAGTATCAACTTGGCCAGAGCCTCTACTAGCAACGGAGAGCATGCAAGAACATAAACAACATATATGATAGATTGATAATCAACTTAACATAGTATTCAATATTCATCGGATCCCAACAAACACAACATGTAGCATTACAAATAGATGATCTTGATCATGATAGGCAGCTCACAAGATCTAACATGATAGCACAATGAGGAGAAGACAACCATCTAGCTACTGCTATGGACCCATAGTCCGGGGGTGAACTACTCACACATCGATCCGGAGGCGATCATGGTGATGAAGAGTCCTCCGGGAGATGATTCCCCTCTCCGGCAGGGTGCCGGAGGCGATCTCCTGAATCCCCCGAGATGGGATTGGCGGCGGCGGCATCTCTGGAAGGTTTTCCGTATCGTGGCTCTCGGTACTGGGGTTTTCGCGACGAAGGCTTTAAGTAGGCGGAAGGGCGGAGTAGGAGGGCTGACAGGGGGGCCACACCATAGGGCGGGGCGGGCCCCCCCTTGGCCGCGCGGCCCTGTGGTGTCGACGCCCCGTCGCCCCACTTCGTTTCCCTTTCGGTCTTGTGGAAGCTTCGTGGAAAAATAAGACCCTGGGCGTTGATTTCGTCCAATTCCGAGAATATTTCCTTTGTAGGATTTCTGAAACCAAAAACAGCAGAAAACAGCAACTGGCTCTTCGGCATCTCGTCAATAGGTTAGTGCCGGAAAATGCATAATAATGACATAAAGTGTGTATAAAACATGTGAGTATCATCATAAAAGTAGCATGGAACATAAGAAATTATAGATACGTTTGAGACGTATCAAGCATCCCCAAGCTTAGTTCCTACTCGCCCTCGAGTAGGTAAACGATAACAAGGATAATTTCTCGAAGTGACATGCTATCATAATCTTGATCAATACTATTGTAAAGCATATGAGATGAATGCAGCGATTCGAAGCAATGGTGAAGACAATGAATAAACAACTCGAATCATATAGCAAAGACTTTTCATGAATAATACTTTCAAGACAAGCATCAATAAGACTTGCATAAGAGTTAACTCATAAAGCAATAAATTCTTAGTAGAAAGCTTTGAAGCAACACAAAGGAAGATATAAGTTTCAGCGAGTTGCTTTCAACTTCAACATGTTTATCTCATGGATAATTGTCAACACAAAGTAATATAACAAGTGCAATAGGTAAACATGTAAGAATCAATGCACACAGTTCACACAAGTGTTTGCTTCTAAGATAGAAAGAATAGGTGAACTGACTCAACAATAAAGTAGAAGATAGGCCCTTCGCAGAGGGAAGCATGGATTACTATTTTTGTGCTAGAGCTTTTCATTTTGAAAACATAGAAACAATTTTGTCAACGGTAGTAATAAATCATATGTGTTATGTATAAGATATCCTATAAGTTGCAAGCCTCATGCATAGATTACCAATAGTGCTCGCACCTTGTCCTAATTAGCTTGGATTAACATGGATTATCATTGCATAACATATGTTTCAACCAAGTGTCACAAAGGGGTACCTCTATGCCGCCTGTACAAAGGTCTAAGGAGAAAGATCGCATTTGATTTCTCGTTTTTGATTATTCTCAACTTAGACATCCATACCGGGACAACATAGACAACAGATAATGGACTCCTCTTTTAATGCATAAGCATTCAACAACAGATAATATTCTCATAAGAGATTGAGGATTGATTGTCCAAACTGAAACTTCCACCATGATTCATGGCTTTAGTTAGCGGCCCAATGTTCTTCTCTAACAATATGCATACTCAAACCATTTGATCATGAAAATCGCAATTACTTCAGACAAGACGAACATGCATAGCAACTCACATGATATTCAACAAAGGTGTAATAGTTGATGGCGTCCCCAGAAACATGGTTACCGCTCAACAAGCAACTTATTAAGAAATAAGATACATAGCTACATATTCTTCACCACAATAGTTTTTAAGGCTATTTTCCCATGAGCTATATATTGCAAAGACAAAGGATAGAATTTTAAAGGTAGCACTCAATTAATTTACTTTGGAATGGCAGAGAAATACCATGTAGTAGGTAGGTATGGTGGACACAAATGGCATAGTTTTTGGCTCAAGGATTTGGATGCACGAGAAGAATTCATCTCAATACAAGGCTAGGCTAGCAAGGTTGTTTGAAGCAAACTCAAGTATAAAACGGCGCAGCAAAGCTCACATATGAACATATTGCAAGCATTATAAGACTTTACATCGTCTCCTTGTTGTTCAAACACCTTAACCAGAAAATATCTAGACTCTAGAGAAACCGATCATGCAAACCAAATTTTAACAAGCTCTATGTAGTTCTTCATTAATAGGTGCAAAGTACATGATGAAAGAGCTTAAACATGATCTATATGAGCACAACAATTGCCAAGTATCAAATTATTCAAGACATTATACCATTTACCACATGCAACATTTTTTGTTTCCAACCATATAACAATGAACGAAGCAGTTTAACCTTTCGCCATGAACATATGTGTTCATACGAAATAGCGGAGCGTGTCTCTCTCCCAAACAAGGAATGCTAGGATCCGATTTTATTCAAACAAAAACAAAAATAAAAATAAACATACGCTCCAAGTAAAGCACATAAGATGTGACGGAATAAAAATATAGTTTCACTAGAGGTGACCTGATAAGTTGTCGATGAAGAAGGGATGCCTTGGGCATCCCCAAGCTTGGATGCTTGAGCCTTCTTAAAATATGCAGGGATGAACCACGGGGGCATCCCCAAGCTTAGACTTTTCACTCTTCTTGATCATATTGTATCATCCTCCTCTCTTGACCCTTGAAAACTTCCTCCACACCAAACTCAAAACAAACTCATTAGAGGGTTAGTGCATAATTGAAAATTCACATATTCAGAGGTGACATAATCATTCTTAACACTTCTGGACATTTCACAAAGCTACTGAAAGTTAATGGAACAAAGAAATCCATCAAACATAGCAAAACAGGCAATGCGAAATAAAAGGCAGAATCTGTCAAAACAGAACAGTCCGTAAAGACGAATTTTTCAGGGGCACTTCACTTGCTCAGATGAAAATGCCCAAATTGAATGAAAGTTGCGTACATATCTTAGGATCACGCACGTAAATTGGCAGATTTTTATAAATTTTCTACAGAAGGGGCTGCTCAATTTCGTGACAGCAAGAAATCTGTTTCTGCGCAGTAATCCAAATCTAGTATTGACTTTACTATCAAAGATTTTACTTGGCACAACAATGCAATAAAATAAATATAAGGAGAGGTTGCTACAGTAGTAACAACTTCCAAGACTCAAATATAAAATAAAAGTGCAGAAGTAAAATAATGGGTTGTCTCCCATAAGCGCTTTTCTTTAACGCCTTTCAGCTAGGCGCAGAAAGTGTGAATCAAGTATTATCAAGAGATGAAGCATCAACATCAATAGGTATCTTAGATGCTCCCTCATCCGTAGTGGTGCTAAGGGCTTTGTCAATTTTAGGCCTATAATAGTTTTTTTGGCTTAGGCACTTTAGAGACATACATGAACTTTTGCTCCTTACCCACATAGGCTTTCTCCTTAAACTTAAGAGAAGAAAAAGTTGAACCCAAGGTTCCCATAGCTTCTTCAAGTTCACTAATCCTATGGGTTCGATTATCATGAGTAGCACAAGTTTCTAAAACATCAATTCTCTCATTGATTCCACTTAGAGTTTTATCAAGTTTATCAGTGTTATTAAGTAATATTCCCAATTTAGTCTCAACACTTGGAAGATTTTTCTCTATGACCTCCAACTTTTTCATGACATCTTCAAGATAGATTTCAATTTTAGCTTCATTAAAAAGTGGTATTCCAACTAGACTCTCAATGATGCAACTAGCTTCTAAAGCAGGAGTGCCTAGGAAATTACCTCCCGCAAGAGTATCAAGAACATACCTATTCCAACTAGAGATACCAACATAAAAGTTCCTAAGTAGTATAATAGTGGAGTGTTTCTTAATGCCCCTATGATGAGCATCACTAATTCTATACCAAGCATCTTTAAAACTTTCTCCCCCTTGTTGCTTAAACGAACGAACTTCACCTTCCGGATTACTCATTTTTAGTAATAGTAAATAAAGCAAACTAAATAAAGTAAATGCAAGTAACTAATTTTTTTGTGTTTTCAATATGGAGAACAAGACAGTAAATAAAGTAAAACTAGCAACAATTTTTTTGTGTTTTTGATATAGAGAGCAAACAAAGCAGTAAATAAAATAAAGTAAAGCAAGACAAAAACAAAGTAAAGAGATTGGATGTGGGAGACTCCCCTTGCAGCGTGTCTTGATCTCCCCGGCAACGGTGCCAGAAAACTGTCTTGATGGCGTGTAAGACACACGTCCGTTGGGAACCCCAAGAGGAAGGTGTGATGCGTACAGCGACAAGTTTTCCCTCAGTAAGAAACCAAGATTATCGAACCAGTAGGAGTCAAGGAACACGTGAAGGTTGTTGGTGGCGGAGTGTAGTGCGGCGCAACACCAGGGATTCCGACGCCAACGTGGAACCTGCACAACACAATCAAAGTACTTTACCCCAACGTAACAGTGAGGTTGTCAATTTCACCGGCTTGTTGTAAACAAAGGATTAGATGTATAGTGTGGAAGATGGTGTTTGTTCGCAAAGAACAGTAAAGAACAAGTATTGCAGTAGATTGTATTTCAGATGTAAAGAATGGACCGGGGTCCACAGTTCACTAGTGGTGTCTCTCTCATAAGATAAATAGCATGTTGGGTGAACAAATTACAGTTGGGCAATTGACAAATAAAGAAGACATAACAATGCACATACATATATCATGATGAGTACTATGAGTACTATGAGATTTAATCAGGGCATTACGACAAAGTACATAGACCGCTATCCAGCATGCATCTATGCCTAAAAAGTCCACCTTCAGGTTATCATCCGAACCCCTTCCAGTATTAAGTTGCAAACAACAGACAATTGCATTGAGTATGGTGCGTAATGTAATCAACACAAATATCCTTAGACAAAGCATTGATGTTTTATCCCTAGTGGCAACAAGACATCCACAACCTTAGAACTTTCGTCACTCGTCCCAGATTCAATGGAGGCATGAACCCACTATCGAGCATAAATACTCCCTCTTGGAGTCACAAGTATCAACTTGGCTGAGCCTCTACTAGCAACGGAGAGCATGCAAGAACATAAACAACATATATGATAGATTGATAATCAACTTGACATAGTATTCAATATTCATCGGATCCCAACAAACACAACATGTAGCATTACAAATAGATGATCTTGATCATGATAGGTAGCTCACAAGATCTAACATGATAGCACAATGAGGAGAAGACAACCATCTAGCTACTGCTATGGACCCATAGTCCAGGGATGAACTACTCACACATCGATCCGGAGGCGATCATGGTGATGAAGAGTCCTCCGAGAGATGATTCCCCTCTCCGGAAGGGTGTCGGAGGCGATCTCCTGAATCCCCCGAGATGGGATTGGCGGCGGCGGTGTCTCTGGAAGGTTTTCCGTATCGTGGCTCTCGGTACTGGGGTTTTCGCGACGAAGGCTTTAAGTAGGCGGAAGGGCGGAGTCGGAGGGCTGACAGGGGGGCCACACCATAGGGCGGGGCGGGCCCCCCCCCTTGGCCGCGCGGCCCTGTGGTGTCGACGCCCCGTCGCCCCACTTCGTTTCCCTTTCGGTCTTCTGGAAGCTTCGTGGAAAAAGAAGACCCTGGTCGTTGATTTCGTCCAATTCTGAGAATATTTCCTTTGTAGGATTTCTGAAACCAAAAACAGCGGAAAACAGCAACTGGCTCTTCGGCATCTCGTCAATAGGCGCAGAAAGTGTGAATCAAGTATTATCAAGAGATGAAGCATCAAACCTATTAACGAGATGCCGAAGCGCCAGTTCCTGTTTTGTACTGTTTTTGGTTTCAGATATCCTACACAGGAAATATTCTCGGAATTGGACGAAACGAACGCCCAGGGTCTTATTTTTCCATGGAGCTTCCAGAAGACCGAAGAGGATACGAAGTGGGGCCACGAGGCGCCCTAACCATAGGGCGGCGCGGCCAAGGAGGGGCCCGCGCCGGCCTATGGGGTGGGGCCCCCGTGCCTCCTCCGACTCTGCCCTTCCGCCTACTTAAATTCTCCGTCGCGAAAACCCTATTACCGAGAGCCACGATACGGAAAAATTTCCAGAGACGCTGCCGCCGCCAATCCCATCTTGGGGGATTCAGGAGATCGCCTCCGACACCCTGCCGGAGAGGGGAATCATCACAAGGAGGACTCTACATCACCATGATCGCCTCCGGACTGATGTGTGAGTAGTTCATCCTTAGACTATGGGTCTATAGAAGTAGCTAGATGGTTGTCTTCTCCTCTTGTACTATCATGTTTAGATCTTGTGAGCTGCCTATCATGATCAAGATCATCTATTTGTAATGCTACATGTTGTGTTTGTTGGGATCCGATGAATATGGAATACTATGTCAAGTTGATTATTGATCTATCATATATGTGTTGTTTATGATCTTGCATGCTCTCCGTTGCTAGTAGAGGCTCTGGCCAAGTTGATACTTGTGACTCCAAGAGGGAGTATTTATGCTCGATAGTGGGTTCATGCCTCCATTGAATCTGGGACAGTGATGTAAAGTTCTAAGGTTGTGGATGTGTTGTTGCCACTAGGGATAAAACATCAATGCTTTGTCTAAGAATATTTGTGTTGATTACATTACGCACCATACTTAATGCAATTGTCCGTTGTTTGCAACTTAATACTGGAAGGGGTGCGGATGCTAACCCGAAGGTGGACTTTTTAGGCATAGATGCATGCTGGATAGCGGTCTATGTACTTTGTCGTAATGCCCTAAGTAAATCTCATATTAGTCATCATGATATGTATGTGCATTGTTATGCCCTCTCTATTTGCCAATTGCCCAACTGTAATTTGTTCACCCAACATGCTATTTCTTATTGGAGAGACACCACTAGTGAACAGTGGACCCCGGTCCATTCTTTTACATCTGAATACAATCAACTGCAATCTCTGTTCTCTGTTGTTCTTCACAAGCAAACATCATTCTCCACACCATACGTTTAATCCTTTGTTTACAGCAAGACGGTGAGATTGACAACCTCACTGTTAAGTTGGGGCAAAGTATTTTGATTGTGTTGTGCAGGTTCCACGTTGGCGCCGGATTCCCTGGTGTTGCGCTGCACTACACTCTTTCGCCAAAAACCTTCACGTGGCCTTCATCTCCTACTGGTTCGATAAACCTTGGTTTCTTACTGAGGGAAAACTTGCTGCTGTACGCATCACACCTTCCTCTTGGGGTTCCCAACGGACGTGTGCTTCACGCGTTATCATCTTTCCACAATATCATGCAAATTATTGATAGCTCTAAAATTTTCCATTAGGCGATTTTCCACTCTCTTATTAAAATTATCTTGCTTGACAATATAATTATCAAATTCATCTAAGCATTGATCAGGAGGTTTGGAGTAGGGAATATCTCTACTATCAAAACGTTGGAGAGAGTGTACCTCAATAGTTGAAGAACAAGGGATTGGCTTACATAATTCTTCTATAGGTGGTAGATTCTTCACATCTTCAGATTTAATACCCTTCTCCTTAAGAGATTTCTTGGCTTCCCTCATCACTTCATCATTTAATTCAATCATTCCCCCTTTTCTTTGGTATTGGTGTTGGCTCTGGTATAGTCCAATCATCATGATTTTGGCTTATTTTGGCCAATAATTCCTCAGCTTCAGTAGGAGTTCTTTTCCTGAAAACACAACCAGCACAACTATCCAGGTATGCCCTAGATTCAACAGTTAGTACATTATAGAATATATCAAGGAGTTCATTTTTAGCTAATGGGTGTCTAGGTAGTGCTCTAATTAAAGAACAAAATATTGCCCAAGATTCAGGCAATTTCTCTCCTCCAACTGCACAAAGTCAAAGATTTTTTCCAAAACAACATGTTGACCACTAGCAGGGAAATATTTCTGAAAGAAAGCATTAACCAAACCAATAGGACTATCAATAGATCCAGGAGACAGATTATCATACCAAATTTTAGCTGCACCTTTCAAAGAGAAAGGGAAAATTTTAGTGACAAAGTAAGTGTGTTTCTTAATATCATCAGAGAATAAATTGCTCAAAGTAGAGAGTTCATTCATATGTTTCATAGCACTTCCACTTTCAGTACCACAAAAACGTTGTTTCTCAATAATAGATATGTAAGATAAATCCAAAAAGAAATCATAATCCTTATCTCTAAAGTTTATGGGAGATGTGGCAACTTAGCATCAGAAGACAGTTTATATCTAACAGCTCGTCTTGCAAGAAGACTTTTAATAGCACTTGCATCTCTAGTAGCATGACATTCTTCAATGAAGTCATCATGAAGTTCAATATAAGTTTCATCAAGATCATCACTAGTACCCCCTCTAGGCTCAGGTGAACTAACATGTGTAATAGTATTTTCAGCATTTTCAATTTGTTTAGCTCTAGCAATTGTAGTATCTAGAAAAGGTCCTAATGAACCACTCTTATCAAGCACAGTAGAAGCATCATCAAAATCATCAGAAGCATTTTCAGATTCAGCAAAAGTAGCAGTATGTGTAGCATGTGGATGTGGTGGAGTAAGAAGCTTACTCATACAGATGTCAAATCAAGAGCAACAGAGGTGTTCAGAGTTGTACCTCTTCTTGTAGTGGATGGCAATATAGGGAATTTCCCTTCACAAGCTTTGCCCATAATAAATAAATTACAGCGAACAATATCACCTTCAAGTGGGCTTATAAATAAAGCTATGCTCCCTGGCAACGGCGCCAGAAAATAGTCTTGATGACCCACAAGTATAGGGGATCGCAATAGTCCTCGAGGGAAGTAAAACCAAATTTATTGATTCGACACAAGGGGAGCCAAAGAATATTTACAAGCTTTAACAGATGAGTTGTCAATTCACATGCACCTGGAAATAGACTTGATGGCAACAGTTTATCAGTAGTAACAGTTTTATGACAGTGGTAGTAGTAAAGTAACAACAGTAATGAAATAAAAACAACAGTTGCGATGATTGAAGTAGACAACATGATTAAAATACTGTAGGCACAGGGATGGATGAACGTGCGTTGCATGGATAAGATAATTCATAAAATAAGAAAGATGTGGGCATTTGCGGGTAACAATGATAAAATCATCCTAGTATAAAATAACCATAGAAATGTGTTCCTATTTAGTCGTGCGTGCTCGCAATGAGAAACTTGCACAACATCTTTTGTCCTACCAACCCGTTTGCAGCGGGGCCTCAAGGGAATCTACTGGTAATTAGGGTACTCCTTTTAATAGAGTACCGGAGCAAAACATTAACACTCAGTGAACACACGTGATCCTCACATCGTAGCCATCCCCTCCGGTTATCCCAATTATTGTCACTTTGGGGCCTCGGGTTCCGGACAAAGATATGTGTATACAACTTGCAGGTATGATAAAAAACAATAATTATCCTCATGAATCAATAACATGTTCAGATCTGAGATCATGGCACTTGGGCCCAAAGTGACAAGCATTAAGCATAACAAGTTGCAACAATGTCAAAAATACTAACAACGAATACTGGGCACTATGCCCCTAACTATCTTATAGCTATTACATGAACAATATCATCCAATCCCTACCATCCCCTACAACCTACAGTGGGGAATTACTAACACATGGATGGGGGAATCATGGATGGTTGATGGAGAGGCGTCGGTGATGGTGATGGCGATGATCTCCTCCAATTCCCCGTCCCAGCAGGGTGCCAGAATGGAGTTTCTGGTTCCCGGATTAGGGTTTCTGGTGGCGGCGGAGTAGCGGAACTCTTTTTGGAAAAATAGCAACCCCCTCTGTTTTTAGGGTCAGAGGCTTAATATAGTTCGGAGGAGAGGTCGAGGGGTGGCTAAGGCGGCCACACCACCCCTAGGCGCAGCCAGAGCTGGCCCGCGCCTAGGCCAGGTGTGGGCCCCTCGTGGCCCTTCTCCGTCTCGTCTTCTGGCTCCGCGAGTCTTCGGGTGAAATATGAACTTTGCAATATTTTCAGGGAATTTTCCTAAAAGTTGGATTTCTGCACAAAAACGAGACACCAGAGCAATTCTGCTGAAAACAGCGTTAGTCCATGTTAGTTGTATTCAAAACACACAAATTAGAGGCAAACAATAGCAAAAGTGTTCGGAAAGTAGATACGTTTTGGACGTATCAGTCGATTCCACAGCTGGTTGCGACCTGCTCTGCTTCCTGGACGCTTTCTCTAGTTACCACCATATTAAGATGGCCGAAGAAGATGAGGAAATGACCGCATTCATAACCCCGGTAGGTTGCTACTGCTATACTTGCATGCCCTTCGGGCTCAAGAACGCGCGGGAGACTTTCCAGAGAACAATGTGTTTGTGCCTCGGATCGCAGATGGGTCACAATGTGGAGAGTAGCACCCGCAAGGGTGTGAACTTCCGGATACATCGTCGTATCCTCGTGCACCGATAACTTCTCAACCCGAGCTCCTTTACCTATGCGCTTTACATTGTGATAGCCTTCATGATTGATGTTCTATATCTACTTTGCTATCACCTTGTTGCTTATCTTGCTTAGCATAGGTTGTCGGTGCACATAGGCAAACCCTAGTTTGTAGGCTTTGTGCTTAGCAAGTAAAACATAGTTTTATTCCGCATTGTTAAGCCCTCAAGTAGAAGTTTTATAACCCGCCTATTCACCCCCTCTAGGCAACATCCTTGTACATTCACATAAGATTATGATGATGTTCTTGATTGCCTCCATGTGTGAGTAGTCCCGTTAGTTCTTGGGGAGATGGAGAAACCCTAACATGAATATGAGATGAATCTAGGATAATTTATGGTTTTAAGTATTAATGTGTGTTAGTTCTCTCTCTCTTGATATTATGTGTTGTGCACCATGTAATATTTACCTTATGGTCTCGAGAAGGAACTACCCTTTGAAGTGTGGTAAAATGAACGGTGAGAAGTGACATTACAATATCGGAACTTTAACGCATGGATGAGGGGGATAAGAGGGACTCACCAAGCACATATCGATAACCACGGGTTAAAACCCTTAATAGCAATAGTCAATATGTGGCTTGCAGAAGACTAGCTGTTGTGGTTATTTAGAGATGTGATGACCGATGGATTTCTGGGCGCATCTTATTAATTAATGGAGCTCTCCCACACACAATATGATTAAAAGTATACTTCATCTTGATTAACATAAAGCCTAATGCTAGAGGTGGATCCAACAATCCCTGAGAACACTTTGTCTTATTAAGTTTCAATCCATTTCCTATAACGCTTTTATTCTTTTATTTACTTTATATTCAACCATTTACAAGACCCCCCTTTAAACATTTTGAGATTAGAAAACAATTTATAAGTAATCTTTAGTAGATAGTAGCAAGGGGCATTAAGACCCTAACTAAGCTCCTCATGGTTCGATACACTTATTTTGAAACTAGCTACAATTGATTTGTGTTCTTGCAGTTATCATGAGGCAACATTTAATCATAAGAAGTCAAACACATGTCACATAGAATCTTCCTACAATAGATTCATGGTAGCACATCCTTATTATTATTGTTGACATGAATTACATATCTCAAAACCTATTTTATTCTCTCTACTTTTTATTTTATTGGAGGTTTAGCGCATACATTCCCTGCTTACTTTCTTGTGTTCAAGAGTCAAAAGATATATTCAACAAAATAGAGGACAAAGAGTATTCCAACAATTCTATAGGATTCTCCTAAGCATGATTTATGATTCATACTACTTATCATTCATGTTTCTTACAATGCTATTTACTATTATGCATGCTTTGTAGAATGTAAGAGTTATCACTTTATGAGTTCATTTTACGGATTGTCATTCTTTATTGACTAAACCTTGTGATACTTTTCATGATTATTTAGAAGCTATATATAATAAACTCCACAGTTCATGTTAGTTTTATCACATTTATGCTCAGGACGAGCATAGGTTAAGCTTGGGGATGTTGATGCATGTAAAATGCATACATGAACTTTGTCCTTTATCATATTGAATTCCCACATATTTGCAAAATATATGATGATAATAACATGGTTTACATTGATTTATGAGGATTTACCAATGATCCCCCGTTTTGGTTTATAACTCTGCAGAACAGGAAATCCCTGTTTCACTTACGGAGTCAAATTGACCTGAGATTTTTGGAGCGTCACTTTTTCATTGGGAGAAGCACCCAGGAGCTTTGGAGCAGTCCTGGATGGGGCTGGGGCCCAAAAGAGGACAGGTGGTGTGCCCAAACATGGTGGGCATGTCGCCCCTCCCCCTCTTTCAGCCGTTGATCGCCCAATTGACCTGATTCTTTCGCCAACCGATGTATTTTGACCTAAAAATCACAATATATGGCCCCGAAGAGTTCACGGGATGAGAGCACCGCAGAAGACAGAAACACGAAAACAGAAGCTGCAACAACGAAGATTGAAGGGGGAAACTCCGCTGGGATCACTTCTGGAGGTATCTCCAACTTCTCCAACGTCTTCATCATCATCACCATGATATGGGGGGAGTAGTCCACCTCTGGACTATGGGTTTGTGGCACTAGCTTGATCTATTTATCGCATGTTCTTCATAGTTCTTAGTGCCATATGAGCCGCCTTACATGATTATAGTCATATTGTAATACATATGTGGTGGATCCTTATTATATGATATTGTGCTATGAGATATGATCATATTATGTGCAAGATGTATTGACAGATGCATATTATGTACCCCGTTCTTTAGTATATGTTCTGAGCAACCTTATATGCAAGAGCGTGTGTGGGGTGATGTATTTATTAGAAGGAGTAGCATGGTTTTAGTGATTGGATAGTGACAACAAATTCATGAAGTATTGTGGTTTTTCCTTTTCTTTTGCTACCTCACTAGGGATAAGAGAGGGGATTTGGTGACTAGGTGTATACGTGTGCACCCTCTAGATGCCGCACGATCTGCTTTGTGATCCGGTTCTCGTCAGTTGGATCTGTTTCATTGACGTTGTCTTATCCATCGCTAAGCGTACTTGTCGTGGTCTGCGGGTCCCGCATTTCAATGATTTGTAGCGCCAATCATTAGCGAAATCTTTGGTGGGGGATTTGGAAGTGTTGTTAGTGCTGATGTGGTTTGCTAACCCAACAATGATGGTAACAGAGGATTGCTAGATATGACACGTGTCAACCAACGGATGCGTGCTCACGTATACACCCGGTCACCAGGCTTCTTTTGCTAGGGATAAAGTGAATGCATGTGCTATGTTCGTCACGTGATAAAAGTGATGATCTCTTTTGTTCAAGGCAGCACATTTGATATTCAAAAATCATGTCAAAGTACTTATGGCTATGCTCTGTTAATTCTTAATACAAGATTGCATGGAATTTTCCCTTTCTTGTGGAGTATAAGAGAGATATGTTGCATCATCTCGATGTTAGGATGTGATGCCCATATGAATGTGTATCTTTCACATGTTATTATTTTGCATCTTCATATCTCATTGATGAATTACTATTTATCCACTACAACTTATAAGAGAATAGTCAAGTGAATCCATGAACCCCGGTCTACTTTTTATCATAAGAAACACCTTTATATTGTTTTTATCTTGTTTTCTATTTGTTGTACTATTTTAATCTGAAAATACAAAAAATATTTACTTCTCTTATTTGCATCCAAAACACCCAAAACAATCAATCCCTTTACTGTTTTTACTTAGTTGCTTTATTTTATCTAGTTTTACTTGCTTTATTACTACTGAAAGGATCGTATGCCGCACCTAGAGGGGGGTGAATAGGTGCTAACCAATTTTTAGTTCTTTTTCAATTTAGGCTTGACACAAAGGTAAATTCTCTAGATATGCAACTATGTGAATTTACCTATATGACAAGGTTAACAACTAAGCAAGATATAGCTACACAATATATAGGAGATATAATAGGATAGAGGTAACCGAGAGTGGAGCACGCAGAGACACGGAGTTGATTCCCGTAGTTCCCTTCCTTTGCAAGAAGGTACGTCTACGTTTGGAGGAGTGTGGTTGCTACGAAAGCCAAACCAACGCCACGAAGGCTTCACTCAGGTCTCCTGTGAGCAACGCGATGAAGGCCTAGCCCACTTCCACTAAGGGATTTCCTCGAGGCGGAAACCGGGCCTTTACAAGGTTCTTGGGGCACACATCCACAACCAAATTGGAGGCTCCCAAATCTGTAACAACACAACAATCAACAAGAATACATCAACAACAAACAACTAGAGATTCCAAATAGGAACACTAGCAAGAGGGCCCTCAAGCATATGAGGGGGAAAAGCAAATCGCTTCGGTGAGGATGTAGATCGGGGTCTTCTCCTTCGAATCTCCAAAGATCAAGAGCTTTGGTTGGGTGGAGGAGAAGATCTTGCAAATCTTGTGTTCTTGAGGTGGCTCTAATGGTGGTGAAGCTTGGCATATTTTTGTGCAATGATTGAGCAACTTGTCCCAATGGAGAAGAAAGCTATTTATATGAGTGGGGCTTCAGTTTGACCGTTATGAACGTTTTTGTGTAACACCGGAAGTTCCGGCCACAAGGGCCGGAAGTTCCGGCTGGATGCTTTCGCACCAGACCAGCTGAAGGACTGAGACCGGTGACCGGAAGTTCCGGCCTACTTCCGGAATTGTGCGAAAACCATACTGGACATTTTGTGGCACAAATACGCCGTTTTCGGAACTTGACCGGAAGTAGGGCGGAAGTTCCGCTGACCGGAACTTCCGGCCTACTTCCGCCAAACTTCAACGTGAGTGGCGCTGAGATTCCTCTGACTGGAGCATCTGGGCGGAAGTTCCGCCAGCTGGGGCCGGAACTTTCGGCTGAAGTAAAAGAGCAGCAGAGTCTTCAGAACTAACATTCCATTCCACCAGCCATGTATATATATCTACATCAACACACATAAATAGATACCTATTGTTGACATCAAACACACAAAACCCAAAAGGGCGGGAAATGTTCTTTCAATCTCCCCCTTTTTGGTGTTTGATGACAACACAAGTATTTGCAAGGAATAATCAAAGTAAACAACAATTATGTGAGAGATATAGAGGAGCTCCCCCGAGATATGAGCATGAACACATATATGAAACAAAGCTCCCCCTATATCTTGCATCCATCTTCCATGGGTTAACAATTCAACATAGTGATAAGCATATAGATAGATAGATCATACACACATAGGTATCCATAGAAGACTCACATACGAAGTTTACCATACACAAAGATAAGGTTCACACACCACATAATATCTAGGAACATAGTTCGACACCAAATAGAGAATAAAATGGAATCACAAGCGATAGAAATCAAAGAACACATGAGCTTGTTACTCCCCCATGCAAATACCCAACGGAGAGCAACCTAATAAGGGCTCACTCTCCCCCTTTGGCACCAAGGCACCAAAAAGGGACAGGAGAAACTACACGTCCCAAGGGTCGGCATTAGCCCAGCCGGGAGGAAGATCCGATGGAGCGTCGGGGTGAGGTGGAGTGGGAGGAGGAGACTCGATCTCGAGACCATCTGGTGGGAGAGGAGCGCCATGCTTAGAAACCCACTCAGCCTCCGGAGTGATGTTCTCCTCGGATCCGGGAGGAGACACGGCCACATTGAGAGCCCTCGTGATGCTCTTCCGACGAACCCTAGACTTCTTGGCCTCAACATGCTGCTGATACTGACGGTGATTGACAGTTGAGGTGAGACAAAAGATCTGTCGCATGCAGCGGGCAAGCTTGGAGGCCCAACTTGGTGGTTTCTCATGAAAGGGAGGAACATCTTCTATGGGAGAATTGTGACGCTTAACCCGGAGGCTCTTCACTTCATGGGCTGTGATGTTGAGAGGAATGGAGTGAACAAGAGGAGCCTGACGGGTAGCAATCCAAGTGTCTTCAATGAGCTTCATGATGAAAGGAGAAAATAGAGGAAGCTTCTTCTCCATCACACATGACCACATCTCATTGTAGATGTAGTCCATCACATCAAGCTTCTCACAGGTGCCCTTCTTAGCATGAGAGTTTGCCATAAGATCCACTTCATATGTATATATGCAATTCATCAATGTTGCCACCCTTGGGTCCAATTGTTTCCCGGTAGACATGAAGCATGATGTCCCAAGTAGGGAGAAGATCCGCACTCTTGCCCGGAATACCCCATCCTTTGATATAGAGAGGTTCCAAAGCATCCTTGGTGAGAGAAAACGAGCCATCATGAGACCGCCAACCATTTGCATCCACAACCGGAGAACGAGGGTATCCAAGAGCCGCTCCAAAGATTGCCAAGTTGGCCTCAAGAAGAGTCTCATGAGTCATCCACCGGAAAGTTCTAGCTTCATCTTGTTGAAAGTGAACGGTGGCATAGAACTGTTGAATCAACCCGATGTCGAAGTCCTTGTTGAGCTCCATAATGGGATAGAGCCCAAACTCTCCACACATAGCATATGCTTCATCAAAGTACCTTGTGGCGGCCATCTTGGCGGTGTCAATGGAGTGTTGAGTGACTATACCCTTCTTGAAAGTCACATATATCTCATCGAAGATTTCTTCTTGGGCCTTATTGTGGAAGCGCTTATCCGCAACCCTATTGTTCCGAGGGATGAGATAAGGGTTCCCTTGCCGCAGCTCTTTGTACTCAAGATATGGCATGTTCTTTACCGACACATGAACCTATTTGCCACGTACTGCGGGTGACTTGGTCTTCTTTTGAGCCGCAAGTTGGCGAGCCGTGAGCTTGGATGGACGAGTGAGCTCAAATTCTTCTTCTTCGTCGTCAACATGCCCCTTGCCTCTCTTCTTGGAACCACCTGAGATACATATACGAGGATGGTAGATGATAAATGAGTGCACACGAACAGAGGAGGCCAAAACCAGATCCTGAACAGAACATTGACTACAGAACAGTAAACATGCCAGGCCGGAAGTTCCGGTGGGAACCGGCGGAAGTTCCGGCGCAAGCGGCCGGAACTTCCGGCTGCACGAAGACAGCGAAGTTTCCCTTCGTATTCGCGGTAATGGCAAGGTGAACCGCTCTACACCAACGTTCTAGACAAGAACTAGCAGGGGATATGCATCTAGAAGGAATGTACCAAGGCTTGACCTAGAGTATGCCCTAAAATTCATCTAGTGAGGTCAACCCAAATCAAGAGAGGGAAAGAGCACAAACCGGGGGAGCCATGGTGGAGGAGAGGGAGAGGGAGAGGATGCCGATCCACGGAGCTGATCCGGCGGAGGTCGCCGGAGGAGAGAGATCGGGTCGGAGGAGCCGCCGGCACCACTGGGAGGGAGGAGAGCACGAACAGATCTGATGTGGGGGAAAAGTGGGGATGGAACCGTTCCCCCCATCCACGACCCCATATGAGGAAATCTGTCAGAGCGGAAGTTTCGCTCGCTGGGGCCAGAACTTTCGGTCCCAGCAGAGCGAACCCACCGACAGCGCAGCGTCGCGGGAACCAGATCTGGCCAGGGGAATCCTGCCGGAAGTACCGGCCGGAGCGACCGGAACTTCCGGTGCAGCAGAAAACTGGGCCAGAACAAGAATTTTGACGAGGATTGTGTGCACTCGGAATCGGACAAGGATAGGGCTTAGATGCGATAGGCTTAGGACAGATGAGCCAAACTGTAGGATGGTACATGATCGCTCATTTTTGCAAGTAATGCAAATGAAGGCCAAAAATGAGCGATTTCCCATAAGAACATGTAGATGGAAAATAGAGATCCATAAGATTCAAATAACACCAATCTCTTCATAACTAAGAGTGTGGTGGCCTAGGCCACCATGTAGGAGTGATATGGTTTGGCACCGCGAAGATATATCTTGGGCCCAAAACCAATACTCGTCATTGAAGCTCACATATCAACATATGAATATATGATATAAAGAGAATGATTTCTTACTATCGGCATTATAGGGGGAGGGATAGCTCAATAGTTTAAACCGCACTCCCCCTATTTCCATGCCCACATCTAAACCAAATAAAGTTTTGAGACAAAGGTGTGTTTGCAAGATGGTCAAGCTATACTCGTTGAATCAATGATATTTAGCTCATTCCTCAAATAGCAAAACCTTGCTTCATCAAGAGGCTTCGTGAATATATCGGCAAGTTGATCTTTGGTAGAAACATAGCATAGCTCAATATCACCACAGACAACATGATCCCTAATAAAATGATTCTGAATCTCAATATGCTTCGTTCTTGAATGTTGCACCGGATTATAAGCAATCTTGATGGCACTTTCATTGTCACATAAAAGAGGCACTTTGTCACAAGTGACACCGTATTCCTTTAAAGTTTGCCTCATCCATAACAATTGAGTGCATCCACTAGCGGCGGCAACATATTCGGCTTCGGCGGTGGAGAGATATATACAATTTTGCTTCTTAGAAGACCAACACACCAAGGACCTACCAAGGAATTGGCAAGCCCCGGATGTTGATTTCCTATCATCCTTGTCTCCCGCCCAATCTGCATCGGTATATCCATTGAGAAAGAAACTTGAGCCTTTAGGATACCAAAGACCATATCTTGGGGTATCAACTTAATATCGAAAGATTCTTTTGAGAGCCATCATGTGACTCTCCTTAGGAGAAGCTTGATACCTTGCACACACACCAACACTCAACACTATGTCCGGTCTAGATGCACAAAGGTAAAGCAAGGATCCAATCATGGAGCGATATACCTTTTGATCCACCTCTTCACCATTGGGATCTAGTGCAAGATGACATTTAGTAACCATAGGAGTGGCTACACTCTTCATCTCGGTCATCTTGAACCTCTTGAGCATGTCTTGGAGATATTTTGCTTGATTGATGAAAGTCCCTTCTCTCAATTGCTTGATCTCAAAACCAAGAAAGAACCTCATCTCTCCCATCATAGACATCTCAAACCTATCAGTCATAAGCTTTGAAAATTCATCATTGAAAGCTGTGTTAGTAGAGCCAAAGATAATATCATCAACATATAATTGGCAAACGAAAAGCTCCCCATTGACCCTCTTAGTAAAAAGAGTGGGATCGATTAGCCCAACATCAAACCCACGGTCTATTACCAAGCTCTAGGAGCTTGTTTGAGACCATAAAGTGCTTTATCAAGCTTATAGACATGGTTAGGAAAGTTGAGATCCTCAAACCCCGGGGGTTGCTTAACATAAACCTCTTCATGCAAAGGACCATTAAGAAATGCACTTTTCACATCCATTTGTTGTAACTTAAAGTTATGATGCGATGCACAAGCAAGAAGGATACGGATGGACTCAAGGCGAGCCACGGGAGCATAAGTTTCTCCAAAGTCAACTCCTTCAATTTGAGAGAAACCTTGAGCTACCAATCTTGCCTTGTTCCTCACAACATTTCCAAACTCATCTTGCTTGTTCTTGAAAATCCATTTAGTGCATATAACATTGCGGCACTCCTTTGGCTTCTCCACTAAGGTCCATACTTTATTGCGCTTGAAGTTGTTGAGTTCCTCGTGCATAGCTTCCAACCAATCTGAATCTTCAAGAGCCTCAAATACTTTCTTGGGTTCCACTAAGGAGATATAAGCATGATGATTGCTAAAGTTAGCCAATTGCCTTCTTGTGGAAACTCTTCCTCTTACATCACTTAGGACCTTATCATGAGTGTGTCCAAGAATTTCCAAGTTCCTATGTCTTCTTGCTAGACGACGGGCCTCGATCTCCTCCTTGGTTCTTCTTGGCCTTGGAGGTATAACTTGATAAACTTGATCATTTGGGTCCCCGTCTTGACCTTCAACTTGAGCTTCCTCAATTTCTTGAGAGTGCTCAACATCATGTGCTTGATCTTGGACATCAATCGGTGAGGAGCGGATATCGAATGTATACTCATCGGAGCCATCATGAATCCTTGGTTGATCTTGTCCTTGATCTTGCACACTAAAGGGAGGGTCTTGTTCTTGTTCTTGGGTTGGTGCATCATTAGCTTCAAGAGATGGGGTTTGTTGATGTTGAGAAGATGAGGGCTCCACCGTGGTAGAGCATAGTCCTTCCCGAGACGCCACACCGTGTCCCTCAATGGGGCGGAAAAATCCCACACCCATTCTTACTATGGCATCTTGAGGTATTTCATCACCTGCACATACATCAACTTGCCCCACTTGGGAGCCATCATTTTCTTCGAACTTCACACTACAAGATTCGATGATAATCCCGGAGGATATATCAAAGACTCAATAAGTGTGAGATTCGGCACCGTAACCAACAAATATACCCTCCAAAGCTTTAGGAGCGAATTTAGATAAACGAACTCCTTTGATTTTATAGAAAAACTTACACCCGAACACCTTGAAGTATGAGATATTAGGCGTGTTCCCGGTGAGTATTTCATATGGAGTCTTGTTCAAGCCCTTGCGGAGATAGAGCCGGTTAGAGGAGTGGCAAGCGGTGGAGATGGCTTCGGCCCAAAAATTATAGCGGGATTTGTACTCCGCCTCCGCCATCATAGACCTTGCCATATCCATAAGAGTCCGGTTCTTCCTCTCCGCAACACCATTTTGTTGAGGGGTGTATGAAGCGGAATATTGATGTCTTATCCCCTCATCACTAAGAAAATCATTGAGTGTATAGTTCTTGAACTCGGAGCCGTTGTCACTTCTTATTGCCATTATAAGGAGGTTGTGTTGGCGTTGCACCTCGGTGGCAAAGTCAATGAAGATTTGTTGAGTCTCATGTTTCCTTTTGAGAATTATACCCAAGTGTATCTTGAGTAGTCATCAACAATCACCAAGCATTGTTTCTTCGCACCAAGACTAGCATGAGTGGTGGGACGAAAGAGATCCACATGAAGGAGCTCCAAGATCCTCTTGGAAGAGATAATAGTATTGCTTGGGTGCGGAGAGTCATGCATTTTGCCTTCAACACAAGCCCTATGATACGTCTCAAACGTATCTATAATTTCTTATGTTCCATGCTACATTTATGATGATACTCACATGTTTTATACACATTATATGTCATTATTATGCATTTTCCGGCACTAACCTATTGACGAGATGCCGAAGAGCCAGCTTGTTGTTTTCTCGCTATTTTTGGTTTCAGAAATCCTAGTAAGGAAATATTCTCGGAATTGGACGAAATCAACGCCCGGGGCCTATTTTTCCACGAAGCTTCCAGAAGACCGAAGGAGTCACGAAGTGGGGCGACGAGGCGACGCCACGCCAGGGCGGCGTGGCCTGGGCCCTGGCCGCGCGGCCCTAGTGTGTGGGTCCCTCGTGACGCCCCCGACTCTGCCCTTCCGCCTACTTAAAGCCTTCGTCACGAAACCCCCAGTACCGAGAGCCACGATACGGAAAACCTTCCAGAGACGCCGCCGCCGCCAATCCCATCTCGGGGGATTCAGGAGATCGCCTCCGGCACCCTGCCGGAGAGGGGAATCATCTCCCGGAGGTCTCTTCATCGCCATGATCGCCTCCGGATCGATGTGTGAGTAGTCCACCCCTGGACTATGGGTCCATAGCAGTAGCTAGATGGTTGTCTTCTCCTCATTGTGCTATCATGTTAGATCTTGTGAGCTACCTATCATGATCAAGATCATCTATTTGTAATGCTACATGTTGTGTTTGTTGGGATCCGATGAATATTGAATACTATGTCAAGTTGATTATCAATCTATCATATATGTTATTTATGTTCTTGCATGCTCTCCGTTGCTAGTAGAGGCTCTGGCCAAGTTGATACTTGTGACTCCAAGAGGGAGTATTTATGCTCGATAGTGGGTTCATGCCTCCATTAAATCTCGGGACGAGTGACGAACGTTCTAAGGTTGTGGATGTGTTGTTGCCACTAGGGATAAAACATCGATGCTTTGTCTAAGGATATTTGTGTTGATTACATTACGCACCATACTTAATGCAATTGTCCGTTGTTTGCAACTTAATACTGGAAGGGGTTCGGATGATAACCTGAAGGTGGACTTTTTAGGCATAGATGCATGCTTGGATAGCGGTCTATGTACTTTGTCGTAATGCCCCGATTAAATCTCATAGTACTCATCATGATATATGTATGTGCATTGTTATGCCTTCTTTATTTGTCAATTGCCCAACTGTAATTTGTTCACCCAACATCTGTTTATCTTATGGGAGAGACACCACTAGTGAACTGTGGACCCCGGTCCAATTCTTTACATCTGAAATACAATCTACTGCAATTGTTCTTTACTGTTCTTCGCAAACAATCATCATCATCCACACAATACGTTTAATCCTTTGTTTACAACAAGCCGGTGAGATTGACAACCTCACTGTTACGTTGGGGCAAAGTACTTTGATTGTGTTGTGCAGGTTCCACGTTGGCGCCGGAATCCCTGGTGTTGCGCTGCACTACACTCCGCCACCATCAACCTTCAACGTGCTTCTTCACTCCTACTGGTTCGATAAACCTTGGTTTCTTTCTGAGGGAAAACTTGCTACTGTGCGCATCACACCTTCCTCTTGGGGTTCCCAACGGACGTGTCGACTACACGCATCAAGCTCTTTTTCTGGCGCCGTTGCCAGGGAGATCAAGACACGCTGCAAGGGGAGTCTCCCACATCCAATCTCTTTACTTTGTTTTTGTCTTGCTTTGTTTTACTTTATTTACTGCTTTGTTTGTTCTTATATCAAAAACACACAAAAAATTATTTGCTAGCTTTACTTTATTTACTGTCTTGTTCTCCATATTAAAAACACAAAAAAATTAGTTACTTGCATTTACTTTATTTACCTTTTGTTTATTTAATCATGTTTCCTCCTAAGTTCACTCTGAAAGACATACCGGTAGGACGAGGGTCTATCATTGGGAGAGATAATATAGAAGATTTTTTCACTCATGTTAGTACAGCTGAAGATTTTGAAGATAGACACTTGGTAGAACTTGCTCCTACTTATGAAATTGATGTTGCTTCTTTAGTACATATGTTGGAAACTAAATTTGTTAATCTCAATCCTATAATTCAACACATGTTTCTCACACTCTGTGATATGGAGGAAGGGGAAAAGAAAGATTTTGTCTTAGAAACCCTTCTTAAAGAATTTGGTGGTGTAGCAAGAGAGGCTAGAAAGGTCTTTATTAAATATAAGATGCTTGGCTCTTATACCAACTTTGCTAGTACCCTTGAAAAGATGGACATGGATAGAATAAGGTACACTAATAATGTTAATGATGGAGGGGAGATTAAAGTACCGATACCTAATAAGCTCCTAGGAATGCATGACGCTCTAGAAAATAACTATGGTTGGCTTGTTCCTGAAAATTTGTTTGACGAGGATAGCAAGCCTAAGAATAATGAAAAAGGAGCCTCTGAAACTCACATAGATAAGATAAAATGCATAGTTGAGAAAACTCCCAACCCCTCTGTTGATGCTCCATCTCTTGATGTTACTTGATACACACTTTCTGCGCCTAGCTGAAAGGCGTTAAAGAAAAGCGCTTATGGGAGACAACCCATTATTTTACTTCTGCACTTTATTTTATATTTGAGTCTTGGAAGTTGTTATTACTGTAGCAACCTCTCCTTATCTTTATTTTATTGCATTGTTGTGCCAAGTAAAGTCTTTGATAGTAAAGTCAATACTAGATTTGGATTACTGCGCAGAAACAGATTTCTTGCTATCACGAATTTGATCAGTAGTCTCTGTAGAAAATTTATAAAACTCTGCCAATTTACGTGCGTGATCCTCAGATATGTATGCAACTTTCATTCAATTTGGGCATTTTCATCTGAGCAAGTCTGGTGCCTCTTAAAAATTCGTCTTTACGGACTGTTCTGTTTTGACAGATTCTGCCTTTTATTTCGCATTGCGTGTTTTGCTATGTTTGAT
This sequence comes from Lolium rigidum, assembly GCF_022539505.1. Lineage (NCBI taxonomy): Eukaryota > Viridiplantae > Streptophyta > Magnoliopsida > Poales > Poaceae > Lolium > Lolium rigidum. Next base: position 237,340,028 of record NC_061514.1, read on the forward strand.
GGATTTCTTTGTTCCATTAACTTTCGGTAGCTTTGTGCAATGTCCAGAAGTGTTAAGAATGATTATGTCACCTCTGAATATATGAATTATGCACTGACCCTCTAATGAGTTTGTTTCGAGTTTGGTGTGGAGGAAGTTTTCAAGGGTCAAGAGAGGAGGATGATACAATATGATCAAGAAGAGTGAAAAGTCTAAGCTTGGGGATGCCCCCGTGGTTCATCCTCGCATATTTTAAGAAGACTCAAGCGTCTAAGCTTGGGGATGCCCAAGGCATCCCTTCTTCATCGACAACTTATCGGGTTCCTCTAGTGAAACTATATTTTTATTCCGTCACATCTTATGTGCTTTACTTGGAGCGTCGTTTGTTTTGTTTTTGTTTTTGTTTGAATAAAATCGGATCCTAGCATTCTTTGTTTGGGAGAGAGACACGCTCCGCTGTTTCGTATGAACACATGTATTCTTAGCTTTATCTTTAATGTTCATTGCGAAAGTTGAACTACTTCATTCATTGTTATATGGTTGGAAACGGAAAATGCCGCATGTGGTAAATGGTATAATGTCTTGAATAATTTGATACTTGGCAATTGTTGTGCTCATATAGATCATGTTTAAGCTCTTGCATCATGTACTTTGCACCCATTAATGAAGAACTACATAGAGCTTGTTAAAATTTGGTTTGCATGATTGGTCTCTAGAGTCTAGATATTTTCTCGGTTAAGGTGTTTGAACAACAAGGAGATAATATGAAGTCTTATAATGCTTTCAATATGTTCATATGTAAGCTTTGCTGCACCATTTTATACTTGAGTTTGCTTCAAACAACCTTGCTAGCCTAGCCTTGTATTGAGAGGAATTCTTCTCGTGCATCCAAATCCTTGAGCCAATAACTATGCCATTTGTGTCCACCATACCTACCTACCACATGGTATTTCTCCGCCATTCCAAAGTACATTACTTGAGTGCTACCTTTAAAAATTCTATCCTTTGTCTTTGCAATATATAGCTCATGGGAAAATAGCCTTAAAAACTATTGTGGTGAAGAATATGTAGCTATGTATCTTATTTCTTAATAAGTTGCTTGTTGAGCGGTAACCATGTTTACGGGGACGCCATCAACTTTTACCTTTGTTGAATATCATGTGAGTTGCTATGCATGTTCGTCTTGTCCGAAGTAAGGGCGATTTTCATGATCAAATGGTTTGAGTATGCATATTGTTAGAGAAGAACATTGGGCCGCTAACTAAAGCCATGATCCATGGTGGAAGTTTCAGTTTGGACAATTAATCCTCAATCTCTTATGAGAATATTTACTGTTGTTGAATGCTTATGCATTAAAGAGGAGTCCATTATCTGTTGTCTATGTTGTCCCGGTATGGATGTCTAAGTTGAGAATAATCAAAAGCGAGAAATCCAATGCGAGCTTTCTCCTTAGACCTTTGTACAGGCGGCATAGAGGTACCCCTTTGTGACACTTGGTTGAAACATATGCTATGCAATGATAATCCATGTTAATCCAAGCTAATTAGGACAAGGTGCGAGCACTATTGGTATACTATGCATGAGGCTTGCAACTTATAGGATATCTTATACATAACACATATGATTTATTACTACCGTTGACAAAATTGTTTCTTGTTTTCAAAATGAAAAGCTCTAGCACAAATATAGTAATCCATGCTTCCCTCTGCGAAGGGCCTATTGTTTTACTTTATTGTTGAGTCAGTTCACCTATTCTTTCTATCTCAGAAGCAAACACTTGTATCAACTGTGTGCATTGATTCCTACATGTTTACCTATTGCACTTGTTATATTACTTTGTGTTGACAATTATCCATGAGATATACATGTTGAAGTTGAAAGCAACCGCTGAAACTTACATCTTCCTTTGTGTTGTTTCAAAGCTTTCTACTAAGAATCTATTGCTTTATGAGTAATTCTTATGCAAGTCTTATTGATGCTTATCTTGAAAGTATTATTCATGAAAAGTCTTTGCTATATGATTCATTTGTTTACTCATTGTCTTCACCATTGTTTCGAATCGCTGCATTCATCTCATATGCTTTACAATAGTATTGATCAAGATTATGATAGCATGTCACTTCAGAAATTATCTTTGTTATCGTTTACCTACTCGAGGGCGAGTAGGAACTAAGCTTGGGGATGCTTGATACGTCTCAAACGTATCTATAATTTCTTATGTTCCATGCTACTTTTATGATGATACTCACATGTTTTATACACATTATATGTCATTATTATGAATTTTCCGGCACTAACCTATTGACGAGATGCCGAAGAGCCAGTTGTTGTTTTCTGCTGTTTTTGGTTTCAGAAATCCTAGTGATGAAATATTCTCGGAATTGGACGAAATCAACGCCCAGGGGCCTATTTTTACACGAAGCTTCCAGAAGACCGAAGGAGTCACGAAGTGGGGCCACGGGGCGACGGCACACCAGGGCGGCGCGGCCTGGGCCCTGGCCGCGCGGCCCTGTTGTGTGGGTCCCCCGTGACGCCCCTTGACCTGCCCTTCCGCCTACTTAAAGCCTTCGTCACGAAACCCCCAGTACCGAGAGCCACGATACAGAAAACCTTCCAGAGACGCCGCCGCCGCCAATCCCATCTCAGGGGATTCAGGAGATCGCCTCCGGCACCCTGCCGGAGAGGGGAATCATCTCCCGGAGGTCTCTTCATCGCCATGATCGCCTCCGGATCGATGTGTGAGTAGTCCACCCCTGGACTATGGGTCCATAGCAGTAGCTAGATGGTTGTCTTCTCCTCATTGTGCTATCATGTTAGATCTTGTGAGCTGCCTATCATGATCAAGATCATCTATTTGTAATGCTACATGTTGTGTTTGTTGGGATCCAATGAATATTGAATACTATGTCAAGTTGATTATCAATCTATCATATATGTTATTTATGTTCTTGCATGCTCTCCGTTGCTAGTAGAGGCTCTGGCCAAGTTGATACTTGTGACTCCAAGAGGGAGTATTTATGCTCGATAGTGGGTTCATGCCTCCATTAAATGCGGGACGATGTGACGGAAAGTTCTAAGGTTGTGGATGTGCTTGTTGCCACTAGGGATAAAACATCGATGCTTTGTCTAAGGATATTTGTGTTGATTACATTACGCACCATACTTAATGCAATTGTCTGTTGTTTGCAACTTAATACTGGAAGGGGTTCGGATGATAACTCTGAAGGTGGACTTTTTAGGCATAGATGCATGTTGGATAGCGGTCTATGTACTTTGTCGTAATGCCCTGATTAAATCTCATAGTACTCATCATGATATATGTATGTGCATTGTTATGCCTTCTTTATTTGTCAATTGCCCAACTGTAATTTGTTCACCCAACATCTGTTTATCTTATGGGAGAGACACCACTAGTGAACTCGTGGACCCCGGTCCAATTCTTTACATCTGAAATACAATCTACTGCAATTGTTCTTTACTGTTCTTCGCAAACAATCATCATCTTCCAAACAATATGTTTAATCCTTTGTTTACAGCAAGCCGGTGAGATTGACAACCTCACTGTTACGTTGGGGCAAAGTACTTTGATTGTGTTGTGCAGGTTCCACGTTGGCGCCGGAATCCCTGGTGTTGCGCCGCACTACACTCCGCCACCATCAACCTTCAACGTGCTTCTTGGCTCCTACTGGTTCGATAAACCTTGGTTTCTTTCCGACGTGTCGACTGCACGCATCACCCTACAAACACGATCTTTGGCAAAAGAAACGTTTTCCATTAGTCCCACAATATGGTTCCCCTTGTGAAGACTTTGCAAAGTTCTCATGTTGACATGGGCCAAGCGGCGATGCCACAACCAACCCACATCCGCCTTTCCAAATAGGCACATCGCACTTGTCGTGGTGGTCCCCAAAACTTCCACCACATACAAGTTATGTTCGCGATACCCAACGAAGGCGACTTTTAGAGTCTTGCTCCACAAGAGGACCACAATATCATTATCAATAAAGACGGCGAAACCCATCTTGCCAAGGGCGGAAACGGAAAGCAAATTGTAACCAAGGGTTTTGACAAGCATGACATCCACAAGAGTAATGTTGTGTGCAACCACAACCTTGCCAAAACCCAATACCTCGGATGTAGAATTATCGCCAAAGGAGACGGTGATATGATTTATGTTGGGCCTGAACTCCTTGACGAGGTTCTTGCCGCCGGTCATATTACTTGTACATCCACTATCAAGTACCAATTTCGACCCTCCGACGGCATAGTCCTACATGAGAGCAATTCTTGGATTTAGGTACCCATTTTTCAATGGGTCCTCTTTTGTTAGCAACAAGGGTCTTTGGGACCCAAATAGACCAAGCAACATAACCATCATATGGACCAACATATTTTGCATAAACATCACCATAATAATCTTTAAATAAAACATAGTGAGGGTTAGCAATTCCCGCATCATCATCATTAATGATGTTGGCCTTAGGGGCTTCATCATTAGTGATAACCTTCTTTTGTGAGGGCTTGGTTTTCTTCTTGTTTGCCTTCTTTGCCTTGGAAATATAACCAATGCCCTCCTTCCCATTGTTTGATCTTTGTTTACTCAAAAGATCATCCAAAGACAATTTACTTTGGGGAGAGGAGGCCTTAGCAAGTTCATCCTTTAACCTAGCATTTTCCTCAATAATGTTTTCATGATCACAAGTAGAGGTGGAGGAGCTAGGAACATCATATTTAGGAAGCCTAATTTGAAGTTGCTCATTAGACTTGGAGAGAATATAGTTTTCACTATTCAAAGCTTTGTGAGCCTTGTCTAGTTCCTCTAGATCCTTCACAAGTTTCTCATGATCAACACCAAATTTGGCCTTTTCCTTTTTAAGTAATTTTACCTTAGCCCTAGCAAGATCTCTATCTTTAGTAAGCTTATTAATTTCATCTTGAGGCTCTTCAAGAATTTCTAGCCTCTCTTCAAGAGAAGCTATAGTTTCTTGTCCTTCCTCAAGGGCATTTTTAAGAGCATAAATTTCAAGAGAGTCCTATCTCTCTCTATTTGACATTTTTTCTCAAGGGTATCATTTAGTTGTGCTAGTCGAACCATGAGATTTGAAACATGCTTTTTAGTGTCACCTTTCAAGTTAAGAATGAACTCATCAAAATCAAGCATTTCTTGTTTCCCTTTTAAACTAGCGTGATCAACCCCTAGGTCGTTTGATATGATAGGCATAGAGGGGTTAGGGGATGATACCTCGGAAGATTTAGCCATGAGGCAACTTTCTTCCTTCAAGTGAATGTCTTCATTGGGGGATTCATTTGGTGATGAAGAGTTGGTGGAGAGAAGCAAGAGCAACCAATCCATTCGAAGTTTCATCTTCTTCATCATCATCATCACCGGAGGTATATTCTTCTTGAGTTGATAGCACAATAGATGCGTCCAAGGAGGACCTCTAGCCATGAAGCAATGTGCATTCTTAATGTGAGGGTTATCATTGGGGATTCAAAGAGAGATAAAGAGGGAATATTGGTGGTGGCAATGGCGGCCACTTCCTTTGAGGTTTCTTCTTCATCACTACTACTCTCAACTTCATCGGAAGAATACTCTTCCTTGGTCATTAGCACAATCCTTGAAGGTCTCTTGTCCTTCTTACCCTTGTTGTAGAATTTCTTGTTGGGTGCCTTTGAGACTTTGCCCTTGTCCTTGGGAATGAGCCTTCCACCACGAGTTTCCCTATGCTCATAGGGGCATTGGACGATGAAATGGTTCTTGTCACCACAATTGTAGAAAGTTCTTGTTTTTGGGCCCAAACCCTTGAACCCACTTGAGTTGTTTCCATTGATATTGTCTTCCTTGGCCTTGGATGGATCAACCCAAAAGGTTTTTGCATGGAATGCCATGTGGTCATTGTAGTAGTATTCCAAATCATCCGGATAGGACATACTCCAAGATGTCCTATATGGTTATTGAGGGTTCACTTCTTCCACGGAATTGACCGCCAAGGCAAGGTTGGTCCCTCTTGACATCCCAATAGCTCGATTGCGAGAATCATGAGAGTTTTGCTCGAGCACCTTGAGAGCTTGCAACTCGTGCACCGCTTGTTGAGAAGTGAGAGAGGAAAAGCATTCTCTCCCAACAAGATTCTTGACATCAACGGGTTCAAATGGCATCATGCAGTCAATATACTTATCTTTGATCCAAGAGTCATCAATGTGTTTGGCACCCACATTCCGGAAAGCATCGGCAATGGTGATAAGTCTTCTATACATGAATTGATGATCTTCATCCGGTAGCCTCATGAATCCTTCCGCTTGATTCCGAAGGGCATTATACTTGTTCCTTCTCATGCTTTCACTTCCCATGCAACTAGCGGCCAAACCATCCCAAGCTTCCTTGGCGGTGGAGAAATTTCGAACAAGAGACAAGTCCTTTGTCCCCACACTAGTTTGAATCATGTGCAAGGCAATGTCGTTGAGATCATTATCAACCTCTTCTCTTGTAGTCAACTTGTCGGGGTTGTAAGGCTTGAAGCCTTCCAAGATGATTCTCCAAAGTTCATTGGAGGCACTGCGAACATGAGAGCGAAACTCAAATTTCCATGTATCGAAGTCTTTATCATTAAACTTAGGTAGGTCGCCCCGAATGTTTATATGAGGATGGGGAACCGGAATGTCGGTGGACCGGAAAGATGGAGGCACATTATGGTAGCTCCCACCCTCACTTGTTGCTCTAGGAGAAGTAGTGGGGTTTTTATTATTTTCTAAGTGATCACTCTCCAAGGGTGTGGTAGAGGAGGGTGAGCCCGAAGAATCTCCCTTTTCTAACCCACTCTTGTCCCTTCCCTCTATGACGGGGATGACGGCGGGAGCCCGCGGCAAAAGCTCGGAAATCATCTTTTTCATGCTTTCCATTTGATCTTCCATGGAGGACCTCAAGGATATTTCCAACGACTTGAGATCTTCCATAGAAACCGGCTTTGCGGCTCCTTCCGTAACATTATCGTCCGGCATACTCTTAGGCGGTTAAGCCCGAAATAAGAGCCGAGGCTCTGATACCAATTGAAAGGATCGTATGCCGCACCTAGAGGGGGGTGAATAGGTGCTAACCAATTTTTAGTTCTTCTTCAATTTAGGCTTGACACAAAGGTAAATTCTCTAGATATGCAACTATGTGAATTTACCTATATGACAAGGTTAACAACTAAGCAAGATATAGCTAAGCAATATATAGGAGATATAATAGGATAGAGGTAACCGGGAGTGGAGCACGCGGAGACACGGAGTTGATTCCCGTAGTTCCCTTCCTTTGAAAGAAGGTACGTCTACGTTTGGAGGAGTGTGGTTGCTACGAAAGCCAAACCAACGCCACGAAGGCTTCACTCAGGTCTCATGTGAGCAACGCCATGAAGGCCTAGCCCACTTCCACTAAGGCCTAGCTTCAGATCTGACCGTTATGGACGTTTTTGTGTAACACCAGAAGTTCCGGCCACAAGGGCCGGAAGTTCCGGCTGGATGCTTTCGCACCAGACCAGCTGAAGGACTGAGAGTGGGCGGAACTAGGGCGGAACTTCCGGTGACCGGAAGTTCCGGCCAAGTTCCGGCCTACTTCCGGAATTGCGCGAAAACCATACTGGACATTCTGTGGCACAAATACGCCGTTTTCGGAACTTGACCGGAAGTAGGGCGGAAGTTCCGCTGACTGGAACTTCCGGCCTACTTCCGCCGAACTTCAACGTGAGTGGCGCTGAGATTCCTCTGACTGGAGCATCTGGGCGGAAGTTCCACCAGCTGGGGCCGGAACTTCCGACTGAAGTAAAAGAGCAGCATAGTCTTCAGAACTGACATTCCATTCCACCAGCCATGTATATATAATGAGACCATATACTTGTCTACATCAACACACATAAATAAATACCTATTGTTGACATCAAACACACAAAACCCAAAAGGGCGGGAAATGTTCTTTCAACTACTTGTGTTTATTTTACTTACATGAAACCCTGTGCTTGACAACCACACGGTGGAGTTGGGGACACAAGGCTTTATTCTACTTTGCAGGATTGCTAGAAGAAGAGAGAGAAGAGAACACTCTTTGCTTAGTTCCTAGAGAGTTCGATATAAACCCTCGATTCACCCTTGTGGGGAAAATAATGTGCTGACACAACACTATGCACTTGGAGTCCCAACGTCATGAAAAGTCTATGAAATTATTGGTGTGACTCATGATTGTGATTTTGAAGTATCTTTTATCCTAAATCACTGCATAGACGAATTTTTTGATAATATCTATGTTCTTAACTATAATGAGAGAAACCGTGCAGTCCGAGAAAACACTAGACTATTACATAAAGAAGAAAATGAAGAAGACATAGTTCCATCTAAGTTTGGGGAAGAGTGGGATCTTCCACTTTCACCACCAACATGTGATGATAACTCTAAAACGATTATGCTCTAGATGATGGCCTGTTTATGTTTGAGAATCCTCCATGCTTAGAAAATACTATGTTATGTGAGGATAAAAATAATAAAATTGTTGGTTGTAATAATGCTCTCATCATTAAGAGTTCCATATCATTCTTGAAATCTCCTATTTACACAATAGAGGAGAAATATGCTTATTTTGAAAAATACTTGTATGGTTTGCAACTATCTTATGCTTATGGAAAATATCGTTGCAGCCATTATGTCATTAATAAAAGTGATACTAATAATTATTTTGAAAGAGGAAATCATGATTATGAATCTCTTAATAAATTTAATGATCCTCTTTATATGCCACAATTATCTAAGAATTATGATTCAAATAGTTACACTATTAACTTGTCTTCTAGTAATTGCAATTATCATGAAAGAGGAGGATATAAGCACCCTCTCTATGCTAATGATAGTTATAAATTGCATTTACCTACCATATATATTATTTGGTATACTCCTATTGGTTGTGATTCATTCATATATAAAATCCCAATGCATAGGAAGAAAGTTAGACTTTGTTGCTACTTGTTGCATATTCCATGTTGTGGGCTAATGTGCTTTAAAGTGTTAAATACATTTATTGGTATGATCACACAATTGGACCCTAGAATGTTATTGTCATATATTACTTCTAAGAAGGATAAGGGGAAAATCAACAAGCATTACTCATGCAAGGTCATTGCTCCTACAATCAAGTAAGTAAGCCTAGCTATATGGCTATAAAGAAAGCGCTTTACGGGAGGCAACCCGAGATGTTTTTATTTTTATTTTATTTATACATGCTTGATGTAGCATGTTAATTGTATTTTAGTTTACTCTCTGGTTTCTAAATAAAGTACCAAGTTTTTACTCATTTGGATGATAAAAGTTGCAAACAAAATATGGAGTTGTTGATTCCTGCGCTGCACTTTTTAGTGCACGATTTTTTTTGATTTTTTTAGTAACTTATAAAATCTTGATAAATTCGTAGTAGCTGTAACTTTTCATCCTCTATATTCAAAAACATTTTCTAAAATTCCTGACATGTCTAAGTATTCTAAAAACATCAATTTTGTTGTAGCAATTTTTTTCTTGGATATATTCTGTTTCTTAATGTTAGATCCATTCTTTTGAGTATCAAAATGATTTTTGCTTGAAACTTTTGATATGATAGAATTGTTAGAACATTATGTGCTCTCTGGTTCTTGAAGATATATTTTTATTTATGAATAAAATAGTAGAAAGTGTGATATTCTTGTACCACTAATGTCATCTCATAGAAAAGAATGAGAAGAAAAGTTTGTGTTGAAGTTTTTCGCATAGGGAGTGGAAGAACACCACACCAAGAGCAATGAAATAATGGTGAAGACCATAATCTTGGGGATGCCCAAGGCACCCCAATGGACTCATATTAAAGCTCTCGGTTTGCCCACTTCTAAACTTTGTTTTTTGAGCAACATAGAATTTTCACAAAAACTTGGAGCGTCATTGTTTTGTTTAGTATCTAGTTTTTTAAAATTTTAAAATACCATCACATTGAATACTTCATACAAATGAATGAGCTACTGGACCAAAATCTATTTTATGAACTCCTCATTGAAAAATAAGTTGCATACTATTAAAAGCTAAAGAGGGATACAAAATAAAAGCTAAAATTTATGTTGTGTATGGTATTTCTATTTTCAAATGCTTTATTTAGTGTTTCTTCTTACTAGTATACATAGATATTTAACATTAAGTATAATTGTTTGATTATGGATGAATAGCACTATGGATACTATTGCATGCTTCTAGTTCTCTTGCTGGCCAAAAGAAATGAATTCTCACACAAGCATAGACTTGTTTCCAATTCCACTCAAACCCAAATGTCTATTATATCTACCTATATAGAAATTTCTATTCCAATTATAATATATGTGTTATGCCTCCAACCATTTCAAAATATTCCTTTTTGTGTAATTTAAAGCTCATAGGAAAGTAAGGTGTGGAAGGAAAACACCACTATGCACGTCATGTGTTTGACTGATTATGAGTAATGAGATAGACCTTAACCATGTTTACATGAGGATATATTTCAACATTTCACTATTAAGGTTATTTACCTTGAAGTTGATTGTCATTTCTCTTGGGTTCGTTGATGGTTACCTCTTGCAAAATGAAGGGGGTTGTCAAGTTAAGGACTAGAGTATGCATATTTGTTAGAAAAGAGCAATGGCCGCTAACTAGAAGCCATGCCTACATGGTGAAAGTTTTAGTACGAGCATCCTGAAAATAGTAGGAGTGAAGAGAAAAAGAAGAAAAAAATTACATTTGAAAAAAGAGGAAGTCAGGAAAGAAAGAAAAAATATATGTATGGAAAAAAGTGAGAGGGAGTTAGAGAGATGCTCACAAGATTGTTGTCCTTGTTGTCCCTATATGGATGGCTTATAATGATACTTTTTAAGTTGATTTTGTCTTTTGTACAGGCGGCAAGGAGGTACCCCATTGCGATACTTGGTTAAAACAATATGTGAAAGGTCTGTTGACAATCTGAAGTTTAGTAGCAAGAGGTGTAATCCTTAGCACCAGGAGGATGGGGCAATATTTACTTATAACATGTCAAATACATGAATCATAGATATCTATGAAACAAAGATATGTATGGTACCCCATCCTCATAAGTATAGTTGACATGAATTGCATATCTCAAAATCTCACTTTTTCCTCTATTTACTTTTTATTTTATTAGAGGACTAGCACATATATTCCCTACTTAATTTCTTGTGTTCAAGAGTCAGGAGTATCAAAAGAATCAAAATAGAGGACAAAGAGTCTTCAAAAAATTATTTAGGATTCTCCTAAGAATGCTTTATGGTTCATAATACTTATCATTCATCTTTCTTACAATGTTATTTATTGTTATGCATGCTTTGTATATTGTAAGAGATATCAATTTATACTTCATGTTGCTTATTGTAATTCTTTATTGACTGAACCTTGTGATACTTTGCATGATTACATAGAAGAAACATAATAAACTCCAAAGTTCATGTTAATTTTATCACCTTTAGGCTCGTGGACGAGCATAGGTTAAGCTTGGGGATGTTGATGCATGTAAAATGCATACATGAACTTTGTCCTTTATCATACTGAACTCCCACATATTTGCAACATATATGATGATAATAGCATGTTTTACATTGACTTATGGGGATTTACCAATGATCCTCTTTATTTTGTTTATAACTCTATAGAACAGGAATTCTGTGTTTTGTGTATTTTTCACTTTCAGAGACCTATACAGAGTCAAATTGAGTTGAGATTTTTGGAGAGTCATTTTTTCATCGGGAGAAGCACCCTGAGACCTGGAAGCACACCTGGAAGGGCCCGAGTCCCAAAAGAGCCCAGGTGGCGCACCCAAACTGGTAAGGCTCGCCACCTGCCCTCTTTCAGCCGTTGATCGTTCAAATCGTGTGATCTTTTCGCCCACCGACTTATTTTGACCTAAAAATCACTATATATATGACCCCTAAGAGTTCTCGGGAGGAGAGCGCCGCAGAAGACAGAAACACGAAAATAGAGGTTGCAACAACGAAGTTTGGAGGGGGGGACTCCGCCGGAGCCGCCGCCGGAGGGATCTCCACCTTCTCCAACGTCCTCATCATCATTACCATGATCAAGGGGGAGTAGTCTACCTCTGGACTACGGGTTTGTGGTAGTAGCTTGATCTATTTCTCTCATGTTCTTCATAGTTCTTAGTACCATATGAGCCACCCAACATGATTATGGTCATATTTGCAATACCTATGTGGTGAATCATTATTCTATGATATGATGCTATGACATTTGGCTATACTTTGTGTAAGATGTATTTATAGATGCATATTATGTACCATGTTCTTAAGTATTGGTTTTGATCCAACTTGTATGCAAGAACGTGTGTGGGGTGATGTGTGTGTTAGATGGAATATCATGATTTTAGTGATTGAATATTGACAACAAATTCATGATGTATTTTGGCTTTGCATTTTCTTTTGCTATCTCACTAGAGATAAAGTGAATGCATGTGCTATGTTCATCACATGACAGAAGTTCATGTTCCGGTGGCGATTGCTTCAAACTGGGGACATCGATGCTGCATGCGAGGTGTCATAATGTTGTCGGCGCGGCCGACGGTGCTGCTAGAAACCGGGTGCCTCCATGCTGCATGAAGGCCGGCGAGCCCATCGGCGGTGCTACCACATGCCGTTGGCTGTGCTACAAGCCCGTACAGCGGTGCTGCAAGCCAGACGCCACATGTTGCATGTCGCTGGCTGTGCTGCAAGCCGGACACGTCAACGTCGTCCATTCTGCACGGTCGTGCTGTGAGGGTCAGGGAGCTCGAAAATTTTCTTTGATGTATTTTATTCCGCTCTTCCGCTTAGGGAGCGTTGACCCGAATCTGATCGATATTATCACGCTGATCGGACGGCTGGAGACATGGGGATCGGGGATTTTATCCCCAGGGATGCTCATCATGCCCCTAATCAGAATCGGGTACATACTGAGATGCAAAGGATGTGTGTCGTACTTTAAATCCTTGTATAGTAGAGACCCTTCCTTGAATTGTGATCTGATCGCTCTTGTTATCTCGGAGCAGTTAACTGAGGAGATGAGTGAAGCACTATGTAAAGGTTTTTCAGATGAGGAGATTTCGGATGCTCTTTTTCAAATTGGCCCCATTAAATCTCCTGGACCGGATGGATTTCCGGCTCTTTTCTATCAGCAGAATTGGGATCTGCTCAAGAAGGATGTTATTAAGGCTGTTAAGGAGTTCTTCACTATTGGCATCATGCCCAGTTAAGTAAATGTTACCTCCATCGTCCTTATTCCAAAATTGGATGGCCCTATTGAACTGAAAGATTTTCATCCTATTAGGTTTGCAATGTCCTCTATAAAGTGGTATCAAAATATCTTGTTACTAGGCTTCGGCCTCTACTTGGTGAAGTCATATCAAAAAATCAAAGTGCCTTTGTTCCTGGAAGGATGATCGCAGACAATGCCCTTTTGGCGTTTGAATGCTTGGATTATATGAAGCATGGTACTAGTTGTAACTCAGCCTTTTGTGCTTATAAACTGGATCTTTCCAAGGCTTATGATAGAGCCGACTAGTCTTTTCTGGATTCTACGATGCATAAAATGGGCTTTTCTCATCAGTGGGTACAATGGATTATTGCATGTGTTACTACTGTGAGATATTCAGTCAAATTTAATGGAACCTTATTGGAAGCATTTACTCCTACTCGGGGTTTAAGACAGGGAGACCCTCTCTCTCCGTTCTTGTCCCTTCTTGTCGCCGATGGTTTGTCGGCTCTGTTGTAATATTACTGCACTCAAGGTATGACGGAGGGCCCCTGGTGTTTCCCATTTGCTGTTTGGAGACGACACAATGTTATTTTTCAGAGCTAATAGAGCCCAAGCGCTAAGAGTCAAACATGCCATGGATATCTATTCTACTGGTGCTGGACAGTTGGTTAACCCTTATAAATGCTCTATTATATTCAGTAAAGACTGCCCATTGATTGATCACGAAGCAGTACATTCTATCTTACAGGTGATGCAACCTGATTTTGAGGACCGTTATTTGGGCCTCCCAACCCCTGACGGACACATGCATAAGGGACGGTTTGAGAACCTACAATCTAGGTTATGAAAGCACTTGATGCTTTGGGGTGATGGCCTTCTTTCTCAGAGTGCAAAAGAGGTTCAGCAAAAGAGGTTCTGATCAAGGCAATAGCTCAAGCTAGTCAAAAGCAATTGACTAATAAGGGGAACCTCGAATTCGATTGATTATGTCACTCCGCATTACTATAAAAGGGCAGCTGCTTTCTACTAAAATGGGCTTTGTTTGGCACTCCTTCCGCTATTACTCGCAATAATAATAATAGTGAAAGGGCAGTCGAATTTGTGACTACGTCAAAGGCTCGTTTCACTCGAATTTAAAGGCTGTAACTCCTACTTATTTATATTAATTAAAGCTTGCCCATGGCTGCTTTCTTCCCATTCTTTCTTCTTTCCACTAATCTAATGGTTTCATTCTCCCATCGAGAGGTTATGATACTAGCAAGAGTCCTATTCTTCTCCTCTCGATCCTACCTTGGGTTATGTTTGACAGGGATGGTCAGTGAACTTCTATTGGTTTCAAAGGAGGATAGAGATCCCTGCCTACGTGATGGGTGTCTTTAAACTGCCATTATCGGTTTGTGACGAGCTTACAAAGCTAATATATGATTATTGGTGGGGGTGGAAAGAGGAAAAAGAAAAACACATTGGGTAAATTGGAACAGGTTGGCCCGTTCTAAGATACAGTGCGGCATGGGGTTCCTTGATATGAGACTGTTTAATCAAGCCATGTTGGCTCGCCTGGCTTGGCGTCTAATTGTGTTCCCAGATAGTTTGTGCTCTCGAGTGATGAAGGTTCGGTACTATCCTAATGGTGACATGGTTGATATTTTCTTTACCGGTAATCCCTCTCCGACATGGACTGCAATTTCCTATGGCCTAGAACTGCTAAAGAAGGGCTTAATTTAGAGAGTAGGTAATGGTCGTACTATCAGAATTTGGCGTGATAGTTGGCTCCCGAAGGGAAGCTACTTCAAAGTACTAACTCCACGGAGGAATTGGGGGCTACGTCTCGTATCAGACTTCCTTGACGAGCAGGAAAACTGGAAAGAGGTACTGATTCGCGAGTCCTTGTACCAGGTGGACTCAGAGGTCATCTTAAAAATTAAAACCTCAAGGAGGGTTTTGGAAGATACAGTTGCATGGCAGCTGGAATCCTCGGGCATTTTCTCTATCCCATCTGCATATAAGTTGGCCCTAAACGAGCTCCCCGACCAACATGTGTTCAATGCCTCGAGCTCTCGACCTAGTGGTGATGATCCTTGTTGGCGATGCATTTGGAAAGCTAACGTTCCTCCGAAAGTAAGGTCCTTTGCTTGGAAGGCTGCATCTCAAGCTCTAGCTACTGAAAATAATCCGAGAAGAGGTATGAGGGTAATGGGCTTTTGCAATATTTGTGGTATGGAAAAGGAAGACACATCTCACTCTCTGTACCGTTGCCCCCATGCGTTTAGCCTGTGGCGTACGATAAGGTAGGTTTGGGACCTCCCTTTGAATGTGGAGATGCATTGCAGCTCCTCTTTGTGGTTGAGATCATTTCTATCTACGATTCCACCTCACATGATTGATTCTACTATTGTTGTTTGTTGGCGTGCATGGCATAATCGGAATGAAGTAACCCATGGAAACCCTTCCCATATGTGGAATCATCAAAGCGGTTTTGGTTTCTGTGTTGTTACACAAAATTCTCGAAGAATTCTCATGCCACTACGGAGTCAATAATTAAAGGCAAGAGCGTTATTGTTGAGTCTTTGGGAAAGGACGGCCCTGAGCGACCTCCAAAACCACATGACAAGGTCTGGTCGAAACCTCCTATTGGATAGATCAAATTGTCAATCGACGGTTCTTTTAAAGCGGAAGATGGGACAGCTGGATGCGGTATGATTCTCCGTGATGGGGAAGGAAACAACATTTTTTCGGCCTGTCGTTCCTTACTGCGTTGTGCTGAAGCTATCGAAGCAAAGATGCTTGCCTGTCGTGAAGGTCTGGAGTTAAGTCTGGCACACAACCATCTTCCGGTCATCATCGAATCGGATTATCTTAGGGGTTGTGGTGATCCAACATACCACTGCATGGTGTAGTATGCAAGTCGTTGACATAACACCAATGAAACACCCTTCCACTAGTATTACATCCCTCAGAGTGGTACAACAGAAACATATGCGGGTCCAAGGCATGTCTATAGAGTTACATACAGACTCTTTACAGAAGATCGGCACAACCTCCTACTTTACAATGAGGCAAAACTGTAAATAAACTCCAGAAGAACGACTCGTAGTCTAATCTTATCACTAACTCTATCTCTGGAGACTTTGACTAGCTATAGAGGCTATGACTGGATTCTAGCTAAATAGGAGTTAGGTTTTAGGGAGCTAGTTTCCTTCTATGGCTAATCTAGGTTTTCTCCTCGTTGAATGTGTTATTTGACTCTTCTGACAGGGTCATGTCCCTTGAAGCAGTTGTTGACTCCTCAATCTTTGAGTTGTACTGTAGATCCTCCTTCGATGCCTCAATATCTAAGCAGGGGATTTAAAGAGGGATGAGTACGAGCGTACTCAACAAGTTCATTATAGGAAATAGGTGTTTAATGCACTAGCTACAACCATGGACCAGAAAGTCCAAGGTAATGCAGATTTTTGTAATCATTTCTTCAAAAGATTGCTTTTATTCTGAAGAGCTATGTCCGTCAGCCTTCACCGGGTGTCTAGAACTTCATGGAGTTCCTTTCCGTCCGCGTTCGCAGTTCCATAATCCGGAACAGGGAGTGACAGGTCACGATTTGATACACTCTACAGAAGTGTGTTGCTTTACCCATAAGAGATCTTAACCTTGGTGCCAACCGGGTCCGGTATTCCCATCCACACTTCCTTAGTGTGAGACCCAGTATAAGGTCCTAGCCAATCATTGCATTTCTCCGCGACCCTGCACACCCACCCTTTGTTGCAGTTCCGACCTTGGGTCCTCGCCGGTCAGTGTATCCATTGGATACCATCCGACCTCGACTACTATCAGGTTCCACGACCATGATACCTTCGCCGGTCGTTGCAACCCATCCTAGACCGCATTACCGTGGGGAATTAGAATGAGATCCCCACCCTCACGTTGCTCTCGCAGGACACAACTGCTACGGTAAGCGCATCCGTTGATGTACGAGAGGGAGAAACACAACTGACTGTTCAGTCCCACTCCAGGTCTTATGGTTAACATGGGTCTTAAGGCACAAGAATCACTGGACGACATTTGTTGTTAATCCTAGATGGATATAAACCCATTGCAATGGAACATCCACCATACTCATACCCACATAGTCACATTCATAGTTATGAAAATAGCATTTTTGCTTTTCATGCAAGAGTGATAAGTATAGTACTTTGCAAGTAATTTGGTAAAAATACTCAAACTGACATGAGCAAGCGATGAACTTGCCTTTCTTGACTGCAAGATTATGCAGGCAAAAGCTTCGATACGGAATAACTCCAAATTCTGAAATAGCATCATCATCCGGTAAGGACAATGTTTAAAGAACTCGCAAAGATGCTATAATGCATAGTATGAGATGCAATCGCTCTAAGCGTAACCTAACCCCGATGATTTAGGATTAGTGAATTGTGATGATTTCTTTAGGGTGTGTTGCACTTTTAGAGTGGATACAAACAAACAAGGTTCTTATGATTTGTTTTACTTGGTATCATATATAAGTGGTATAGTACATAATAACAATCATATTAACACACAATGGATAGTAGTAGTCATCATTCAATCATGTAAAGAACAATTTGTTAGCTTTAAGTACTATAGTTAATGGTTACTTGTTATTTATTTCAAAAGAATAACTTTTGAAGACATGTTTCTTAATGAAAAAGAAGTACTTCAAATAGGATTGTTGACTTCTAAGGTTTACTGATACGTCTCCGACGTATCTATAATTTCTTATGTTCCATGCTAGTTTTATGACAACACCTACATGTTTTATTCATACTTTATATCATTTTTATGCATTTTCCGGTACTAACCTATTAACAAGATGCCGAAGCGCCAGTTCATGTTTTCTGCTGTTTTTGGTTTCAGAAATCCTACATAGGAAATATTCTCGGAATTGGACGAAACAAAAGCCCACGGCCCTATTTTCCACGGAGGGTTCCAGAACATCGAAGAAGAGTCGGAGGAGGCCAGCAGGGGGGCCACCCCATAGGGCGGCGCGGCCCCACCTCCTGGCGCGCCCAGGTGTGGGGAGCCCACCCCTTGGCTCCCCCGACGCTGCCTCTTCGCCTATATATTCTCCCAGAAGCGAAAACCCTAAAACCATCAGTCATATTCCACGAAAAGCTACGTAGCCGCCGCCATCGCGAAGCCAAGTTCGGGGGACAGAAGTCTCTGTTCCGGCACACCGCCGGGACGGGGAAGTGCCACCGGAATCCATCTCCATCGACTCCATCGCCATCTTCATCGTCGCTGCTGTCTCCCATGATGAGGAGGTAGTAGTTCTCCCCCGAGGCTGAGGGCTCTACCGGTAGCTATGTGGTTCATCTCTCTCTCCCATGGTGTGATCTTTATGTGATCATGAGCTTTGTAATCTAGTTGAATATGTAGATGTTACTCTTGTCTATTATGCACTCTAGATGTTACTTTAATATAAATTCCGGAGTCACTCTCCACGGTGTGATGGTGACAGTGTGCGCATCGTGTGTGATTCCTTTATGACGTTGTGGAGCTTGTTTACTCCGGCTTGAGGTGTGCTTTTGCAGCCCTACACAATGAATGGTGTTTGTTATCCAACAAGAGAGTGTTTGAGAGTAGCATTTATTTATTCAATTATGTGATCATTGTTGAGAGTGTCCACTAGTGAAAGTATGATCCCTAGGTCTTGTTTCTAAGCATTGAAACACCATTTCCAACAAGTTCTGCTACATGTTCGCTTGCTGCCATTTTTATTTCAGATTGCAATTACTACTTATAATCATCCATATTACCTGTATTTCACTATCTCTTCGCCGAACTAGTGCACATATACATCTGATAAGTGTATTAGGTGTGTTGGGGACATAAGAGACTTCTTGTATCTTAATTGTAGGGTTGCTTGAGAGGGATATCTTTGACCTCTACCTCCCTGAGTTCCATAAACCTTGGGTGATTCACTTAAGGGAAACTTGATGCTGTTCTACAAACCTCTGCTCTTGGAGGCCCAACACTGTCTACAGGAATAGAAGTGTGCGTAGATATCAAGCTATTTTCTGGCGCCGTTGCCGGGGAGGTAAGCTAAAAGGTATTCACATCCTCCGGCTACTAAGTTATTTCCTAGCACTGTTGCCGGTGTGTGAGTGCTCGAAGCTATTTCCTTTAGATTCTGCAATTATATCTTTTTGTTTCTTGTTTTTATTTCACTAGTTAGGCTTAATGGAAAACAACAAAAAATATTAGAGATCTTTATAGTATTTATCTTGAGTTAGGACATGAGGTGTTTGAAGAGAAAATTAAAAAACCTATGAAACTTTATATGCATGCTAATGGCAATGTTATTAGTATGAATGCTTTGAACACCATTGTTGCTAATGCTATGGAAAATTGTAAGCTTGGGGAAGCTGGTTTTGATGAGCATGATATTTTTAGTCCCCCAAGCATGGAGGAGAAAATTTACTTTGATGATAATTTACCTCCTATATATGATGATTACAATGATGACTATCATATTTTCATTCCACCTACTATTGAGGGAAAATTAATTATGATTACAGTATGCCTCCTATATATGATGATTATGGTGATGAGAATAATAATGATAGCTATTTTATTGAATTTTCTCCCACTACAATTAATAGTAATGACTATGCTTATGTGGAGAGTAATAATTTTATGCATGTAGCTCATGATAAGAATGTTTCATTTGATAGTTATATTGTTGAGTTTGTTCACGATGCTACTGAAAATCTTTATGAGAGAGGACAATATGGTTGTAGGGATTTTCATGTTACTAAAATACCTCTCTTTTTGCTGAAAATCTTGAAGTTGCGCTTGTCTTGTTTTCCTATGCTTATTGCATTATGCTTACATGACTTGTTTATTTACAAGATTCCTTTTCATAGGAAGTGGGTTAGACTTAAAAGTGTTTCTTATTTGCTTTTGATGCTCTCTTTTGCTTCAACTCTTATTTCTTGCGAGAGCATCATTAAAATTACTGAGTCCATCTTAATGGCTATAAAGAAAGCACTTCTTGGGAGATAACCCATGTTTTTATTTTGCTACTGTTTTGTTGTGTCTTGGAAGTTCTTAATACTGTAGCAACCTCTCCTTATCATGTTTATTTCGTTTTTGTGCCAAGTAAAGTCTTTGATAGAAAGTTGATACAAGATTTGGATTTCTGCGCAGGAACAGATTTTTAGCTGTCACGAATTTGAGCTGTTCTCTCTGTAGAAAAATCGTAAAATCTTGAAAAAATTCATGAGTAATCCTCAGATATGTACGCAACTTTCATTCAACTGGAGCTTTTCCATGTGAGCATGTTAAGTGCCTCGAAAAAATTCGTCTTTACGGACTGTTATGTTTTGACAGATTCTGCCTTTTATTTCGCATTGCCTCTTTTACTGTGTTTGATTGTGTTTCTTTGCTCCATTAAATTTCAGTAACCTTGGGTAATGTCCAGAAGTGTTGGGAATAATTGTGTCCTTGCTGAACATGTGAATTTTTGATTATGCACTAACCCTCTAATGAGATTGCTTTGAGTTTGGTGTGAAGGAAGTTTTCAAGGATCAAGAGAGAAGGAGGATATAATATGATCAATAAGAGTGAAAAGTCTAAGCTTGGGAATGCCCCTGTGGTTCATCCCTGCATATTTCGAGAAGACTCAAGCGTCTAAGCTTGGGGATGCCCAAAGCATCCCCTTCTTCATCAACAACTTATCAGGTCACCTCTAGTGTAACTATATTTTAATTCCATCACATCTTATGTGCTTTACTTGGAGTGTCTGTGTGCTTTTATTTTCGTTTTGTTATCTTAGTTCTCTGAATAAATTGGATCCTATATTGTTTGGGAGAGAGACACGCTCCGCTTTTTCATTTGAATACTCCTATTCTTCACTTATATTTGTTGAGTATTCAGTTGTCGCACTGTGTAGCTTCTAGCTCTTGTTTTTCATGTATCTCTTGTTCAGAGCTATTAGTTATTTTATAGAAAATACTCTCTTACTTCACTTATATTTGTTTTGAGAGTTTCTTGCTATTTGGTTGGAAACAGAAAATGCTTCATGTGGTAGTTGGTATATTGTCTTGAATAATTTGATACTTGGCAATTGTTTTGAGCTCTCAAAGTAGATCATGTTTAAGCTCTTGCATCATGTAGTTTAAAATTATTAGTGGAGAACTATCGTAGAGCTTGTTGAAATTTGGTTTGCATGATTGGTCTTTCTAAGGTCTAGATATTTTCTGCTAAAAGTGTTTGAGCAACAAGGAAGACAGTGTAGAGTCTTATAATGCTTGCAATATGTTCTTATGTAAGTTTTGTTGCATCGGTTTATACTTGTGTTGCTTCAAACAACCTTGCTAGCCAAAGCCTTGTACTGAGTGGGAATGCTTCTCGTGCATCCAAAACCTTGAGCCAAAACCTATGCCATTTGTGTCCACCATAACTACCTACTATGTGGTATTTTTCTGCCATTCCAAGTAAATACTTCATGTGCTACCTTTAAACAATTCAAAAGTTATTATCTCTTATTTGTGTCAATGTTTTATAGCTCCTGAGGAAGTATGTGGTGTTTTATCTTTCAATCTTGTTGGCTAGACTTTCACCAATGGACTAGTGGCACATCCGCTTATCCAATAATTTTGCAAAAAGAGCTGGCAACAGGGTGCCCATCCCCAATTAATTAACTTTCATTAATAATTCTCTTCACATGTTTTGCCCTGATTCATCAGTAAGCAACTTAATTTTGCAAATAGACACTCCTCCATGGTATGTGAAATGTTGGAAGGCACCCGAGGATTCGGTTAGCCATGGCTTGTGAAAGCAAAAGGTTGGGAGGAGTGTCATCCATAAATAAAACTAAAGTACATGTGTAAACAAAAGAGAAGAGGGATGATCTACCTTGCTGGTAGAGATAACGTCCTTCATGGGAGCCGCTCTTTGAAAGTCTGTTTGACAAGGGGGTTAGAGTGCCCACTACCATTTGTTGACAACAACAAACACCTCTCAAAACTTTACTTTATGCTCTCTATATGATTTCAAAACTTGAAAAGCTCTAGCACATGATTTAATCCCTGCTTCCCTCTGCGAAGGGCATTTCTTTTACTTTATGTTGAGTCGGTTTACCTATTTCTTTCTATCTTAGAAGCAAACACTTGTGTCAACTGTGTGCATTGATTCTTACATGCTTGCTTATTGCACTCATCATATTACTTTGTGTTGATAATTATCCATGAGATATACAAGTTGAAAGTTGAAAGCAATTGCTGAAACTTAAATCTTCCTTTGTGTTGCTTCAAAACCTTCTATTAAGAATCTATTGCTTTATGAGTTAACTCTTATGCAATACTTTTTGATGCTTGTCTTGAAACTACTATTCATGAAAAGTCTTTGCTATATGATTCAGTTGTTTAGTCATTATCTATTTGTTAGTAAACTATAGACCATTGCTTTGAGTCACTTCATTCATCTCATATGCTTTACAATAGTATTGATCAAGATGTTGGTAGCATGTCACTTCAGAAATTATTCTTATTACCGTTTACCTACTCGAGGGCGAGTAGGAACTAAGCTTGGGGATGCTTGATACGTCTCCAACGTATCTATAATTTCTTATGTTCCATGCTAGTTTTATGACAATACCTACATGTTTTATTCATACTTTATATCATTTTTATGCATTTTCCGGTACTAACCTATTAACAAGATGCCGAAGTGCCGGTTCTCGTTTTCTTGTTTTTGGTTTCAGAAATCCTACACAGGAAATATTCTCGGAATTGGACGAAACAAAAGCCCACGGCCCTATTTTCCACGGAGGGTTCCAGAACATCGAAGAAGAGTCGGAGGAGGCCAGCAGGGGGCCACCCCATAGGGCGGCGCGGCCCCACCTCCTGGCGCACCCAGGTGTGGGGAGCCCACCCCCTGGCTCCCCCGACGCTGCCTCTTCGCCTATATATTCTCCAAGATGCGAAAACCCTAAAACCATCAGTCATATTCCATGAAAAGTTACGTAGCCGCCGCCATCGCGAAGCCGAGTTCGGGGGACAGAAGTCTCTGTTCCGGCACGCCGCCTGGACGGGGAAGTGCCCCCGGAATCCATCTCCATCGACTCCATCGCCATCTTCATCTCCGTTGTTGTCTCCCATGATGAGGAGGTAGTTCTCCCCCGAGGCTGAGGGCTCTACCGCCCTACCTGTAGCTATGTGGTTCATCTCTCTCTCCCATGGTGTGATCTTTATGTGATCATGAGCTTTGTAATCTAGTTGAATATGTAGATGTTACTCTTGTCTATTATGCACTCTAGAGGTTACTTTAATATGAATTCCGGAGTCACTCTCCACGGTGTGATGGTGACGAGTGTGCGCATCGTGTGTGATTCCTTTATGACGTTGTGGAGCTTGTTTACTCCGGCTTGAGGTGTGCTTTTGCAGCCCTACACAATGAATGGTGTTTGTTATCCAACAAGAGAGTGTTTGAGAGTAGCATTTATTTATTCAATTATGTGATCATTGTTGAGAGTGTCCACTAGTGAAAGTATGATCCCTAGACCTTGTTTCTAAGCATTGAACACCGTTTCCAACAAGTTCTGCTACATGTTCGCTTGCTGCCATTTTTATTTCAGATTGCAATTACTACTTATAATCATCCATATTACCTGTATTTCACTATCTCTTCGCTGAACTAGTGCACCTATACATCTGACAAGTGTATTAGGTGTGTTGGGGACACAAGAGACTTCTTGTATCTTAATTGCAGGGTTGCTTGAGAGGGATATCTTTGACCTCAACCTCCCCGAGTTCGATAAACCTTGGGTGATTTACTTAAGGGAAACTTGCTGCTGTTCTACAAACCTCTGCTCTTGGAGGCCCAACACTGTCAACAGGAATAGAAGCGTGCGTAGACATCATTTACTATTTCTTTTCAATGGTTTCACTAAGTAAGTATGATATAGATCTTTAAATGAAATGAGTTTCTAATCTTATAGTAGTGGGATGGTTTACTTGAGTTTGATTTGGAATGAATACTATTTAATCAAGGATAAATGCTTAAACTCTACTCATAACCCAATGTTATGGCATAGGTATATGGTATATGGAACTTATCCTATAAGGGAACAATATTACTAAGTGGTAACAACTTAGTTGAGAACAACTAGAAATGGTGGCTAATGGTTACTCAGTTTGGCATCATTCTTGTTTCTTGTAACGATAAATCATTGGATGATGCAATTTTTAATAAAATATAAAATTGGCAGTGTAGGATGAATGTTTACCTAAACAATACAAGTTACACACGGTCTAGTATCTACCTCCTACTTAAGATCCAATCATAAAGGTCCTAACATGACCATGCAAAGTAAGTCAAACAATTTCATTTGGCTCAAAGATGTATAAGAGTATGAGTTAAAGTGTTGTTAGAGTTAATGTGTCCTTATATATGATTTTAGAAAATACAGTTATAGCAACTCATGTTATTGTAGGTTTTAAGGAATTATTTTTAAGGCGTAAGGATTTCCTAATGTATCTTAGATTTCATCTATTAATTTAAGGAAAACATTCATTACAAATATAACTTGGTACTAGAATATAAGTTAAGACTAATCAATATTATGGTAGATTATTATGAAATTTATTGCTATTCTTTTATTTTAAAAATCACCTAGTAAATTTTATTTATTTAATCATGTGTAAATTATTTGGAAAATATTTATTACATGATTAAGGTGGAAATAATATTTTAAGCATTTTATAATTGAATCAATATTAATATGAACAATGTCCCTAATATTCTTAAAAGTTAGAAAAACACATTTTTATTTATAAATATTTTTTTAGTATGTGTAAAGATTTTTTTTATAGATTTTAATTTGTAATCAAATAATGATACTAGCTTCCATTAATATAGGTATGTTGCATATTATAATTTGATTACCTTAGTTAGGACACACATACACACTACTGGATTAGTTTATTAGGATGGAGCTATTTTGGTTAGTAGTACTAGGAAACAAGCCCATGCGTTGCAATGGGATATGCAAAATCTACAATAACAAAGATGCACGAAAATAAATTATTGTTGGCACGCGGAAAACGCCGGGTTAGACGATGCTGGATCTGATACCTGAATCAATTGAATAGATGTTCCATGGAAAAGTAATATGCAGAAGTGAAAATGAAGTTCCATGGATCAGAGGAGGCGCAACTGCGCCCTGGAAGCAATATGAATAGCTGTGGCAATCATACACTACATTTGTTTAGTGTATTCTTATTTGCGAATAGAAAAGTAATATCTATTATTTCAGACTGCAAGCAAAAAAAAAAAAGTCAATCCCTAACTTCTTTTTCCTATAGCCTCAAATTCTGCGTCTGAGTACACCTTCATCTCCCTTGTATCAAATTCTGCGTGTGAGTACATCGTGAGATTGGTGCACTAATTAACACAAAAGAGATGCAGTAATGAAGCTTTGGTTGGAATTCAAAATTTGGAGAGATTACAAAGGTCAGGGAAGTAAGAGATTGTTGAGATGCTAGAATGAATGTTGGCCTTTTTTCTAGGGGGCAGCGATTTGGCTCCCGAGCGCAGATGCTCTGGAAATCTGGACCGCTGCATTCTGTTCGAGATTATGACGCATTCTGTGTCCGTACGTGCGTCAGGACAGTAAAATCATCTGCGGCGTGGTAAATCGCAACCACCAACAAAGCCTGCGGGACCCAACGCCCGAGCAAGTGAGACGGCGGTATCGGCCGGATTGGAACGCCGTATTTGTCTTGCGGGACTTGACGTCAAGCAATCATGATCCCCCGGACCAGGAAAATCTTGATATGGACTAATCTCCACCGGCGGCGGTGAGAGAGCTGTGTTAATTTGCTTTCCTGGAAGAAAAAAAAAGTTGAATCGAACCCCTGGCCTGGTTCGTTTGAGACATACGAACGTGAGCATCTCCATGCCGCAGAGCAGACAAGGGATTAGAGGGAGTTGGTCTTGGAAGTGAGGATCGATGGGCAGAGGGGCTTGGGAAAAATACGCAGACGCTCTGGATCGGGAGCAAAAGGTTGAAGATGATTTGGGGGCAGATCTAGGTCATGGACTCACGGTGGGTTGAAACGGCCGTCTCCGGAAACGGACCAGGAGCAGACAGAAGTCACAGAACACGGCCTGCGTGCCAGTGGGCCAGCAACGTGGGCCACTCTCCTGGTTTTACTACGGTAAACGTGGACTGAAGGAAACCTTGGGAGCATATCCCAATGCGAACGTACGCACATGATTTCCAGTGTACCTGAGCTCGGGCTCCAAATTGAATTTCCGTTTTTTCTAGAATATCGACTGCACTCCCGTAATCTGAGGAAACCATCCCCTTTCCTCATTCTTCTACCAGCGTGTCCAACTGTTTTTCTCGGGCCCCGCTGCCATTAATCCTCAGGTCTCCGGCACCGCAGTTGTTGGTCTTAGGGCATCTTCAGCGGTGCGACGAATTTCGGATGCCCAAAAGTGGTCGCGAGCGTCCGTTTGCGTCGCCCCGCGGACATATTTTGTCCGCGCGTCCGTTTGCGTTTGGGTGTGCTCCCATCGGGGCGACCCATTTTTTGAATTGCAACATAGTTAAAAACATTCAAAGTAGTACATAAAAATGCATAAAAACTATACAAAGTAGATTTATAGGCCTAGACTACTTGCTTCCTGACGGGCCGGCACCGTCGTTGCATTGCTCCGTCGTCTGCTTCTCCGCCGCCTCCCGCGCGGCCGCTATGGCTCGGTGCGCTGCCGCGTCCTGGCTCAGTGCCTGCTCCAGCCTCGTGTTGGCGGCGTCGTTCTTGAGCGTCTCGAAAGACTCGACGATGGCCCTCTGCTTCGCCGCCTTCTCCTCCGGCGTCGGTGCATCAGGGTCATCGGAGGACCAAGATATCTCCGAGTCGAGTCTCGCGTGCCGTGCGGCGGCCGCCGGCTGCGCTGTTCCGGCTCGGCGTCGACCGCCGCATGGGCCGCCCGCTCCTCCTCCGCTTCCTTCTCCGCTCGGCCCAGGGCCGCGGCGTCCCTGACCGGGTGGAGGAGGTCGGTGCTGTCTTCGGAGTTGAACTCGTCGTCGGAGCTCGAGGCCGGGGGAGGTGGAGTGGAGTGCCGCTGCCAGGCGGGCCCGTGCGAGGACCGAGCAGACATTTTTCCGCGACCGCCGAGCGTCCGCCGAGACGCAAATCTGGCGCATATTTGGGCCAGGTTTGCGTCTCCGCGGACGGTCCGATCACTTTGCGTCGCGCCGCTAGAGGTGGTGCACGATGCATTTTCGGTCACGGCGGATACAAACGATCGCTCTGTGTCCATTTGCGTCACGCGGCTGGAGATGCCCTTAGTCGCCGGGAGCGGGCAGCCTCGTCGGCATAGTGAGTGACCTGCAGCAGCTGGGCACGGGGGCGGCCTCCTTGACCCGGCACGATGCTACCGACGGCCGTACAAAAGGCCACACGCGCATGACGCACCGACGACAAACACGACGCAGCTCACATGTTTGGCTACGGCGGGGATCAATCAGGTCACATTAATCGGAAAGGCAGAGGACCACGCTGCGCGTACTGCGCTTCAAGGCCTCCTCGCAGACTGCCTAGGCGGCACTCTCCAAGGACGGCCGGCCAACCGAACGTCGTGGCCCTCTTCGGCGACGTGCTCGCCCATTGCGTTGACCCCTACAGCGTCATCATCGCTTGTATTTTTCGGTCGCTCAAAGTGGGAGGAGAATTCGCGGCGGATCTTGCTCCGGTCCGCCAGTCCAGCGTCGTGATCGATTGAAAAAACAGGGTGACAGAGGCGACCTTATGGTCGTATCGAAGCAGTACAGCGAGATCCAAAACGTAGATTGAAAAATAGAGCGATGGAGGTAGACCTCACGGATCGAGACAACGATTGGAAACCTCGATTTCAATCGAGGTACTCCCAGAGAGATTTCGAGCAATCAATTTCGTGGGATTTGTTTCCAGATTTCAGATTTTCTGCGGGAATCGCACGCACAGGATAGGGCATATATGGCGGATTTTCTTTGGGCATATCAATTTCGTGGGATTTGTTTCCTGATTCCAGATCGATCGGGTTTTGATTTGTTTGGCTAAGAGAGTAGCGTACAATCTGGTTTTGTTCGTGTTCTGTTTCTAGTGCGGAGCGGGAGAACCAGCCAGGGGAAAGGAGTTTGGATTGGACTTGGACGCGGTCTCTGGAAACAGTTGGCCCACGAACGAAACACCGGAACTTTAGGTGATGATGAATCGTTTTCTTGATTGACTTGGCGGTGGCATAGCCCCGTAATTTAAATAAAAGTCAGGGGTAGTAAAAAACGGATGAACAAGAAACCTTATTCTTTTATTATTAGACTAGGAAATTTGCCCGTGAGTTGCGACGGGTGAATCCACCGAGCTCATCGTCCCCACCTTAGATGACCCTGAGATGGGGGCATACGAAGTTTTTTTTGTGTCGCCGCCTATGCCATCTACAATGTCGGTGCTCCCCTAGCAAGTTCACAGCATGAGCGCGGCGTCGGGTTCCTCTGGATGCAGGAGCAAGGTACATGATATTTAACAAATAGTCAAAATACAATTAAGCTAAAAGACTGTCATGTACAGCAAAAACACATGATAACAGTTGAAACTTTGGCCGATCAAAATAAGGACTCAAGCAAGGTCATTAAGACAACTTATATTGTTTGCCAACAAAACCTACATGACAAGAAGATCAAAGATAGCACCTGTTGGGAGATTCTCCGAGCCTCATCTTAGCGTAACAATATTCCATCAGAACAAATATATATGTATGTGTGTAAATGACCTCATAAATCCGGATGATTTTGGGGTGGATGAACAAGCTCAACAATCTATCTTTATTTCTCTTTAATATCAAAACTGAACGGAAGCTCAAACACAAATGAGAATCAATCTGTGATTGGATGGTTAGGAGGGCAACGGTGGCACACCCCGGCCAATTAGAATTCAAACCCTAGAAAATATTCTTCAGTGGGAGGCGGCGTTCCTATCGACAACGAGGTGCATGTGGTGACTTCGCAATCTTAAAACCCATCAGATGAAGTTTCTTTAACTCAGTTTCTCGGAGGTGCTCGTAGAGGTAGGATGTGTGTGCGTGCGTTTGTTCATATGGGTGAGTGTATTTTTGTTTCGAAAAAAAGCTCAAACTCAAATAGATAGGGTTAGCCATTCAGCCTATAAAAAGTTCCAGCTGCTAACATTACCAACTCAAAGCACAACGGAAGGTGATCTTTCCTCTTTAGTATCGAAACTGATTGTATCTTTCAGCTTAAAAAAACTGAATGTACCCTAGACTATTCTGCACAGATTGTAGTTCTTTAACACTTCATAATGCCTGCCAGGAGGGAAAATCAATCATTCAGTCATAGGCAGAAGAATCAACACTACATGAGTAGTAGAGTGATTAGCGCTGATCATGGTTCCTTGAGAAGCTCGATGAGACAGTCCGTGGCAGGTAAAATATCAGGTGAAGAAATCAATCAGGTTATTATACTCTGGAAACAAACAAATCCATCAGAATTGTGAGTACAAAAGACATGCACGCCTGTACCAGGTTAGGCCATGTCATGAAATCCATCAGATACGGGAGTTCAGACGACATGCTGTGCGAGAGTTTAGAGCTCGCTGCCGTGCGTCAGTTCGCCGGCGTTGTTTCGCTGGACGGACGACGGGGCGGAGGCCGACGCAGAGTGTAACGGCTTGGCTGCAACCGCGCCGCCGCCAGAGAGGTCGGAGTGCCCGGTCGATCCGTAGGCCGTAGGCGGCGGCCCGTCACTCGTACAGAGCGTTCTACGGATCATGCTCCTCGAGTCACTCGTACAGAGCGGCACCAGCGCGGTCGTGGACGCGACCAGGGGGTTGCCGGAGGGAGTGAGCTTGGCTTCTATTACGGTCGTTGATGCGGTAATGCTAATGCCTCATAATGATATATGCGCGGCAGCCTCCAACCTCGCCATCTATGTAGGTCGAATTGTGCGTGTTCACGTACTTCAACCTCGCCTGCCGGGACATGGACCACCTCTGGGCTCTGGTACATGGCCTGCACCATGAAGGTACCGATCATGGCCGCGTAGAAGAAGGTGGGGAGGTTGTGCGCGAGGCTACCGAGGGGGGAGGCGGTCGCGAGGCATAGGGGGACTCGTAACAAGAGGCCGCTGGAGCCGGGGTCGCCGAGCGCGGCACGGCACGGCCGACTGACCCGTGAGGCCGGAGTCGACATGAGCTCTTTCACCGCCGGCTGCTGGTCTGCGACCGGCGGCAGAAGTTTGAGGAGGCCGACTCTCTCGTTTGGTCGTGGTGCATCAGAATCTTCGTTGTTTTTCCCAGGGTGCTTTATTGACGATTTGTCAGGATAGTCTATCCCATATTTATTGGCTTACATGAGGCAAGAACAGGTTGACTCGGGTCTCATCAGGATTGTCAAATTTCAATCGGTCTCTTGTCTGACAAGAACAAGAACTCAGAGATTGAGTACTACACGGGGTTTGTGGCCGCGCGTTAGGATTGTCTTTCTCTCGTATCAGACCGCGCACATGATGTGCAAATCCTTTTCTGGCGGAGGAAACCAGAACGGAAAAACAAAACGAAGGATTGGTCGGACATAGGAAGGCGTAAACGATTTGTCAGGATAGTCTATCCCATATTTATTGGCTTACATGAGGCAAGAACAGGTTGACTCGGGTCTCATCAGGATTGTCAAATTTCAATCGGTCTCTTGTCTGACAAGAACAAGAACTCAGAGATTGAGTACTACACGGGGTTTGTGGCCGCGCGTTAGGATTGTCTTTCTCTCGTATCAGACCGCGCACATGATGTGCAAATCCTTTTCTGGCGGAGGAAACCAGAACGGAAAAACAAAACGAAGGATTGGTCGGACATAGGAAGGCGTAAACGATTTGTCAGGATAGTCTATCCCATATTTATTGGCTTACATGAGGCAAGAACAGGTTGACTCGGGTCTCATCAGGATTGTCAAATTTCAATCGGTCTCTTGTCTGACAAGAACAAGAACTCAGAGATTGAGTACTACACGGGGTTTGTGGCCGCGCGTTAGGATTGTCTTTCTCTCGTATCAGACCGCGCACATGATGTGCAAATCCTTTTCTGGCGGAGGAAACCAGAACGGAAAAACAAAACGAAGGATTGGTCGGACATAGGAAGGCGTAAACGATTTGTCAGGATAGTCTATCCCATATTTATTGGCTTACATGAGGCAA
This sequence comes from Lolium rigidum, assembly GCF_022539505.1. Lineage (NCBI taxonomy): Eukaryota > Viridiplantae > Streptophyta > Magnoliopsida > Poales > Poaceae > Lolium > Lolium rigidum. The sequence goes on from NC_061514.1 coordinate 237,371,496, forward strand.
GAACAGGTTGACTCGGGTCTCATCAGGATTGTCAAATTTCAATCGGTCTCTTGTCCGACAAGAACAAGAACTCAGAGATTGAGTACTACACGGGGTTTGTGGCCGCGCGTTAGGATTGTCTTTCTCTCGTATCAGACCGCGCACATGATGTGCAAATCCTTTTCTGGCGGAGGAAACCAGAACGGAAAAACAAAACGAAGGATTGGTCGGACATAGGAAGGCGTAAAGTGGGACGGACGAAAGCGTAAAGCGACGGAGCAAACCACGGAAACGCTTCTCCCTTTATTATTAGGTATAGACTAGGACAATGCCCGCGCGTTGCTGCGGAAGAATATGTTGTTGATCTTGTAGGTTTTATTCGGTGAATATGTGTCGCACTGGCACAAATTTCCTGCGCGTTGCAAAGGTTGTTTAACATTGAATATTTTGATTTGACGTAAGAACGTTTCACTCGTTGCATGACTTAAATTTTCCCGCGATATTTAGAAAGCACCGTAATGTTAGTTTTACTTTTGCATTTTTCTATTTTCTCTTGCAACATAGCACACGCAGCAGCATTTTGTCCGTTCATTTTCATAGTTCTCCAAATAAATATATTTTTGTTGTAAAACTTTTAAAATGTATCACAAAGATTTTCAAAAATTCAAAAATATTTTGCCCAAAGCACTTGCCTCTTCCTTTTATTTTTGCTGTAAATAAATTGGAAAAAGGAAAAAAAAAACAGAAGAAAAAGGCCCAGCCGGACTGACCTAATTCAGCCCGAGGGCGCAAATAAATCTACGAAATCCTAACAATAGGAAACCGCATGCGAGCACTCGGCGCTCGATTCCTCGCACCGCTGCTCTCACTACGAGTGTTTTTTCTCCTGCCTCACCCCAGAGCTCGATTCCCTCATACCTCCCCCCACTTATTTCCTCTCGTGCATCTCTTCCTCACACGAATGGCGTGCCCCGACCGGCGCTTGCCACCCCTCCAATTTCGTGGCGCGCTTTCCAGACCTGTTTGTAACCGTCTCTCTCTTCTCCGAGCGGTGGCCTCCTTCTTTTTTGTTGTTTCCTTTCTTTGTTTCCCTTCTTTGGTGCTTCCTTCCATATACTAATTCATTAATTCCCTCCTGATTATTATAGCTTACACCAAACAATGGTGCTTACACCAAACAATGGTGGTGCTCATGTTTTCCTAGATGGCTTGCTAATTCAAGAAAACTTGTGTATGTAAACCGGCAAGAATCAGTTTAACAAAGCGAGGTGGGACTAATTTAGGCATCATGACGGTGGAACTAATCTAGAATCTTTTTGGCATTTTGATGGAACAAATATAGAACCGTGCCTAGCAACGCACCTACGATGGCCCATCTTGACCTGAGCGATGACTGTTGTGGGTGATGTACGGCCACAAAAACAATACGACGACCCTAGCGAAGGGATCAGGAGTCCTAGCGGGCCGTGATTTAAGTCAGGTGGTGGCAGTCCACGTTATTTCCATAAAAAATATGGGTAATAATTAAACGGACCAAAATAAGGGGAGAAATCTTACTTCCTTTATTAGTAGGTAAAAAAATATGTAGAAAAAATATTTGTGTGTTGGTGAAATAAAATTATAAACATACATAATAAAGTGATCCATTAAAATTGAGTAAAATAAATAAAAATTAGTTTGTTAAAGTTGAGTAAAAGATAGTAAAAAATGGCGAAGGTGAATGCCAATATTTAGACTGTTTGCTCACATCTCGTTGCACCGCCAGCTTGTCGATTCAAGCTCCGGCCTAGCTCGTCTTCTACTTCCAGCGCCATCTTTTCCAATTCATCCGATTCTCTTGTATATTTCCTTCCTCATGCCATTCTTCCTAGCCATCTTTTCCAATTCATCTCCCAATATCGTTGTCCCATGTAGGGATATGTGCTTGTTATTCCAAGGCGACTTGTCATAACCCAGAAAAAATACGTATATAAACTGGTGTCACTTGTTATAAGGAAGCGAGGTGGGACAATTGACATACTCCGTAAAATAGTCTGTACGTGCGTGACCTTTCATAAACTGGCCCACTTCGGTCTTCGGTGTCCAAGGTAGCGAGCCTGATGGAAGGATAAGGCCGATGTCTGCATGGGGTGAGTACGAAGCCTGCGTGGGCAGGACACCAGACGCGCTGATATTTTTCTTCCCAACATACGAAACGTTTTCTTCTTATTAGAGCGGTGGCATTACCAGTAATTTTATCTGAAAATGAGGGATAATTAAAAAACGGACGAAAATTTTGGAGAGAAACCTTACTTCCTTTATTAGTAGGTAAAGATATAGATTACACAGAGAACCAACCTGTGGTTGGATGGTTAGGAGGGCAGTGGCACCCCCAGCCCACCAGAGTTCAAATCCCAGATTTGACACTTTGGTGTCTCATAAAGGCGGAATATTCTTCAGTGGGAGGCGACGTTCCCGTCGACAGCGAGTGCGCTGTGGTGACTTCGTCAATCTCAAGACCCGTCGGATCAATTCTTCAACGCAGTCTCTTGGAGGTGCTCATAGGGGTAGGGTGTGCGTGTGTGCGTTCATAGGGGTGAGTGTGTGCACGTATGTATGAGCGTCTTTGATTGTACTGTGTTTCGCAAAAGATATAGATTACACATACATGTACATGGCCCGGTCAACCCCGTACACGTAGAGTCCAACACCCCACGACTCGCGTGCGCTCTCTCTCTCATTCTCGTTTCTATCTCTTTCTCCCTCACGAGCACGCACGCGACCAGAACGCACTCCTCGCACGCGCCTGTGATGTCGCAGCCGCCACCCGTTGCTCCGACCGTCGCCAGCCAGGTCCGGCGCCGCCGCTCTCCGATTCAACTTCGCCTCCATCTCTTCTCCTATTTCCCCACAGTCTCGATGTTCGGTCGTGCTCCACGCACGACCCCTCCGAACCCTAGCCCGCCTTGACCGTTGCTGGCCTACTCCGGCACCGGCGAGACGTTTTTCTGGCTCCCCTCGACGTCCTCTACCTCTCTATCCTGCTCGATTTGATTTTCTAGCTCTACCTCGTCCGCCCCCAAACCTGGAAACCCTAGCGGTCGCTGCTGCTGTCCGGTGAGGCTTCGCCCTCACCCGCCGCCTCGATGCCGCCCTACGCGCGCTCCGCCACCACGCCCCCAAGCGCCTCCATGCACGCTCGGCCGAACCCTAGGTTCGCCGGCGTGATGCTGCAAGCCGCTGCTGCTCCCCATTGGCGACCCCGCCTCCTCGTCGACCACAAGCCCCAGCTCGAGCTCGCCATCTCGGTGGTGTCTGGTGGTTTGGTGTGCTGTTCATCCTCGACGCCGGCAAGACGGTGCCGCGGACGCAACCCCGGCGTCGGCTTCTTCCTCTACTCGTCTGTACTACTGTGAGCTATACCTCTCCTCTCCACTCTGCCTATAATCATATTGCTATGTGCTGCCATATTGCTGGGCATACAATGCCCCTGGTGGTATACATGAGATTATAGCAGAACTAAAGATTTGGATTCAATCGATCTTGTCCTTGTAAGTGGGTGTGATCATTACTGTGCCTTGTGGTATATGACTTGAGCTAGTAAAGTACTAAATTATCTAATATGTGTACATGCTTCATAATTTGGTGCCTCAACTTGGATGATGTGGTCATCCTCGGCATATGAATTTTACTGCTGTGCACTAAATCTCATTGATGAGTTGAGATATGGAAAAATACAAGTATTACTGCATATGGATATATATTCACTTGATACTTGGCTGGGTGTAGTAATTATACTCTGCTTGTTTCAGCTGAAGGATTGATTCCTCGCTGCTAGTTTTTGCTGATGTATGATGGATTTACTGGATGGTTTCTTTGTGAGCTTATTTGCTGGTTTAATATGGCTTGGTTGTGATCGTATGCTACTTGGTTGGCCCGGGAAGAATTCCTGGACCCTAAGTAAATCTCAATAGCTTGTGGATGAATAACTAGTTGCTCTAGTTGCTGTGATATATTTGCGATGCCCTGTTTGGATGAGGTATTCATCTAGGCATATATGATGATGATGTCTAATAAGTAATATCCATGTGTTGGTGTTGCTCTCAAACACTGATTGATGCTGCTGACATAGGCATCCCCAATGGGCCTGCCGAAGATGGTACCCGGGGTTTATTGAAGGCCCATAACCCGAAGAATACGAAGCCCAAAAGCCTACTAAAGCATCGACTATGGCAAGAAGAGATAGATTAGGAATAAAGAGGTTTGTAACTTTACGGGTCGAACTCAAAGAGTCTCCCGGAGTTTGTAACTTGTGTAATACGAAACCTCGGCTCCGCCTCCTATATAAGGGGGAGTCGAGGGACGAAGAAAGGATCGATTTCATTATCAACACAGCCCTAGTTTTCTAGTAGTCGAGTACTTCTCCGGCTGAAACCCTCGAGATCTGCTTGCCCTCTACTTCCACGAAAACCCTAGTCTACAACTTGTAGGCATTGACAAGTTAATACCTTGTCAATTGGCGCCGTCTGTGAGAATTAGAGGCGACAAGGAGCTGATCTCGATGGCACGTTCAACATCTTCGACATTTTCGGTGGCAAGCAATGCGATGGACGGAGGTAAACAGATCAAAACGGGTCTCGTTGTTTTTGTTCCTCACCTCCCGCCCGATTGGATGCATATGCCTACTTGGAGGAGCCAATGGAGATGAAGTTCGGGAGTTTGTAATTTTGCGTCGGGAGAGAAGGTTCACACCGTCTAGCGGCACCGATCCGTTCGGGAACATTAGCGATTGTTCCTGATTTCTCGGGATCATCTTCATCAACCAAGTCAAGCGATGGCGAAACTTCATCGACAAGCAGCATCAAGCCCGCCGCCGGCGGAGATCTCGCCAACCTGTTCGGCGGGATGTCTTTTGGGTCGTTCACGGATTCTGATCTGGACAGCGACTCGGAAAGCGTCGACAACTTCAACTTCATCGACAAATCTTCCTCTATTCGCGAGGTATTCACCGATCGTTACGACGGTGTCATCGACCCTGAAGATGAGTATACAATGGCAACATACCATCAAGTCTGCGTGATTGGTGAGAAAAGTCGCCAAGAGGACGAAACATCAGAGGCTTTCGATGATTTGGGAAACCCATACATCGATCCCGCTGATCTTACGCGAGGTCTAGGCAACAAGTATGTCGGGCCTACACCGCGCCAGAGGGTGCAACTTTCGCAAGCAGCTTGGGACAGAGCATCAAGAGCCTTGAATGGTACAGAACCAAAGACTACCACGACTACGGCGGAGGAGTTGCAAGCATACCAATATAGACTCGTGCGTGCTGGCCGAGAGTTGGAAAAACAAAGGGTAATACTCGAGCACAGAAAAGCTGCAGCTTCTGCGTCAAGTAGGCAAAGAGCTGAGTAGACTCGACAATCAGGAACTTCGGGAGATAACCATAGAGAAGCTCGCAATAGAGGAAGATCTCGGCTGCAGGATATACCTGAAGGTGAGAGGGAGCATCTGATCCAAAACCTCGACATGTCTTTTATGTCGATAGACACAAGAGGAAACATTATCCCCAAAACACCGGAAGCTGGATACATGGTGACCCAGGCCTTTATACTGGCATCCAGGCCACCTCCCGGAGATCCAAGAGAAGCATTGTACAACATGGCTATGGCAGGAGTTGGAGCCATTTGGACAGCGTTCGCAAGTACAAGTGCACCTCCCGAAGGTGCTCCGAGGCAAAATAGTCCACGACCAGCTGTGACAGTGCAAGATCCTCCAAGAACGAGTGGTGCGAGAGATACTGCGACACATGCGCGAGCCGATAGAGCGCGGCAAGAAAGGAGAGAACGTCGGCATTCACCAAAAGTAGATGAGGAGGATATGTGCAGGCTCCCTTGCTTCACTCGACGAGTTCGCAAAACTCGAGTCCCATCTGGGTTCAAATTGCCCGACAACTATAAGAAGTTCGACGGTTTGCAAGATCCTGAGGACTGGTTAGTCGACTACCTGGAGACAAGAAACTGACGGGTGGAACCAAAGCAACTTCTATGCAAAGTATCCAGGTTCACTTAACTGGAGTAGCGAGGTCATGGATAAAAAAACTACCACCAGGATCAATCGACAGCTGGGAAACTTTCGAGGACATGTTCGTGAAAAACTTCTTACCCACATGCAAGAAACCCGCGTCAATAGAGCAGTTGAGAGCCTGCAGATAGAAGTATGATGAGCCAATGAGGATGTATATCCAGAGGTGGAACATTATCACAAATTCGGCAGAGAACATATCTGACGAAAGAGCAATAGATGCGTTCGTTGCTGGAATCCGAAGGAAGGACTTAGTCGAGGATTTGGGAAGGACTAATCTGAAAACAATAGCAGCGCTCATGAAAATAGCGAATCGCTGGGCAGATGGAGAAGATGTTGTTCACAACAAACGGCATAGATCGCCTGAGGACGATCGCAACCGAAACAATCAAAATAGACGACGCTTTTCTCGACAGTTCTCAGATTATGATGGTCCTGGTCAAATATCGGCTGGCTTCCGAGTAACTAGTCGAGGTAATAATGGAGATGATTATCAGAAGAGTAGTGAGCAGCATAGCGATTACAGGGACGCTCCCCATCCCAGCAGGCAAAATAATGGACCGAGGTTCCAAAGGCCGTATGTATCACCCGAAGATCTCCTGAACGGACCATGCCAAATGCACTTCTTTCTCGACAAGAATGGAAGAGGTAGTCGGGGCATTTGCAGAAGGATTGCCGAACATTCCTAACATTGCATAGGTATGCAGGGCATGCCAACGCACAGGCAGCAAACAGAAACCCCCAGGGGCCAAGGAGTGAGATTCATCTCCCACCTCCACCCGCAATTACAGACGAAAATCGACACCAGTTGCAGTTGGCGGCAGCTCCAACCAACGGTCCCTATATCGACACCAACGGGGCAGTCTCAATGATCCAGAAGGGCAGACCCTCAAATAGGACTCAAAAAGTGATTTCGCGACAGGTTTACATGGCAGAGAAGATGCCTCCACCAACGATTGAATACTTGAATTGGTCGGGGCAGGACATCGGCTTCACCATAGCAGATCACCGGTAGCAAGTTCCATGTCCAGGGCAATCAGCTCTAATCTTACCAGCGGTGATTGCAGGATTCAACATTTCACGTGTGTTCATAGATGGAGGCAGCAGTTTAAACCTTATGTATGCGGATACATTGCGGAAGATGAACATATCATTGGTGAATTTAATGCCAACTGACACGCGTTTTCATGGTATCACTCCCGAGAAACCAAGTTATCCACTGGGAAAGATTAACCTCGATGTTCACTTTGGAACCCGAGAGAATTACAGAAGAGAGAAATTGGAGTTCGAAGTTGTGGATTTCCCGTCTCAGTATCATGCGCTGCTAGGACGACCCGCTTATGCCAGATTTATGGCGGTACCGCATTACACGTACTTATTGTGCAGGCTCCCTCGACCCAAGGGCCCAATCACAGTAAAGGGTAGTTTTGCCCTGACAGATAAGTGCGACAAGGATTTTCATCGGCTGTCAGAAACTTTCGGGATGCAGGCAGAGTATATGGCGTGTTAACTCCGGCATTGAGGGTTCGTGTAATCCTACGCAATGTGTTCATCATCCAATAAGAGTGTAGAGTATGCATTTATCTATTCTGTTATGTGATCAATGTTGAGAGTGTCCACTAGTGAAAGTCTAATCCCTAGGCCTTGTTCCTAAATATCGCTATCGCTGCTTGTTTACCGTTTTACTGCGTTACTACCGCTGCGTTACTACCGCTTGTTTACCGTCCTGGGCAAAGCACTTTTCCGGTGCCGTTGCTACTACTTATTCATACCACCTGTATTTCACTATCTCTTCGCCGAACTAGTGCACCTATTAGGTGTGTTGGGGACACAAGAGACTTCTTGCTTTGTGGTTGCAGTGGTTGCATGAGAGGGATATCTTTGACCTCTTCCTCCCTGAGATCGATAAACCTTGGGTAATCCACTTAAGGGAAACTTGCTGCTGTTCTACAAACCTCTGCTCTTGGAGGCCCAACACTGTCTACAAGAATAGAAGCTCCCATAGACATCAAGCACTTTTCTGGCGCCGTTGCCGGGGAGGAAAGGTAAAAGGCACTCATACTCCGGTCTCAGGTAAAGTACTTTTCTGGCGCCGTTGTGTGTGTGCTCGAAGCTATTTCCTTTAGATCCTGCAATTGCATCTTTTTGTTTTTTGTTTACACTAGTTTGGCATAATGGACAACAATGAGCTTCTTATTCTATTTCCTGATTTAAAACATGGATTGTTTGATGCGAAAATTAAAAAACCTATGGAATCTTATTTGCATGCTCGGTAGTAATATTAGTATGAACGCTTTGAACACCATTGTTGATAATGATATAGAAAGTTCTAAGCTTGGGGAAGCTGGTTTTCATGATCTTTTTAGTCCCCCAAGCATTGAGGAGAAAATTTTCTTTGATGATACTTTGCCTCCTATTTATGATGATTATAGTGATAGTGGTCTTTTGGTGCCACCCACTATGGAGAGTAAATTTTGTTGTGATTATACTATGCCTCCTATATTTGATGATGAGAATAATAATGATAGCTACTTTGTTGAATTTTCTCCCACTACAACTAATAAAATTGATTATGCCTATGTGGAGAGTAATAATTTTATGCATGAGACTCATGATAAGAATGCTTTATGTGATAGTTATATCGTATTTGGCAGCGTCGGTAGGCGTAGGCTTGAACTTCCTGGGCGGCATTGCCTCGCGGATTCTGTGACTTAAACAGTCGGCTCCCCTGAGCTCGCCGTCGTACTCCTGATCGTCGTCCGAAGAATCGCTGTCATTCTCGTTCCTAGCGGCGCGTCGTCGCCTTGCTTTGTCGATCCTGCTCTGGGTGATTTCATCCCGAGCGTCTCTCACATGATACTTTGAGCCACTGCCCTGCAGCATGGTCTTTTCCTTTTGTGGAACTAGATTATTTCCCAGTATCGCGAGACTTTCCAGGGCGCCTCGATGAGCTTGGGCCATGGACCCTTCAGGGCGCTGGTTGATGAGGTATGCAGCAAGGTTGGCAGTTGCTCCTGCAATGGTTTTCGGTCGTGGCATGCCTGCGGTGTCCGTAGTCATAAAGGACTTGGTCAGGTTCGACGTGATTTCTCTGGCATCATCTTCCGAGAGCCTGGACAACCTCGACCTGTGCTTGCCTACCCCTTGGGTATTTCGAGAGGCGCTCGCCTGCGAGCCTCTTCGCCGCTCACTGGATCGATCTGCCGCAGATAGGCGTCTCTCGAGAGAGGCTTGTTCCTTTGACAGGTGCTCCCGGTTTTTCTCTAGTATAGAGCGATAAGCATTGAGGGTTCCAACCGAGGTTCCCGCGGGGAGCGGTGTGTTGTTGAGTACTGCTGCCCTGGCGGCTGCCCACTCCTCGTCTGCGATGGTGTAGTCGCTGTCGTGGTTGCTAGCGCTGTTTTCGAAACTCGCCCACCTACTAGAACGAGGAGTATGGTCTCCGTTTCCTCCGTGCCTTGTGTTTCCTGTCTTACTGGCGACACAGACCTGATGGTGCGCCGTTCTTCGGGTGGTTCCTTGGACGATGCTATCGATATTGTCCTCTCCTGACGAATACTGGGCATTGCAGATGAACGGGGTGTCGCTCGATCCCAGCCCGTGCTTGGTGTCGCACTTCAAGCAGTAGTACGAGGTTAACTCCGAAGATGTGGGGTCGTCGGATCCTACCGACATGGAAGACTCGGAACGAGGAGTCGAGGGCGCGGGCGAACTTGTCGAGCCTGTCAGATCAGCCGAAAGGTCGAGTGACGATGACGCGCTTGGACTCGTCGATCTGGAGATAGGCGATTCCAGTGAGTCGAAGGATTCCCTCCGCGTTGACGTTGTAGTGGACGCTGCCGAAGGTCATCTCCATGTTTCCTTGTAGTTCTGAGAAGTTCGATCGGGAGGAATCGCTGTGCGGGGTGAACTCGTAAGAGCCGAACCGAATCGGGCTTCGCAGGTTCGGTGAAGATGGTGTTGATGAAGTTGCTGGTGAAGTTGCCGGTGGAGTCGCCGGTGTCATGATTGGATCTGCCGATGACCGATCTTGTGCCGACAGGTTTCCCACAAACGGCGCCAATTGTCGAGGGTGCTCCTCGGCAATGCCCTCCGATAGGGGCTTAGGGTTGGTGGAATCCTGCAAGCTGACACGAGACATCGGTTCACAGACAAGCGGGGAGAGCGATTTACCCAGGTTCGGGGCCCTCGATGAGGTAAAACCCTTACGTCCTGCCTGTCTGTTCTTGATTATGATGATAATGAGTTACAATGGGGTGCCGAATAGTTCGGCTGAGATCTCGTCGAGTTTGGCTAAGCGCTAAGGTAACCTAGCTTTAAGCTTCTGCTGGCTAAGATCGCTAAGATTGGTTGTCGCCCTCGACAGCCCCTCTCCTGGCCTTTATATAGGAGGCCAGGTCTCAAGAGGTCTAATCGAGTACGACTGGGTTTACAATAGATCTATCTCTAAGCTTTCCTTGTTCGGCTCCTTCCGTGTCTTGTACTTCAAGGAATCTTTCGCCGCACTCCCTCGGCGGCCCATCCTGCCGTCAAGTGCCTTCATGGGCCTCCAACTAGGAAATATAAGGTAGGGCAACACTGGTTACTCGAAGGGTAATGCCCACGTCAGTGAAGTGTCATGTAGTCGATGTTCACATGACACCACTAGAAGAATAACACCACAACTTAAATATCATAACATTGAATATTACCCAACATAATTCACTACTAACATTTAGACTTCACCCATGTCCTCAAGAACTAAACGAACTACTCACGAGACATCATATGGAACATGATCAGAGATGATATGATGATGAATAACAATCTGAACATAAACCTTGGTTCAATAGTTTCACTCAATAGCATCAATAACAAGTAGTAATCAATACCGGGAGAGTTTCCCCTACCAAACAATCAAGATTCAACCCTAGATGTTACAGCGGTGCCGAGGTGCAGCGGTGGAGATGGCGGTGATGATGGTGGAGATGATGGTGATGATGATCCCAATGATGTCCAGCTCGATGACGGTGACGATGGCGTCGATTTTCCCCTCCGGGAGGGAATTTCCCCGGCAGATTTCAGCCTGCCGGAGAGCTCTTTTCTCTCTGGTGTTTTCCGCCCCGCAGAGGCGGCTGTGACTCTTCGCGATTATCCTCTGGAGCTTAGGTTTTCGGGACGAAGAAGTACGCGAAGGAGAGGAGGCCAGAGGGAGATGATACGTCTCAAACGTATCTATAATTTCTTATGTTCCATGCTACTTTTATGATGATACTCACATGTTTTATACACATTATATATCATTATTATGCATTTTCCGGCACTAACCTATTAACGAGATGCCAAAGAGCCGCTTGCTATTTTCTCGCTGTTTTTGGTTTCAGTAAATCCTACAAAGGAAATATTCTCGGAATTGGACGAAATCAACGCCCAGGGTCTTATTTTTCCACGAAGCTTCCAGAAGACCGAGGGAGAAACGAAGTGGGGCCACGGGGCGCCAACACACTAAGGCGGCGCGGCCAAGGAGGGGCCCACGCCGCCCTAGCGTGTGGGGCCCCCGTGCCTCCCCGACTCTGCCCTTCCGCCTACTTAAAGCCTTCGTCGCGAATACCCCGAGCACCGAGAGCCACGATACGGAAAACTTCCAGAGACGCCGCCGCCAATCCCATCTTGGGGGATTCAGGAGATCGCCTCCGGCACCCTACCGGAGAGGGGAATCATCTCCCGGAGGTCTCTTCATCACCATGATCGCCTCCGGATCGATGTGTGAGTAGTTCACCCCTGGACTATGGGTCCATAGCAGTAGCTAGATGGTTGTCTTCTCCTCATTGTGCTATCATGTTAGATCTTGTGAGCTGCCTATCATGATCAAGATCATCTATTTGTAATGCTACATGTTGTGTTTGTTGGGATCCGATGAATATTAAATTCTATGTCAAGTTGATTATCAATCTATCATATATGTTGTTTATGTTCTTGCATGCTCTCCGTTGCTAGTAGAGGCTCTGGTCAAGTTGATACTTGTGACTCCAAGAGGGAGTATTTATGCTCGATAGTGGGTTCATGCCTCCATTGAATGCGGGACAGATGACGAGAAAGTTCTAAGGTTGTGGATGTGTTGTTGCCACTAGGGATAAAACATCAATGCTTTGTCTAAGGATATTTGTGTTGATTACATTACGCACCATACTTAATGCAATTGTCCGTTGTTTGCAACTTAATACTGGAAGGGGTTCGGATGATACCCGAAGGTGGACTTTTTAGGCATAGATGCATGCTCGGATAGCGGTCTATGTACTTTGTCGTAATGCCCCGATTAAATCTCATAGTACTCATCATGATATATGTATGTGCATTGTTATGCCTTCTTTATTTGTCAATTGCCCAACTCGTAATTTGTTCACCCAACATGCTATTTATCTTATGGGAGAGACACCACTAGTGAACTGTGGACCCCGGTCCATTCTTTACATCTGAAATACAATCTACGCAAACTACGTTCTTTACTTTTTCTTCGCAAACAATCATCATCATCCACACTATACATCTAATCCTTTGTTTACAGCAAGCCGGTGAGATTGACAACCTCACTGTTACGTTGGGGCAAAGTACTTTGATTGTGTTGTGTAGGTTCCACGTTGGCGCCGGAATCCCTGGTGTTGCGCCGCACTACACTCCGCCACCAACAACCTTCAAGTGTTCCTTGACTCCTACTGGTTCGATAACCTTGGTTTCTTACTGAGGGAAACCTTGCTGCTGTACGCATCACACCTTCCTCTTGGGGTTCCCAACGGACGTGTGTCTCACGCGCCATCAAGCATATTTTCTGGCGCTGTTGCCGGGGAGATCAAGACACGCTGCAAGGGGAGTCTCCCACATCCAATCTCCTTACTTTGTTTTTGTCTTGCTTTACTTTATTTTATTTTACTGCTTTGTTTGCTCTTATATCAAAAACACAAAAAAATTAGTTGCTAGTTTTACTTTATTTACTGTCTTGTTCTCCATATTAAAAAAACACAAAAAAATTAGTTACTTGCATTTACTTTATTTATCTTTTGTTTATTTCATCATGTTTCCTCCTAAGTACACTCTAAAAGACATACCGGTAGGACGAGGATCTATAATTGGAAGAGATAATATAGAAGCATTTTTCACCCATGTTAGTATGGATGAAGATTTTGAAGATACACCCTTAGTAAAAGTTGCTCCTACTTATGAGAGTGCTACTCGCCTGTTTGATACACATGTTGGAAACTAGATTTGTTAATCTCAATCCTATAATTCAACATATGTTTCTTACACTCTCAGATATGGAAAGGGAGAAAAGAGAAATTTTGTTCTAAAAGTCCTTCGTAGAGAATTTGAAGATATAGCTAAAGAAGCTAGAAAAGTTTTTATTAAGCATAAGAGGCTTGGCTTTTATACCGACTTTGCAAGAACACTTGAAAAGATGGACATGGATAGGATAAAGTACACTAATAATGTTAATGATGGAGGGGAGATTAAAGTACCGATACCTAGTAAGCTCCTAGGAATGCATGAAGCTCTAGAAAATAACTATGGTTGGCTTGTTCCTGAAAATTTGTTTGATGAGAATAGCAAGCCTAACAGTAATGAAAAAGGAGCCTCTGAAACTTACATAGATAAGATACAATGCATAGTTGAGAAAACTCCAAACCCCTCTGTTGATGCTTCATCTCTTGATAATACTTGATTCACACTTTCTGCGCCTAGCTGAAAGGCGTTAAAGAAAAGTGCTTATGGGAGACAACCCATTATTTTACTTCTGCACTTTGTTTTATATTGGAGTCTTGGAAGTTGTTACTACTGTAGCAACCTCTCCTTATCTTTATTTTATTGCATTGTTGCGCTAAGTAAAGTCTTTGATAGTAAAGTGAATACTAGATTTGGATTACTGCGCAGGAACAGATTTCTTGCTGTCACGAAATTGAGCCGCCCCTGCTGTAGAAAATTTAGAAAAATCTGCCAATTTACATGCGTGATCCTCAGATATGTACGCAACTTTCATTCAATTTGGGCATTTTCATCTGAGCAAGTCCAGTGCCCCTGAAAAATTCGTCTTTACGGACTGTTCTGTTTTGACAGATTCTGCCTTTTATTTCGCATTGCCTGTTTTGCTATGTTCGATGGATTTATTTGTTCCATTAACTTTCAGTAGATTTGTGCAATGTCCAGAAGTGTTAAGAATGATTATGTCACCTCTGAATATATGAATTTTCAATTATGCACTAACTCTCTAATGAGTTTGTTTTGAGTTTGGTGTGGAGGAAGTTTTCAAGGGTCAAGAGAGGAGGATGATACAATATGATCAAGAAGAGTGAAAATTCTAAGCTTGGGGATGCCCCCGTGGTTCATCCCTGCATATTTTAAGAAGACTCCAAGCATCTAATCTTGGGGATTCCCAAGGCATCCCTTCTTCATCGACAACTTATCGGGCCACCTCTAGTGAAACTATATTTTTATTCCGTCACATCTTATGTGTTTTACTTGGAGCGTCTCGTTTGTTTTTGTTTTTGTTTTTGTTTGAATAAAATCGGATCCTAGCATTCCTTGTTTGGGAGAGAGACACGCTCCGCTGTTTCGTATGAACACATATGTTCTTAGCTTTATACTTAATGTTCATGGCGAAGGGTGAACTACTTCGTTCATTGCTATTTGGTTGGAAACAGAAAATGCTGCATGTGGTAAATGGTATAATGTCTTGAATAATTTGATACTTGGCAATTTTTGTGCTCATATAGATCATGTTTAAGCTCTTGCATTATGTACTTTGCACCCATTAATGAAGAATTACATAGAGCTTGTTAAAATTTGGTTTGCATGATTGGTCTCTAGAGTCTAGATATTTTCTGGTTAAGGTGTTTGAACAACAAGGAGACGATGTAAAGTCTTATAATGCTTACAATATGTTCATTTTTGATTTTTGATGCACCATTTTATACTTGAGTTTGCTTCAAACAACCTTGCTAGCCTAGCCTTGTATTGAGAGGAATTCTTCTCGTGCATCCAAATCCTTGAGCCAATAACTATGCCATTTGTGTCCACCATACCTACCTACTACATGGTATTTCTCTACCATTCCAAAGTAAATTACTTGAGTGCTACCCTTAAAAATTCTATCCTTTGTCTTTGCAATATATAGCTCATGGGAAAATAGCCTTAAAAACTATTGTGGTGAAGAATATGTAGCTATGTATCTTATTTCTTAATAAGTTGCTTGTTGAGCGGTAACCATGTTCCTGGGGATGCCATCAACTATTACACCTTTGTTGAATATCATGTGAGTTGCTATGCATGTTCGTCTTGTCTGAAGTTAGGGCGATTTTCATGATCAAATGGTTTGAGTATGCATATTGTTAGAGAAGAACATTGGGCCGCTAACTAAAGCCATGATTCATGGTGGAAGTTTCAGTTTGGACAATTAATCCTCAATCTCATATGAGAATTTTATCTGTTGTTGAATGCTTATGCATTAAAGAGGAGTCCATTATCTGTTGTCTATGTTGTCCCGGTATGGATGTCTAAGTTGAGAATAATCAAAAGCGAGAAATCCAATACGAGCTTTCTCCTTAGACCTTTGTACAGGCGGCATAGAGGTACCCCTTTGTGACACTTGGTTGAAACATATGCTATGCAATGATAATCCATGTTAATCCAAGCTAATTAGGACAAGGTGCGAGCACTATTGGTATACTATGCATGAGGCTTGCAACTTATAGGATATCTTATACATAACACATATGATTTATTACTACCGTTGACAAAATTGTTTCTTGTTTTCAAAATGAAAAGCTCTAGCACAAATATAGTAATCCATGCTTCCCTCTGCGAAGGGCCTATCTTCTACTTTATTGTTGAGTCAGTTTACCTATTCTTTCTATCTCGAAGCAAACACTTGTATCAAGCTGTGTGCATTGATTCTTACATGTTTACCTATTGCACTTGTTATATTACTTTGTGTTGACAATTATCCATGAGATAAATATGTTGAAGTTGAAAGCAACTGCTGAAACTTATATCTTCCTTTGTGTTGCTTCAAAGCTTTCCACTTAGAATTTATTGCTTTATGAGTAACTCTTATGCAAGTCTTATTGATGCTTGTCTTGAAAGTATTATTCATGAAAAGTCTTTGCTATATGATTCATTTGTTTACTCATTGTATTCACCATTGCTTCGAATCGGTGCATTCATCTCATATGCTTTACAATAGTATTGATCAAGATTATGATAGCATGTCACTTCAGAAATTATCCTTGTTATCGTTTACCTACTCGAGGGTGAGTAGGAACTAAGCTTGGGGATGCTTGATACGTCTCAAACGTATCTATAATTTCTTATGTTCCATGGTACTTTTATGATGATACTCACATGTTTTATACACATTATATGTCATTATTATGCATTTTCCGGCACTAACCTATTAACGAGATGCCAAAGAGCCAGTTGCTGTTTTTGGTTTCAGAAATCCTACAAAGGAAATATTCTCGGAATTGGACGAAATCAACGCCCAGGGTCTTATTTTTCCACGAAGCTTCCAGAAGATCGAGGGAGAAACGAAGTGGGGCCACGGGGCGCCGACACACTAAGGCGGCGCGGCCAAGGAGGGGCCCGCGCCGCCCTAGCGTGTGGGGCCCCCGTGCCTCCCCCGACTCTGCCCTTCCGCCTACTTAAAGCCTTCGTCGCGAATACCCTAGTACCGAGAGCCACGATACGGAAAACCTTCCAGAGACGCCGCCACCGCCAATCCCATCTCGGAGGATTCGAGAGATCGCCTCCGGCACCTCGCCGGAGAGGGGAATCATCTCCCGGAGGTCTCTTCATCACCATGATCGTCTCCGGATCGATGTGTGAGTAGTTCACCCCTGGACTATGGGTCCATAGCAGTAGCTAGATGGTTGTCTTCTCCTCATTGTGCTATCATGTTAGATCTTGTGAGCTGCCTATCATGATCAAGATCATCTATTTGTAATGCTACATGTTGTGTTTATTGGGATCCGATGAATATTGAATACTATGTCAAGTTGATTATCAATCTATCATATATGTTGTTTATGTTCTTGCATGCTCTCCGTTGCTAGTAGAGGCTCGGCCAAGTTGATACTTGTGACTCCAAGAGAGAGTATTTATGCTCGATAGTGGGTTCATGCCTCCATTGAATGCGGGACGATGACGAGAAAGTTCTAAGGTTGTGGATGTGCTGTTGCCACTAGGGATAAAACATCAATGCTTTGTCTAAGGATATTTGTGTTGATTACATTACGGACCATACTTAATGCAATTGTCTGTTGTTTGCAACTTAATACTGGAAGGGGTTCGGATGATAACCTGAAGGTGGACTTTTTAGGTATAGATGCATGTTGGATAGCGGTCTATGTTGGATAGGGGGGGGGTGCTCCTCGGCAATGCAGTTTTCTTGGATAGACGACTACCTGCAGACTGTAATACTGCATAAGGGGAACCAAATAGCAGCAATGCAGTGCTTACAGCTCTATCTCAAAGATTCAGCGCGAGCCTGGCTAAGGGGGCTGCCGAAGGGTTCCATCAAATCATGGGACAATCTAGTAGACGCCTTCGTTGCCAATTTCCAAGCAACGTACAAGAGACCCGTCGGGATTGAAGAGTTACGGAACCGCCGGCGACAGGCGAAGGATTCGATGCGCTCATACATCGGGAGATTCACCAAACTCCTAAACGCTGCCGAAGATGTGTCTGTCGACAGACCAATTGACGCTTTCAGCGACGGCGTCCGACGTGAGAGTTACATAGAAGAACTCGGGAGCAAATAGCCTAAAACCATAACCAAGTTAATGGAAATCACCAACAGCTGGGCTGATGGCGAGGACAACGTGCGAAGGCCACTACAGCGCAGTGACGACGAAGACGATGACCAGCCGAAGCACGACTCGGGTGGCCGAAGGGATCGCCACAAAAGAAGGAAGAACCGCAACTATGATGACAACAATCTGGTAGCCGCAGGGTACTCTGATCGGCAAGATGATCGGTATGACGACAGAAGAGACGATCGACAGGACGGTAATCGGAAAAACTCCGGGAACCGTAGCAATTATAAACCTCGGCAACAGAGGGCCCCCGAACTGCCTTACGCTGAGCAGATCAACGCTCCCTGTTACCTGCACTCGTATACCGATTCTAAAGATGGAAAAACGAAGTCGAGTCACCTGCTCAGGGACTGTCGGCGGTTCATCGACATGCATAAACTCATCCGGCGGGGAGGCCGAGCAACAGCTACCACCACCACCTCCACCTCCACCGCAGCACCAAGTCCAGCAGGCTCAACCTCATCAACCCAACGAGGCGTTTCCACCACCACGGGGGCAGATGAGCATGATCCATAGGACATGTGTCTCAAGAAGAGAGATGAAGAAGCTCACCCGAGAGATTAACCTGGCAGAAAGCATCATGGCAAACATCCCCGAGTATGTCGAGTGGTCCTCTCAGAACATTACGTTCAGTCAAGCAGATCACCCGATGACCATACCAAAATCGGGACACGCTGCCTTAGTAGTCGAGGCACAAATCGGGGGGTTCAAGATGAGCAAAGTTTTCATGGATGGTGGAAGCGGATTAAACCTGATATTCGTCGACACAATCAAAAGTATGGGGATCACCATGAAGATGCTAGAAGAAACAGACACCTGCTTCCATGGGATTCTCCCAACTGCACCGGGCTACTCTCTTGGCAAAGCTTACCTGAACGTCGTCTTTGGCAAAATCGAAAATTTCAGGAAGGAGAAGATCGAGTTTGAGGTAGTGAACTGGGAGTCACAGTATCACGCCATACTCGGGAGACCAGCTTATGCCAAGTTCATGGCTGTGCCGCACTATGCATACCTCAAGCTGAAAATGCCAGGAAAAACGGGACGAACATCACAGTCTATGGAAGTTTCTCACGCTCAGACAATTGTGATCGCGACTTTCAAAGGATTGCTGCAAAGTTTGGGCCACAACGAGAAATTGTCGACCCTCTGCCTAAGCTGTCGATACGAGAAATCAAGGAGGAAAAACATGTCAGGGAAACCAAGAAGAAGCCAGCCGACCTTGCTCCTGAAGCTTCGGCATCAGAAGCTTCGGCAGCAGAAGCTTCGGCAGCAAAAGCCTCGGCAGCGGACGGCATAGAAGGCACAGGAGACAGCAAGACGCTGGCAATCATTTCCCAGACCCCTGGTGAAGTCAACAACGCCGCGGCAACCACTAACGTGGTGAAAAAGCCAGAAGATGAGAAGAACCCCTTCCTTGCTTAAGCAATTTATTAGCATTAATTTTTTTTCCCTTTATATAAACAGGGCCTTCCTTTTTCGCCCTCTAGTCTCGTGCTTACCTTATTAATGAGAACCTAAGTTTCGATCCTTTGTTGAGCATTGCAGTACTTCAAAACATCTAAGCCGCATCACCAGCACGCGACAGAAGAACGTGCTTCATAAAAAAAAGCCTCTACGAGTGCTAAAAGACATAAAGCAAACAAGGATGTTAATCCTTCCCTCAGCTATAGATGCCTCTACGAGTGCCGTAAATAGCAAGAGTGTGGAAATACATATAAACACAACCTACGTTCGATATTTTACTTATGGAAATATCAATGAACAACGGGATCATCGATAGAACCACTACACCCGAAAGATTCGGGAGTGACTATCGCAACATACATCGGTTGAAAGCAAAGTTGCACATACAACGTGTTTAGCAAGACCTGCAACACGAGCTGGTCACTCAAACGTTTGCTGACCAACGAATACGAAAAATTCTTAAGCGGACAATTAAGATTTGCTCCTTCAAAAATCGCCAACGGCACCACTACGGTAAAAGTACATATACATGTATCTACCGAATAAAAATTCTTGGCTCAACAATCCTAACACTTGGATAAAGCGAGTCAAACTAACCTATTTACAAAAACAACCCTAATCCACGAAATCACCCTTGTGGAGCTTCTCTTTCTTCAGGTACCCTCGAATGCCCTTCAAGCTTGTCGACGATTATATTGGCAGGAAGCAATACCTTCGGATACAAATTATCGAAGTCACCAACAACGTTGGCAATAGCAAGAAGATCCGCCGAAGGGTACCGTGCGAGCACAAGGGCAAGCGTCAACCTGGCCCCTGCGAAAACCTGAGCTCGTACCAAGTCTTGAATCTTCTTGGCATTCCCAAACTCAGACATCAAAGACAACGAGCGTAGGGGGAACTGCGTTTAAAGGGAACATCGTCTTCCAAACCACCCTCATAGCTTTATAGCACTTGTCGAAGAAATGATGGACTTGCTGAACCCGATCCTGAAATTTTGCGACAGCCGAAGCCTTCGAGTGCTCCCGCCAGAAAATCTCTTCGGATGAGGATAGCTGGGTTAAAGCATGCACTCGCTCATGAATCCGCTTGTTCTCTTCCGCACGGTTCAAAGCTATGACTGGCAAAGGAATCAATAAAGGATCAGACAAGGCGTGGTTGACAAAAGGGCAAAGGAATCACGAAGCTTACAGTTCAAACTCTCGGTGGCTTTATGTAGCTCAGTAAGAGCGTACCGCTCCACTTCGGCTGCAATCTCGCTCTTCTTATTGATAATAGCAGCTAAAGCATAAGTGCTGCGCGGGTCCTTTTCCATCTGCGTGATCCGATCCTTCATACGCTGGATCCGATCACCCTCAGGAAGAACACCCGAAGAGTCTTTGACAAATGAGGGCACTGGGAAAACCTGCAGGAAACAACGTTAAAAAGGATAACGGATATGGTAAAGTTGAGCATCCGAAGTAACTCCCATCGGGAGAAGTGCAAGTAGAAATATCATAACAAAGGTATGCTAGCAACATTGCTAGCACGGAGTTTATTACAAGCATAAGTTTTGCAGCAGAACAATGTTTCACATCAGCTCGAGCATAAGTTTGTTACAAAAATCAAGGGGCTTGGGTCTGAGTCGATAAACTGGGTCCAGCCGATGACTTCCTTGACGAAACTAGCTCAAGGAGCCGACGAGCGCAAATAAGGGCAGACGATTTAAAAGCGCTTAAGTCGACAAATTGCCCGTCTTGCTCTTTTGGCAGCTCCTTAGTCATTTCTTTGATGTCACCCTTAAAGCCGTAACCCATCATAAGCTGGAAGGCAAGGAGGGCACCATAGGTGCGCGAAGTAAGCTTGAATACCTCGATAACCTCCTTGGTGTCAACCGCGAAGGCATCAATCAGCTGCCCCAGGGTTTTGTCCTGCTTGATCTTGGGGAAAATCATCAAGTGCATCCGCGCCAGGGCACCTTTTCCCTTTTCAAGAAGTTCCCGCGTAAGCTGGTAGGAGGCAAGGACCATCGACACACCGTTTGCTGGTGAATTGTTCGGAACTTTGTCCAAGGCAGCGGCAGGGATATTGGCAGCTTCTGCATGAGAAAAGAAGGAAAAAGATCGTTAACAGAAGATCGAATTCATGAAGTATGATAACCAACAGAAAAGTGTGGAAGGGATTACCAAGCAAAGTTAGTGAAGATTGGCGAAGGAGTTCATCCTTTTCGGCTGCCTGAGCTTTGGCAGCCAACCTTGACGCCTCCTCCTCCTTCAGCTTTTCCTTCAGCTTACCCAGTTCCTCCTTCAAGGAATCAATTTCTTGGCGGGCCTTGGCAGCTATCTTGACTGCGCCTTCCAGCTTCGAGGAAGAGGATTCGACTTCCTTCGCGAGTCGAACCTTGTCTGCCTCCAGAGAAGTAAACTGGGAAGCGAAGGCCTCCAAAGAGGAAATAACACCTCGAAGATCCTTAAGGGAAAAAGGATGTTTCGCAAAGAATCGTTAGAAAAGGCACATTTCAGGAAATCCACGACGTATTTTAAAAGGACTTACAAAAGGAGGAGTCGTGGTGGCGGCAGGAGCATCTTTTCCCTTGGAAAGGGAAGAAGCAGTCGATGCCTGGGCCGTGGGAGCCGCCTTAGGAGCTGAAGCTTCGAAAGCAGCAGCGGCTGGCGGAATAGCATCAGATCTGGCCTTCTTAGGCGGAGGCTCGGCGAAACCTTCGTCACTATAAAAAGGAAATGGTCGACAGAAGTTATGAAGAGAGTGCGAAGAATAAAGGGACAAGCTATGGCATCAGGGAACAAAGCGCTTACATGTCGAAGAGATCGTCTTCGTCGGCAAAGCCACCGGTTGATCTCTTCGCAGGCGAAGCCCTGGTCGCCTCCACAGCTGCATTAACAAAGGCATCACGATCAGCGTCATCGTTGCGCACTGATCCCTCTGTATCGCAAGCATCGTCGGCTGAAGGAGGAGGATCGGTGTGAACAGTTTCGGAATCTATCGGATCATCACGTTCGCTCTCTGGGCCTGCGTGCTCGACGGTGGGAAAATCAACAGGAACTGAGGAGCCTCTTCCCTCAGAAGTATCGTTTGGCGAATCATGTAAGTTTCCAGAGGCTATGAGGGCCTGTCGAAAAGAAGAACAAGTAAGAATAAAAGCAATCATACTAGCTAAGTGAAAATAGCATAGTAAGGACGTCAAAAGAAAGTTACCTCTGGTGGCGGATGATCAGCATCGAGAGGAGTGTAAGAAGATATCAATGGGATCGAGTCTTCCTGACTAAAGGAAGTAAGGCGACGGACTTCGTCAAGCAACTCCTTTTCCGACAAATCGGCAGCATTAATCCTGGTTTCGTCCTTTGGACCTGAGTACAACCACATCGGGTGAACTCGGCCATGGCCGGTTGGACTCGACGTTTCAAGAACACCGCTGCCACCTCTCGTGCCGACCATAGTTTGGCCATCGGCCTCTTTGATTCGAAGAAATTTGGCAAATAATTCATCGGCTGCTACTCTTTCGTCGGGTGAGAGAATGTTCTTCCGGGAATTCTTGGGCTTGGCTTCGAAGACATCGGCAAAGCAAGGAAGCTGAGATTCGGGTGACAGGGAGTCCTTGACGTAAAACCATTTCAGCCTCCACCCTTGCACGGATTCTCTCATTGGGAGATTGAAGTAATTAACCTCCGAACTACAAACCCCACTCCTCCGGTGACAAAGTATCCATTACTACTGTTGTATCTCTTCACATAGAAGATCTTTTTCCACAGCCCGAAATGAGGTTTGATACCCAGAAACGCCTCGCAAAGGGTGATGAACACAGCAACGTGGAGGATTGAGTTGGGAGTGAGTTGCCATAATTGGATTTCGTAAGTTCGCAAGAGATGGAGGAGGAATTCATGAGTAGGAAGCGAAAGGCCTCGATATAGGAACGATAAGAACATCACGGTAAAGCCAGCAGGGGGATTAGGCCGAGAAATCGCACCTGGAAAGATCACATTCCCCTCGTCGGAGGAGATTAATCCCAGGCTTCGGGATCTTTTTTCGTCACGCTTGGTGACGGTTGACGCTACCCAATCTCCGGGCTTGGCCACCGAGCTTGGCGGCGCCGGAGTTGGGAGAGGAGCGCTCGGGGCGCTTCCCTTCGGAAGAGTCGAGGAAGATTTGGCGGCGGCGCCTCCGCTAGTAGAACTGGCGGTGGCAGTAACGCTCTTCTTCTTCACCATTGTGAGATCCGGGGAAGATCGGAAAAGTAGTGGTGGCGGCGCAGCAACAGCGAAGGGAGGAAGAAGGAGGAGAACAAGGAGATGCTACGGAAAATGTGGAAGAAGATTAGGGATTTTTTTGCCCTTTGGAGATTTTAAGGGGAACTTGAGAACTGAATGGGGCACGTGTCGTTGCTTCCGGTCCATTCAGTAATCTTTTCTATTGAAGGTTGCAGAAATCGAGGAGACGCCTTGGTGGCTGTGCGAACAGGGCCGGACAAGGAAAGAATAGGCCCAGCAGGTTACGTCCTGTCAGTCAGAATCAAGATATCAGTAGAGCGTCATCGATGACGTCATGAAAAATGCTAAAAGCATTCGAAGGAAAAATGAAAAGTTATCGGATGAAAGATTTGAGTCTAAGCACAGACTGTGAAGCATCCGCACTTAGACTCGGGGGCTACTCCCATCGGGAGTGCTGACGCGCACCCGATAAAATGAAGACCCGAAGAAAAAAAAAGGGGCTTGAAGGAAGAGCCAATTGTTCGACTCAAGTCTGCACCCGGTTACAAGCACCCGTGCCCAGACTCGGGGGCTACTCCCATCGGGAGCGCTGGACGCGCACCCGACAGAACTTTTTTGCACTCCAGGATCATGCCCGGGGACTTGATTCTGTGTAGGGTAACGTTGTTTTGCCATCGGCAGTTAACCAACAAAAGTTGGGCACGTTACTTATCATCCCTTGCATAAGGAAAAATATCGGATGAATATGGAGACTTACAGAAAAACTTCGGCAGAGTAAAATGTTCGAGTGGTTCAACTTGAGTCTACGCATAGATTGCAAGCATCCGTACCTAGACTCGGGGGCTACTCCCATCGGGAGCGCTGACGCGCACCCGACAGAAGAAGATGATGCAGATTCAAGGAGAAGAACATTGGGTGGAGGCATGCTTTAGTCTCTACCCGAACTGCCTTCGGCTAGACACTCGGGGGCTGCGACGTGGGCATTACCCTTCGAGTAACCAATGTTTCCCTACCTTATATTTCCTAGTTGGAGGCCCATGAAGGCACTCGACGGCGAGGATGGGCCGCCGGGGAGTGCGGCGGAAGATTCCTTGAAGTACAAGACACGGAAGGAGCCGAACAAGGAAAGCTTAGAGATAGATCTATTGTAAACCCAGTCGTACTCGATTAGACCTCTTGAGACCTGGCCTCCTATATAAAGCCAGGAGAGGGGCTGTCGAGGGCGACAACCAATCTTAGCGATCTTAGCCAGCAGAAGCTTAAAGCTAGGTTACCTTAGCGCTTAGCCAAACTCGACGAGATCTCAGCCGAACTATTCGGCACCTCATTGTAACCCATTATCATCATTATCAAGAACGAGACGAGGCAGGACGTAAGGGTTTTACCTCATCGAGGGCCCCGAACCTGGGTAAATCGCTCTCCCCGCTTGTCTGTGAACCGATGTCTCGTGTCAGCTTGCAGGATTCCACCAACCCTAAGCCCCTATCGGAGGGCATTGCCGAGGAGCACCCTCGACATTCACCTTTATGGGCCTAGGGGAATACATCTTGTATTCGTTTGCTAATTGCGGGGTTGCCGGAGTGACATAAACCTGAACCCCCGTTGGTATATCGATGCAGGAGGGATAGCAGGATCTCAGAGTTTAAGGCTGTGGTTAGATTTATCTTAATTACTTTCTTGTATTTGCGGATGCTTGCCAGGGGTATAATCACAAGTATGTATTAGTCCTAGGAAGGGCGGTGCATTAGCATAGGTTCACCCACACAACACTTATCAAAACAATGAAGATTAATCAGCTATATGAAGCGAAAGCACTAGACTAAATTCCCGTGTGTACTCAAGAATGTTTGGTCATTATAAGTAAACAAAACGGCTTGTCCTTTGTGCTAAAAAGGATTGGGCCACTCGCTGCAATTATTACTCTCGCATTTTACTTACTTGTACTTTATTCATCTGCTATATCAAAACCCCCGGAATACTTGTCTGTGAGCATTTACAGTGAATCCTTCATCGAAACTGCTTGTCAACACCTTCTGCTCCTCGTTGGGTTCGACACTCTTATTTATCGAAAGTACTACGATACACCACCTATACTTGTGGGTCATCAATGTCCAGGGTCCTAAAGGAGAAGGAAGTCTGGAGGACAGGATGGAGAAACTAGAACAAGAGGTCTTCGCCTACAAGAAGATGGCTGAACGTGAAGTGGACATCTTCCACAAAATTGTGTCCGAACTTATTGATGAACACAAGAAGGAGACTACAAAGCTGTGGGACGATATCCTCTCGCTTCACAACACTACCAACAAACTCCAAGCGCAACTTTATGATGTTCAGAATCAAAACTGTGAGTATGAAAACAGGTTTAAACACATAAGCTATGCTGCCGGTTTCAGGATTCCCGAGACCAAGACGTCGTTTGTTGATGGAGAGCCTCTTCCTTGGAAGTCTGATGACGGGAAGAATTCACCACCATCACCAAAGGAGTAATTCATCATTGGTATTGGCACCTCCTTGGCTTGTTCCAAGCTTGGGGGGTGGGGTGCCGCGGTATCACATCATCACTATCTTTTACCTTTTTACTGTCAAGTAGTGTCATATCATGAGTAGGGAAGTTATCATGTCATATCATGTGATCTATTTAATCATGTCTTTTATTCTTCCTTGTTTAGTACAAATTTTATCTGAATGGATATGACTTTGAAGGTTATCAATGATTATGAGGAGATTGTTATGATTGAGCATGTAAGTTCTGCCATATAAGCTCTAATATAAAGGCTCGCTCGAAAGATAAGTACAATCCGTTAATTGTTCTTTGACCAAGAACGAAGTTTGCCATCACCAATTATGATTTCCTATGCACCTTTATTTGTGATTTCCCTCTACTTGTTTCAAGTTGAGTTATATGAGGAAGTTGTTTACTAGAATGTCTTGTGTGAATTAATGTGATGCTTCTTGTCCGTATTTTATTTATCGACTCTTCACTCCATAAACATGTGGTCTTGTTTACTGAGTTCAGTTTCGCTTGGGGACAAGCGAGGTCTAAGCTTGGGGGGAGTTGATACGTCCATTTTGCATCACTATTTTATATCATAATTTATTGTTATTCATTGATATATTTCATATTTCGAGATGATACTTATGTTATTTCACCTATTTTGCATGTTTCAAGATTATTGGAGAATTACTCACCGGAGTCAGAATTCTACTGGAAAAAGCACCGTCAGGATACAATATTTCTGAAGATCAACAATTGACGGAAAATATACTGAAGCTCCTATTTTTCCAGATGACGGAGCCAGCCAAAAGGGGAGGCCAAGGAGGGCCGCCATGGGCCCTCCCTATAGGCCGGCGCGCCGCCACGTGGGGAGGAGGCCCACAACCCCCTCGGCCATCGCCCTTTCGCGTATTTCATCTGCCCGAAACCCTAAGGTGCAGAGAAGAATCGAGGATAGTCATAGCCGCCTCCTCGAGGCGGAAAACACCAGAGAGAAAAGAGCTCTCCGGCAGGCAGAAATCTGCCGGGGAAATTCCCTCCCGGAGGGGGAAATCGTCGCCATCGTCACCGTCATCGAGCTGGACTTCATTGGGATCATCATCATCATCATCTCCACCACCGACACCGTCATCTCCACCGCTGCACCTCGTCTCCATTGTAACATCTAGAGTTGAATCTTGAGTATTTCATAGGGGAAACTCTCCCGGTGTTGATTACTCCTTGTTATTGATGCTATTGAGTGAAACCGTTGAATCAAGGTTTATGTTCAGATTGTTATCCATCATCATAGCACCTCTGATCATGTTCCATATGATGTCTTGTGAGTAGTTCGTTTAGTTCTTGAGGACATGGGTGAAGTCTAAATGTTAGTAGTGAACTATGTTGAGTAATATTTAATGGTTTGATATTTAAGTTGTGGTGTTATTCTTCTAGTGGTGTCATGTGAACGTCGACTACATGATACTTCACCTTTATGGGCCTAGGGGAATGCATCTTGTATTCGTTTGCTAATTGTGGGGTTGCCGAAGTGACAAGCAACTCTGAACCCCGTTGGTATATCGATGCATGAGGGATAGCGAGGATCTCGGAGTTTAAGGCCGTGGTTAGATTTATCTTAATTACTTTCTTGTATTTGCGGATGCTTGCAAGGGGTTTAATCACAAGTATGTATTAGTCCTAGGAAGGGTGGTGCATTAGCATAGGTTCACCCACACAACACTTATCAAAACAATGAAGATTAATCAACTATATGAAGCGAAAGCACTAGACTAAATTCCCGTGTGTCCTCAAGAACGTTTGGTCATCATAAGTAAACAAACCGGCTTGTCCTTTGTGCTAAAAAGGATTGGGCCACTTGCTGCAATTATTATTCTCGCATTTTACTTACTTGTATTTTATTTATCTCGCTATATCAAAACCTCCTGAAAACTTGTCTGTGAGCATTTACAGTGAATCCTTCATCGAAACTGCTTGTCAACACCTTCTGCTCCTCGTTGGGTTCGACACTCTTATTTATCAAAAGTACTACGATACACCCCCTATACTTGTGGGTCATCACCCCTGCTCTAGGGTGTTGGCCGTGATGCGGTGGACGGTGGCGTCGGGCTCGCTCGGGCCTGGTTGGCCGAGTCCTCGGCGGTAGGTGCGTTGCGGCGCCTGGCTGCGTCCTGGCACCGTGGTGGTGCTGGTGACCGGTGACCGGCCAAGTGGCGGGGGGCTGGGCCTCCAATATCCAGTCCGTCCGGTGGTGGTGGAACGGCGGTCTCACGTGGCTGTGGTGAAGCCGGTGGTGGCCGACACCCCTCTCCTTCTTCAGCGTTCCTCGCTTCTCGGTGGTGGTGGCTCAAGACGACAACCTTCAACCTCGTTCCCCTTCTCCTGTCCAGCTTCGGCTATCAGGGTCATGTTGTTTGGCCGGGGTGAAAACCCTGCTCGGTGGTGACCGATGCTGGCCATGGCGACGCCTGCAGGCGTCGTTCCCTTCTTGGATGTGTGTTCATGGCCTTCACCGTGCCTCCCCTCCCCTCGGATGCCGGGGGAAACCCTAAGTCTGGTTCACCGGACTAGGCAGCGGCGCCACGGTGTCGTTATCTTCTTGAAGACATCGTCTTGGCCATCTTGAGGGAGGCCGATGCATCCTTTTAGTCTAGGGGCGATGTGTTGTGATGCCGGCGTTGGCCACTGCCCGAGGCTTGGGCTCCTGGGGCGCTATGTATGACACGGTGGACGCAGCTTGGTCGACGTCTTTCTCTAGACCATTGGGACCCTGCCTTCTTCTCGCCGTCTCTTCTAAGCGCATGGGAGGAGGTACGTTGGTCCTGGAGGCCTTGGAGTGGAGGTCGGGCTTCGGTAGTGTCTTGCTTGGTTCCTGACACGGCCCGGAGGCTATGTGCTCCTTCGGTAGTCTAGGCAGAGCGGGTCGTTTATCGTCGAATCTGTAGAGGTTGTGTTGTTTCCACTCGGCAATGTATCGTGATGTTGGTGTGGAGTGGTAGCCTTCTTGGGGTTGTATCGTGGTGCATGTGGAGTTGTAGCCTTCTTAGCGTTGTTTCAGCCGTTTTGGACTTTCTTATATATGATTGATACACCTTCCAGGGTGTATTCTTGGAAAACAAAATCTTTCGTCGTCATGGTAGGGTGCTTGACCCTGAGCTCCTCGACGGACCATGAATTTGATCGGTCGCTACCAGTGATGGAGCCAACTCGTTTGTGCCTCCGTGGAGCCTGGGTAGGGTTTGAGAGGCCAGCAAACGCCAGAAACACCGAGGTTGAAACACTCAAGCGGTAGTAAATCTACTGTAGGGTTTGCCCAGGTTCGCACTGCTACGATAAAGAAGTAGTGGGATCCCCCAGAAAGTTCAAGGTCTCTACTGAGACGAATAATATTCGGTGACCCCGCTCCCGTCGCCCCCCGAGGGCGGCCGGGGCGCCACCACCCATGCCCGCGCGGCCTCTCCTCCTCCCTCCCTCCCTCGTCGCCGCCGCCAGCGGGAGCCGCCGGGCAAAGCCCCGGGCAGTGCTGGCGGCGGCGGCCTTCCTCTCTCCCGCGCGCAGAGACGACTCGTCGGGGCGGGCTCGATCTGGCGGCGGTGGAAGGAGCCAGCTCCGTCCACGACCGTCGTGGCTCCTGCCGCGGATGGCCGCGTGGTGGCTGGACGCGGGGTGGCTCCTCTGCCCCTGCTCGCCGATGCTGCTTGGCCCGGTGGTGTGGGCGGCCAGATCTGGGCCGGGCGGGCCCAGCTGCTCCCACATAGGTGTCTTTCCTCATCGAGACCTCCTGCACGATCCGGTGTGCTCGCACGGCGGTGGTTGATGGTGGTGTCGGCGTGGCAAGTTCCGGTCTTCCGGGGTGGCCGGAGGCCAGATCTGGGCCTGGTAGGGCCCGGCCGGATCGTCTCGATCTGAGGGTGGCCTCGGGTGCGCGGCTATGTGCCCAGTGTGCCACCTCCGCTGCCTCTCGCTGGCTGTCTTTCGTCGCTGCGGGCGATGTTCTGGAGTCGTTGGGACGACGTCCTTGCTAGCTATCTGGGACGAGGTCCTTGGGCCGGCTCAGTACTGCAGCTACTCCGGCGGCTGTGGTCTGTTCTCCCTCCGACCAATTTGGTTGTGCTTGTGCAGGTGAGCTCGCGCGTTGGGGATGGTGCATCATGGTGCCGCCAATCTAGGGTCTTGGATGTCTAGATCTGGGTCTACCCGGAATCTGCCAGCCAGCACGTGTTTCCTTCGGATGAGTCTAGTTGGGGCTAGCTCATAGTGCGACTTAGGTTGGAGGCGCGGTAGTGATTTCCGCATTGTTCACTCTACATCCTCGCGACGGCGTCCGGAATTTCTAACTAGGTTTGGACCTCGGCGAAAGCAGCGCATGGCTATGGCCTGCGCCGGTTACGGCGTCACCTGCGGGTGTCGTTCCCTTGTTGAAGGCGTCCTGACGATGGCCCTCCTGTTTGAAATGATGGATTTCGTCCCTCCGCCTCAAACTGCCCCCTTGGAGGCCTCGCTTCGTGTAAGCTTCTCTGGTAGTGTCTTGTGGAGCACCGTGTGTCCTCTCGCTGGTGTCGCAGCCCTCTTGCAATGTAGGCCTGGCTACTTTTACACGGTTCGCTGCGGTAGCTGATTTCCCTCCTAGCGTCTTGGGGGGCTTTGCTAGGTCGGCGCCTGGTCGTAGCTCTTGCCGGTGTGTCTATCCCAACGCCAGGGGATGATGTTGTGTGTTTGGTCTGGACCTAGCCCGAGCTCCATGGGTGGTGGTTCTCGGGTCTGGGTGTAAACCTTGCAGGTCCTCTATCTCTACCGACTACGATGACGCATTCTTGCGCCATTCACCTTTTTGGAGGCGTCGCCGCAAGACCCCCCCTTCTTTGGTTCCTCAAGCTCTGATAGGTGGCCGGCCCGTCGTTGAGTTCCCCCTTGTGTTGCATTTCTTGGTGCGGTGGAGGTTTGTTGGCGTGGACACGGTCGCAATCGCTCCGGTGTAACAAAAGACAAGGCTCCCTTTTCATGGTTCAAAGGGTGCTTCGGCTTACTTTTCTGTGTTGTCTTTTATTGTGGTGTGCGGTGTGCGCTTGGCGCGTGTGTGTTGTAACTTATGGTATAACTCCTAGCTGGTTGATGGTCGAAGCCGGGCTCATTTCGACTCATTTCGAGCCTTCTGTTTAAAAGGTTCGCGCTGCTACATTTCGTCAAGAAAACCAATGTGGGTCAAGTGTGTCTTTCAGTTATAAATCCATACTGTATATAGCTTCTAATGTTGGTCTGAATCTGTAAAGTTGTTTGTTTTTTTACAATAAAACAAGCACAATTGCACTTTACGCCAGATTGCACTTGCGGACAAGCGTACTTCTTTTCATAGCATGGAACATGTTGATTTCAAAAACCATATGCTACAGCCAAATTGCTGACCGCCATGTACGTGGATTCTGAATTTTGTGGACTACCGAGATGAGATGCATGTTGCCCACCTTCCGAGCTGACATCTTGAGGAAACAATGTTGCCCACTTTCCGAGCTCAGAAAGACGGGCACAATGTACGTGTCAAGATTAAGTCACAGCTTGGTGATTGATATAAATTCAGTCGTCTATACAGGTTACTTCTAGTTGGTAATCTGTTTCGGACTTTCCTGCAGTAGCAGGGTTACTTTGCAACATCGAGCACCTCTTGTATGCTAATCTGACTGGAGAAAAGTAACCTCACGATAATCTGCACATCGTCGTCGCTGGAAGTCTGACAGACTATATCCTCAGGATAATCTGCATATGTGTTCCCATGGATACAGTAGAGGATCTTAAAACACAAAATCCGTTGACAGGTCTGAAGAAAACACTTTACGAAAGCCATGATAAGAGAAGTGCAGGTTTGGTCTTTGAACAATATCCACTCAGATGAATTCCAGATGGTATCGCCGCTGGGGATCGTCTTCCCATTCAACGTCTTCACGAATATCTGCCTTTTGTCTTGTCGCCCCACTTCGCTCGCTGGCTTGCCGGCGATGGTGATCAGCACCAGCCAAGGACGTTTACTGACGATGGTTATCGTATAAAAATTTGAGGGAGCTTTTCTGATCTTAATATCCAGTGTGAAAGAATCTCAAAGGTCAAAACTATTTTATACGTGTGCTTAAGAGCGAGTTCAGAAACTGTACATGTGGACCCTAATCACCTCTTCTCGGGTGGATTGTTGACAGAAATCCAGTGACACTCAAGAACAGACCATGCAGAAACAGAGCTAAAATGCAAAGCTTGTAATGATTTAAATCGAAGCACCTTATGACTAGGCAAGCACAAAGGCAGGCTGTCAACCGACTCTTCGTCAGCGCAGAACATGAAGAGACTCTAGAATGAGTTATATCTGCAAAAATAGACTCTTCATGCTGACACGGCTCAGGAGATAACTGATTATATAGGATGTCTTTGGTATTGACTCCGGATGACATGGAAAAGACACAGACGTTAGCACCTGACTTCACATTTGTATGTGACCTGACAAGCCGTCATTGAGTTAGTAGGATACTTCCTGCTCATCTGCATACACCGAAAAGTACATAACATGGAGAAAGTGGCAACCAATATGGCTACATCATAAAAGACAGCACCAAAATGTGCATAAGAACAGACATGCTTTCGATAAACTACAGCCTACAGGTACATATTTTCAAAACTGCATGACAGTTCAGTTTAGTTCATTCTACTTCCCTTTTGGTATTATAGTTCTTAAAACTCCTTGCCCCTGATTTACAATAAACAAAAAAGATGTTCATGAAAAATACGATTTCAATGACAGAGTGATGGAATAACCTACTTTGTATATACAAATGTGAAGCACTTTGCAAGCTGCGTAGCATAATTTGCTTAGGTATTAGGATGGTAACATGCATAACTTACAAATATACTCAGCGTATTAACATTATGGTAGAACGTTTCAAGAATACAAAGGAGAAGTGCCTTTTACCCTGAAGCAAGGAAGTGCCAAACAAGATGTACAAACTACATTAGTACATTGCATAGCCAGTGAATGAACCATCTAACTGCAAAGTTTCTTCATTGACTACAAACTAAGGATTATTACACCGATCAAGGAAGACGCATTGCTACCAATAATAAAATTATGCCGTAGACATGAAAAAGAGTTATTAGGATTTTATTGGACAGATCATTGGGAGGTAAAGACAGACTGCACAGACCTGTCAAAATTTAAATCACAGCTCTAGGTAGAACTCATAAATCAAAATTAAGCACATCCCAGATTACGGATTCCCATTACCTTCAGCGTTGCATCAGAACATGGACCGAGTGGCTTACATTTCAGCATCTGAGGAGCCCTGTTTTGTTATCCTGCAATAGCACAGAATTCATGTAGTATTTATTCATCAAAGTGTTCAGCATACTTTATTATTGTATTACCACACATGTCGTTGTGCTCTCCTGTCTGAGACAATTCACTTTCAACAAAGGGCACTTGAGATGGTTTGCAGTTTCCACCTATAGAGAAAATAGGAAGATGGCTGGAGGCTTCGCAGCATCTCCAGGACCACAATATAGGGCCTAAATAACACCAAGACAAATCTCTCTTGTGATCATTATTGGCTGCATTTATCCAGCTCGAATTAAGATCGAACATTACATGATTCTACTTCCCTAGATTATCGCCCAGGGATTGTATCATACCAGGACTGGATTCAACGTGCCATATGAAGCATTGCTTAAAATAGCAGGTAAAGGTCAACGATGAGTTCATTCCAAACAAGGCAAACAGAAAGATGGAGTCAGATGGAAGCACAGAGATATCTTCATAGATTTCCTTGTTGCGCTACTTCCATTAAATTGCCAACAGATCAACCAATGTTTCCTAAGGAGATCGTAAACTTTATAGCAACCTTTGTCTACAAGAGTATTATGAGTGCATAATTGTAAGGACTATGGCCATCTCCTATTACGGGTTTTCGATACAGTGGTGGGCACCACATGCAATGTATTAATGGAGGAAAAGGAACAAGAGTAGAACATTTCATTGAAAAGCTGACTAGAAATCAGTTGCAAATTGCAAGTCACCAAGAGTATAGCCATTCCCTGCTTTAGTACAACAAAATGCAGAAACAGAAAACATAGGCAGATGGCTAACTATTGATCAGTATTAAAAAGGAGTACCTGATAAAATGGTTATGCCAAATCTTAAGTTCAAGAAACTAGCAACATAAGGAAGATTATTTGGCAATGCTTTTCAAACAGCCTGCAGAATGACTCTCTAATTTCGTAAACAAAAATTAAAGGCACTGAAGCACTCATTGGCATCAACATGGACAATAGGCACTTAAGCCTGAAAGGATATTGCATCAAACATAGATTTCATGCATACAAATAACAGACAGAGCTTGTTTATCATGACTTTGCATTCATCAACAAAGAAGCTAAAGGGTCCATACTTGATCCAATCACAGACGGTGAGGTCATGAGGAAAAGAGCAGCTAGGACGATAAGAAGCAGCACACTCAACAGCAGTCAGATGAAAGGTACAGCATCCAATTTATAACCGCGCACGGCCATCATGGGGATAAGAACAGCCAGGACATTAAAAAGCACCACATCTGTCAATGGCAGTCTTGATGAAAGGTAAATCATTCACTTCATAATTCTGTAAAGCCGGAAAGAAGGTATGCTGAACAAGGCTTTGTTTGAGCTGATGCAAAGAAATATTGAGGCCTTTGCTATCATGACGGCAACTGGCAACCAACCTGCCCTTCATGTTGATGTGAAGCAGCCACTGATCAAAATGGACCAGCACGAGCACATCATCACCCTCAGATGCAACCACCACATTCCAACCTCTGGATCGTTCAAATCCTGCCACGAACTCCGCAGCCAGCAGTTCGACCCGGTACTTGAAGGCCCAGACCTCACTCTCGTAGTCGTGCAGCACCCAGATATCAACAACTGTCACAGCATCATTATGCATGTACATGGCGAGCATGCCGTCCATCTCAAACAGATATGAGCCATGTGTCTCAAACCGATATGTTCTTTCGGGAAGAACCGGAGCACGCATCAGCCGGAATGACTCGGATGTTGTGTCGAATGCCAGTATCATCTTGCTTCTGGCCTGATGCTTCGCTGGGTACCAATGCAGGCTGCCACGGACCAGCACAGGTGTGCCGTGTTGCGCCTCCACCTCTGGCCACCCGATGCACCTGGGTACCTCATCGCAGCCCAGTGTGAGGACGTACCACGAGTCTTTGTCGCCAGGTACCTTACCTTCATACATCACCTTGCAGATCTGGCTCCGGTACAGGAGCAGTCGGTACTGGCCCGTAGGGCGGTGCGGGTAGATCCCGGAGAAATGGAAGCCACGGAGAATCGGCAGGTCACCCCACTGGCGCGTCACCGGGTTGCAGATGAAGAAGTGGGTGCGGTCATACTCGTCAATGGACATGACCAGGAGGCCGTCGCAGGAGGCCACCGCACGGAGTTTGGGGTCGATAAGGCGGGCGAGCGGCTGGATTTGGGCGGTGGCGGCCCGGTGGTCGAAGGCGATGATGTCTTGGTGACAATCGACACCGTATTCGAAGCCGGAGAGGAGAGGGAGGGATGGCTGGTGGCCGTGGTGGGCCAGGAGGAAGTGGCGGGTGGAGGTGATGCGGCGCCAGGCGCGGCAGACGGCGCGGCAGCGGACGAGGTTTCTGGGGGGCAGGCGGACGAGGATCTCCCAGATGACGATCTCCTCCGGGAGGCCGCCGCTTACCGGCGCCGGCTCGGATCTTTCGGTTGCGGCCTTCGCCATGGCCGCCGGCTGGGAACTCACGGTGGTTCTCGATTTGGTATGTTGTTCCCAGGAGTACCGTTGACGATACCCGGTAGTAATGGACCTTTTGCTGGGCTTAGCCCATCTTTGTTCCGCAGATAAGTTTTGCTTTAGGGCATCTCCAGCGGCGCGATCCCGCCGCGACCGAAAATGAGTCTCGGCCCTGCTCCAGCGGGGCGAGCGAGTGATCGGGCCGTCCGCGGTGACACGAACCTGGTTCAAATATACGCCAGTTTTGCGTCTTCGTGGACGCTCCGCGGTCGTACCGAGTGTCCACCGAAAATGACGTAGGACCCGCGCGTCAGTGGCAGGAAGGTCGATAACATTCCCGCCAGTTGCCATTCCCGCGCGAAAAATCAAAGTAGACCGGTGTGAGCAGTCCAGAAGCGATGGACGTCCTCGCCGCTGCAGCCACCACCATGGATGTCGAGGTAACCCTCGCACCCGCCGCCACCCCACACTCCCCCGTAGCCACGACCATAGCCAGCATGGAGGCTGCAGCTCCGGCGGAAGCAAAGCGGGCCGCCACCGGCGGCCGGGACGCAAAGCCGAAGGCGGAAAAGAAGGTGTTGTGCAAGGAGGAGAAATGCGCCGAGGCCGCGAAGCGTCGCGACCGGCGCAAGAACCTGAAGGAGAGGAATGCAGCGGCTGCTGGCCAGCAGGCGTGGCAGATGCAGGTGAAAGCCGGCGTCGCGCAAGTAGGCCTACATCCGAGCTTAGCGGACGCCTACATGATCGTCAAGCGAGAGGGGATCGTCGGCGTCGCTCCTCCGGCCTCGTCGGTGAGCTCGGTAAGTTCCGAGCTGCGTCCTGGAACTCCCGCTCCCTTGCAGGGCCACCCGACGTCGCGGTTCGCCTCCGGCGTGGCGCCGGTGCAGTTCAACGGGGCGCCGGTTCCCGACCTCAACCGGACGCCTAGAAGCAGTGACTCGTGTCCGGGCGCGACACACAATACGCGCCAGCTGCCGGAGGAGAGCATGCGGGAGCCCCGCATCCTGTTCGACGAAATGGCAGCGACTGCCTCGACGATGGATGACCCGGTATGTGAGCTCTCTCAATGTGTGCGACTGCCGTGTATCATGCGTCCGACGTCCGGTCATTCGTAGGCCTATTGGAAGGACCGGCATGAGACAGACATCCAGGCCATGATCTTCGGCGGCGGCTTCCTTGGCGACGACGGGGCCGCGACAGGACCGCATGATGAGTGGGCGCCGACGGAAGATGCGGAGGACATCGATCACGCACGGTTGTTCGCCGCCTAGGCCACGCAGCCAACATCCGTGTGCGTCGACGACTTTGAGGATGCGCCAACAGAGCCTGACCTCACCACGGACAATGCTACGAAGAAGAAGGGGGAGAGCCACAGGACACAAGGATTCATCGACGACGAGGATAAGTGTTTGTGCGACGCGTGGCTGGCAACAAGGCATGACTGTATTAATGGCGCCCAACAAAAGGGCAAGGTGTACTGGGCCAAGGTCATGCAGGAGTACAACGAGACCAAGATGCACCCGCCCTACCACATCCCAAGCCCTCGCACGGAAGAGTCCCTCAGTAAAAGATGGAACTACATCAAACAAGAGATAAGCAAGTTCTGCTCGGCCGTCGAACATGCAAAGAGCCACCCCGTAAGCGGCGCTGGCGTGATTTCGGTGGTAAACAAGATACAAGCATCATCATTCTATTCTATTTACATCATTATATGTACATCATTAGCGGCGTCGGCGTGCTTGCAGGTATCCCGGGCCTTGGAGAGGTTCAAGGCAATGCATAAGAAGGGCTACCATATGGTCCATTGCTGGGACAAGCTCAAGGACGCGCAAAAGTGGAGGACAAGCTTTGCGGCCTACGATCAAGCTGTCAAGAATGGAACATCGGTCAACTTCGACGGCGAAGACGACGATCATGGCCGTGAAGCCCTTCCACCTCGTCCCCGAGGCCATAAGGGCTACCAAGGCCGATCAAGCCCGGGAGACATAGGCCATTGCGTTCACCTAGAGCCTGGAGAAGATGATGGCCGTCAATCATACCGCCTTGGCTACTAGGGACGAGAAGAGGCGTCTGGAAAAAGAGGCCGCTGCTACCATCTACCTCAACCTCACGAAAGAGGTCATTGAGGTCCAAAGAATGGACGTCGAGGCCAAAAAGACAGACGTCGAGGCCAAATTGCGTGACGACGAGGCCAAGACCCGTGCAGAGGACACAAGGATCATGCTAGCCGACTTGAGCAGCGTCGACGACGACACCAGGGCCTGGTTCATGAAGAGGCGCGCCGAAATCCGCGCGTGAGACGCCTGATCACCGGTGCCATGCGCCCAACACCTTGGCCTCCTTTTGGACTTTTTATGCTGTTCAGACCTTGTTGTGCCCCTTTTGAACTCCACTTTGCGCCGTACCATGTGCAAAGTGTGATGAACTTATTTCAGACTTCAATTTGAGGTTGTAATTTCGTGCAAATTTGAGCTAATTTGAGGGTACAACCTCTTTTCTGAATTTCCTGAATATAAACTAGCCCGCACCAAAAATGCGTCGGCCCGCTGGAGCCATTCCAGACGCAAACGGACGCACGATCATTTCCGCGTCCGTCAGACGACGCAAACGGACGCCCGCGAATATTTTGAACTCTGAAATACGTCGCGCCGCTGAAGATGCCCTTACAGGCAAACGAACTTCATCAATTGTTTTTGTCTTCTACGACAGAAGTTGTGTACTCCACGTCACTTATACACGGTATGATAATTTTGTCTGCACTAATACAATGATCGTGTCTGTAAATAGCATGTTTCAATAAAAATTATAGAAGGCAGGCATCCATGCAACAACAAAATAACAAACTATAAGTTTTCTGTAAAAACCATTATGTAAATTCACATATGCAACACCGGAGGATTACTGCTAAGGGTTGCTATGTGACAATCAGGGGCGAAGCTCCCGATAGTGTCAGGTAGGGCAGCCGTCCTACCTTAATTTTACCGAATACATTTAGATGCGAATGCTTATTATAAATAATTTAAGTGGTCACACGTTAGAAACGGATTTCGTATATGAAAGTTAGGCTTGTTTTAGTGAACTCTTCGCAAAATCGATCACGAACCCAAAACATAGATGACGCACTAAATACATAGACTCATATTCTAGGTTCAATACGATTGAAAGTGCGACACGGTTGAATACAATCCTTCACATCTATAATCAGGCCTCGGGGCAGCTAGTAAACAGAGCTAAAAGCTCTGTGTTCTTCTCGCCATGCACATCTCTGATCAACAGCGCCTGGCAGTCAAGGCTGAGTTAAATATCGAGGTCGAAGCTTTTAGTGAAAAGTACCTCGGTCTCCCCACAGCAGCCGGCAGTCTAACCAGTGAAGTCTTTGAGTTTATTGCGGACAATATGCGTGGCAGTGTCAATGGGTGGGCGGAGAAGCTTATGTCCTTTACGGTCAAAGAAATTATGATCAAATCTGTTCTCCAAGCCAAGCCGACCTATTGCATGAGTTGCTTCAAATTATCTAAAGGAACAT
The DNA here is from genome assembly GCF_022539505.1 of Lolium rigidum. NCBI lineage: Eukaryota > Viridiplantae > Streptophyta > Magnoliopsida > Poales > Poaceae > Lolium > Lolium rigidum. The sequence continues at coordinate 237,410,845 of NC_061514.1, forward strand.
GTAGCAAGATGAGATCGATCATGGCAAAATTTTGGTGGAGTGGCTGTCTAGATAGAAAGTCCATGCACTGGCTTGCATGGGACAAGATCGCAGTTCCAAAGGGGCTGGGTGGAATGGGCTTCAGGGACATGGATGCCTTCAATATTGCCCTCCTTGGTAAACAAGGCTGGAGGTTAATAACTTTTCTTGATTCCTTGTGTGCTCAAGTCTTAAGGGCACGGTACTACCATAATAAAAACTTTATGGAGGCGACGGCACCAAGGACGGCGTCACACACTTGGCATGCTATTCTTGCCGGCAGGGAGGCACTGGCGAGGGGTATTATCAAAAGGGTAGGCACTGGAGAAAGTATATACATTTGGGAGGACAATTGGATCCCAAACTCTGGTACGCTGAGGCCTTTATTTCGCCCATCCGATGCCACGGCAGAAAAGGTGAGCGAACTGATTAATGGAGAAACACATCAATGGGATATGCAGAAAATGGCTGCGAATAAATTCAGTCAATTGGACATTGATTGCATTATGCAAATTCCTCTTAGTGGCAGAGCTGGAGAGGACTGGGTTGCCTGGGCATATGAAAACTCCGGTCTGTATACTGTCAAGTCTGCCTATCGTATGCTTGTCTCGCAGGTTGGTGAGGAGCTAGGTATGGCGAGTTTATCTTCTTCCCATGGTCAGGAGGATCTGTGGAAACGTTTGTGGAGTCTGAAGGTGGTACCGAAGGTGCGCGTTTTTTGGTGGCGGGTTATGCGAGGCATTGTGCCGGACTACTCAACCCTCACCCGGAGGCATGTCAGAGATAATAGCACTTGTACGGTATGCAAGTCTACTTCAGAAACTTTATTCCATGCGTTAGCTGAATGTCCTCATGCGAGCCTGTTCTGGTCAGCAGCGAGAGATATTCTGAATATCAAGTTACCAAAACTGCACCCGAGCACTTGGGCGGCAGATATTTTGTGTGAATCATGGTGGTCACAAGAAGATCAAGCTAAAGTGATCACAGTGATGTGGTCCATCTGGTCATCGAGAAATAGGTGGACACATGGCGAAAAGGGTTTCGATCCGAGTGTGGCGATTAAGGCAGTGCATGATACGCTGCTGGAACTTGAGTTACCGCAGAAGAATGTTGTCCAAAAGATGGATAGGCCAGAATGCACCTGGCATGGACCAAGTACTGATGTGATCAAGATTAACTTGGACGGTGCAGTTAACACCCAGGATCGGGTGGCTGGCAGCGGAGGTGTGGCAAGAGACGCTCAAGGTGGCTTTAGAGGCTCATAGTGCAAAGCTTACCCTGGCATAATGGACCCTCTAATAGCAGAAGCGCTGGCGTTACGAGATGATGTGGTTTTTGCTCAAGCACACAGTTTTAGTCAAGTCCTGTTTGAGACTGATTGCTCGGAGTTAGTGCGTCTCTGGGAGGAAAGAATAAGGAATCGCCCTTTGATTGCCCCTCTCCTCGAAGAAGTTAGTGTCTTAAGTCTAGATTTTCAGGCATTTTCTATTTCCTTTGCTCGGCGCTCAGCCAATAACTCCGCACATGAGTGTGCACGCTACGCGTGTCTGCATAACATGTCAGAGGAATGGATTGAAGCGAGCCCGTTTTCCTTCAAAACAGTCTTAGAACTGATTGTAATGGTTTTGTTATGAATTAATAAAGTCTGAGACGTTCTCCAAAACAAAAATTCTAGGTTCAATGTGAATAATCTTTCTTGTATTGCATAGATTTATCATCCAACTTAGTATATACAAAATAACATGGAGCTATTCATTATGCATACTTGGAGAATTAGAGGCTTTCGAGATTTCTTGATATTTAAAAGGCACGTGATGCTCCCTCCGACCATGTTATCACCTTCTTGAGATGACGCTGGTTTTACCGGTGGCGATAACAACAATTAAAAATGGTATTTCCCAGCAACAAAGATCATCAAGACAGAGTTGCGCATCGAACGAGGGATATCCAAACGTCTTGTTTTAAAGTAGGAGATCAAATACTATTGTTCAACTCTCGTTTCAAGTTCTATGCAAGGAAGTTAGCATCAAAGTGGAAAGATCATTAGTTGTGCAGGAGGTGTATCGCTCTGGAGCCATTAGTCTTCATGGAGGCTACAAAGGTAGACCTCATGTTGTTAATAGACAACGTCTTAAAATTGCAGGCCAAAAATTTGTGGGGAAGTTGGAAGAGTTGAATCTCCAGAATCTCGAAGCCATATTCGCAAACAAATATCCCTTGCCATGTATCAGAAATCAATAAAAGTTAAGTTTCATGTGCGTAACGATCTCGAAATATCTTCATCTTTTAGGAAAGTCATTATTTTTGGAAAATAAAAAGCGTGCAGCGAAAGATTTGGACGAAACAGGGTCTTGAAGGGGGGAAAGAGCCTAAGTGGCGCCAACATGGCTCTTTCGCCCCTCCGAAGTCCGTTTTGCCCCCGTTTCGACTCCAGCGCTCCATCTTACCCTAAAAACCGTCAATATATACCCCTTCTCTTCTGATCTAATCTCGCATCAAGTCTTTTCGAGCGTACCTTGTTTTCCTACCTCCTTTCATTCTCTTAGCCATGGAAAGTTCTGGATCCGATCTAGGAGGAGAAGACTCCGAGAAGAGGGGTGTGATGAACTGCTACCTCAACTTTGTGGTGACTCCTTTGAAGACCTTGACCATCAAGGAGGGGGTGTTGCTCATGGAGGAGGTGAAGGCTCCCAAGACCGAGAGCACCCTAGATGAAAAGCTGGAAGTTCTGGAGGACACCGCCTTCAGGTATGGCACTGTGATTGAGCGCATCCTTGATGCTCATCACTTGATGAATATTGAGATGGAGAATAAGGTTGAAGCCTATGAGGCAATGATCAAGGATATGGAGGATAAGTATGTGCACACCATCACACAACTGGATAGGTTCCAAACCCTCATGTGGGATCATATCTGGGCATGGGCAGCCCAGAACGGGCCCGCCCGGGAAATTCAGGGCTAGGCGGGCTATTCTTGAAGCTTGGACCGGGCCTTGGCCTTAATTTACAACCCACATCAAAATTTGGGTCGGGCTCGGGCCTCAGTTTACAGCCCGAATTTAGCCCGGCCCGACAACACTACGTTTTGTGGAGATCTACGATGTCTCCTTCCGCATCCCCACCTACAGCCGCCATCTAAAATACCACGCTGACTCACAGACTCATAGTTCACAGCCCTATCTACACAAATCAGTAAATCACCTCTCCCAGATCAAAGCCGGCAGCCACGCGGAAATGGCGAACTCCACCCTCCCCTCGACCCATCTCCCTCCCGTTCCTCTCCTTGTGGTGCTCGTCGGCAGCCGCATTCGTCCGCCCTTGTTTCTTGGCCTGTCGAGTGTCGTCATTCGCCCGCACATAGATGCCGCCGTCCTCCCGTGCGTGGCTGTGCAGATATCCTCGCGGTCTTGTTGTGAGTCAACGCCTAGTTATCAAGTTGGAATCCATCCAGCGGAAGCAGCGTCAAAGGCTCAGGCAACCAGATGCCCCTAGCATAGTTATCTTTGTGTGTTTGTAACTCTGTATGAAGATCTAGCTCTGATCTTTGCCTCTCTGCACCTCTCTAAGTTCATCCTTAGTTCATGTAGATCTACTGATGTCAGGGAACAAGGTCACGTGGATGTGTATGTATGGATCTCAAATGGATCTAGACATGTATCCATCAATATGTTTGATTCCTTTTTCCCCCCAAATTTCGTATAGATTTCAGGCCATGGGGTCGGGCCTCGGGCTCTCGGGCTTTGCCTTGGGTCGGGCTGGGGCTTAGAAAACACAGAATTTCGTTGGGCTGGGCTAGGCTCGGGCATAACCTTTAGGTGTCTGGCTTTTGTTGGCCCGGCCCGACCCGGCCCGAGATATTCCAATGTATATGTGGGATGCAGAAAACCAGAACTGTGAGTATGAAGACCGCTTCAAGAAAATCGCCGAAGCTGCTTCCACCAATGTCCTTCTACAATGGGAGGCCCTATCCTTGGAAGCTCAAGGAGTGGGACACCTATTATGAGGAGAACGACACCAAGAAAGAAGACCCAACGACAACACTCTAAGCTTGGGGTAGTTTTATCCAGTTTTTTATGCTTTTTAGTTTATTTTATTGATTTTAGTCATGATCTTTAGGTTGGTTCTGCTTTTATCTAGTAGGTTGATACGTCTCCGACGTATCGATAATTTCTTATGTTCCATGCCACATTATTGATGATATCTACATGTCTTATGCATACTTTATGTCATATTTATGCATTTTCCGGCACTAACCTATTAACGAGATGCCGAAGAGCCAGTTGCTGTTTTCTGCTGTTTTTGGTTTCAGAAATCCTAGTAAGGAAATATTCTCGGAATTGAACGAAATCAACACCCAGGGGCCTATTTTTCCACGAAGCTTCCAGAAGACCGGAGGACTTACGAAGTGGGGCCACGAGGCGCCGCCACAACAGGGCGGCGTGGCCTGGGCCTTGGTCGCGCGGCCCTGGTGTGTGGGGCCCTCGTGTGGCCCCCTGACCTGCCCTTCCGCCTACTTAAAGCCTCCGTCGCGAAACCCCCAGTACCGAGAGCCATGATACGGAAAACCTTACCGAGACGCCGCCGCCGCCAATCCCATCTCGGGGGATTCGGAGATCGCCTCCGGCACCCTGCCGGAGAGGGGAATCATCTCCCGGAGGACTCTTCACCGCCATGGTCGCCTCCGGAGTGATGAGTGAGTAGTTCACCCCTAGACTATGGGTCCATAGCAGTAGCTAGATGGTCATCTTCTCCTTATGTGCTTCATTGTCGGATCTTGTGAGCTGCCTAACATGATCAAGATCATCTATCTGTAATGCTATATGTTGTGTTTGTCGGGATCCGATGGATAGAGAATATTATGTTATGTTGATTATCAATCTATTACCTATGTGTTGTTTATGATCTTGCATGCTCTCCGTTATTAGTAGAGGCTCTGGCCAAGTTTTTACTCTTAACTCCAAGAGGGAGTATTTATGCTCGATAGTGGGTTCATGCCTCCATTAAATGCGGGACAGTGACAGAAAGTTCTAAGGTTGTGGATGTGCTGTTGCCACTAGGGATAAAACATTGATGGTATGTCCGAGGATGTAGTTATTGATTACATTATGCACCATACTTAATGCAATTGTCAGTTGTTTGCAACTTAATACTGGAAGGGGTTCGGATGATAACCTGAAGGTGGACTTTTTAGGCATAGATGCATGCTGGATAGCGGTCTATGTACTTTGTCGTAATGCCCAATTAAATCTCACTATACTCATCATATCATGTATGTGCATGGTCATGCCCTCTCTATTTGTCAATTGCCCGACTGTAATTTGTTCACCCAACATGCTATTTATCTTATGGGAGAGACACCTCTAGTGAACTGTGGACTCCGGTCCATTCTTTTACATTGAATACAATTTACTGCAATACTTGTTCTACTGTTTTCTCGCAAACAATCATCATCCACACTATACATCTAATCCTTTGTTACAGCAAGCCGGTGAGATTGACAACCTCACTGTTTCGTTGGGGCAAAGTACTTTGGTTGTGTTGTGCAGGTTCCACGTTGGCGCCGGAATCCCTGGTGTTGCGCCGCACTACATCCCGCCGCCATCAACCTTCGACGTGCTTCTTGACTCCTACTGGTTCGATAAACCTTGGTTTCTTACTGAGGGAAAACTTGCTGCTGTGCGTATCGTACCTTCCTCTTGGGGTTCCCAACGGACGTGTTAATTACGCGCAATCAAGCTCTTTTTCTGGCGCCGTTGCCGGGGAGATCAAGACACGCTGCAAGGGGAGTCTCCACAATCCAATCTCTTTACTTTGTTTTTGTCTTGCTTTATTTTATTTACTTTCTTGTTTGCTGCATTATATCAAAACACAAAAAATTAGTTGCTAGCTTTACTTTATTTACTGTCTTGCACTCTATATCAAAAACACAAAAAAAATTAGTTACTTGCATTTATTTTATCTAGTTTGCTTTATTTACTACTGCTAAAATGGGTACTCCTGAAAATACTAAGTTGTGTGACTTCACAACCACAAATAATAATGATTTCTTATGCACACCTATTGCTCCACATGCTACTACAGCAGAATTCTTTGAAATTAAACCTGCTTTACTGAATCTTGTTATGCGAGAGCAATTTTCTGGTGTTAGTTGTGATGATGCTGCTGCCCATCTCAATAATTTTGTTGAACTATGTGAAATGCAAAAATATAAGGATGTAGATGGTGACATTATAAAATTAAAATTGTTTCCTTTCTCATTAAGAGGAAGAGCTAAAGATTGGTTGCTATCTCTGCCTAAGAATAGTATTGATTCATGGACTAAATGCAAGGATGCTTTTATTGGTAGATATTATCCCCCTGCTAAAATTATATCTTTGAGGAGTAGCATAATGAATTTTAAATAATTGGATAATGAGCATGTTGCACAAGCTTGGGAAAGAATGAAATCTTTGGTTAAAAATTGCCCAACCCATGGACTGACTACTTGGATGATCATCCAAACCTTTTATGCAGGACTGAACTTTTCTTCGCGGAACCTATTGGATTCAGCTGCTGAAGGTACCTTTATGTCCATCACTCTTGGTGAAGCAACAAAACTTCTTGATAATATGATGATTAATTACTCTGAATGGCACACGGAAAGAGCTCCACAAGGTAAGAAGGTAAATTCTGTCGAAGAAACCTCTTCCTTGAGTGATAAGATTGATGCTATTATGTCTATGCTTGTGAATGATAGGACTAATGTTGATCCTAATAATGTTCCGTTAGCTTCATTGGTTGCTCAAGAAGAACATGTTGATGTAAACTTCATTAAAAATATTAATTTCAACAACAATGCTTATCGGAACAATTCTAGTAATAACTATAGGCCATATCCTTCTGCTGATGGTAATAGTTATGGTAATTCTTATGGAAATTCTTACAACAATAATAGTAACACACCCCCTGGACTTGAAGCTATGCTTAAAGAATTTATTAGTACACAAACTACTTTTAACAAATCTGTTGAGGAAAAGCTTGATAAAATTGATATTCTTGCTTCTAAGGTTGATAGACTTGCCTCTGATGTTGATCTTTTAAAATCGAAAGTTATGCCTAATAAGGATATTGAAAATAAAATTGTTACTACAGCAAATGCCATCCAAGTTAGGATTAATGAGAATATAAGATTGATGGCTGAATTGCATGCTAGGTGGGAAAGAGAAGAAAATGAAAAACTAGCTAAAGAGAATAATGTAGCTAAAGTTTGGACTATTACCACCACTAGCAATGCTAATGCTCCACATGTTGCTGCACCTCCTACTAATAATGGTAAAAGGATTGGTGTTGGCAATGTTTCCACTTCTAATGCAAAGCCTGCAAAACTGCCGGAAACTGCTAAAACTGCTGAAATTGATAAAACTGCTGAAATTTTTCAAAATATTGGGGACAATGATCCCATTGCTGTAGATCATAATGGTTTAGACTTTGATGATTGCCACATCTCTGAAGTCATAAAGTTCTTACAAAAGCTTGCTAAAAGTCCCAATGCTAGTGCTATAAATTTAGCCTTTACAAAACATATTACGAATGCTCTCATAAAAGCTAGAGAAGAGAAACTAGAACGTGAAGCTTCTATTCCTAGGAAGCTAGAGGATGGTTGGGAGCCCATCATTAAGATGAAGGTCAATGACTTTGATTGTAATGCTTTATGTGATCTTGGTGCAAGTATTTCTGTTATGCCTAAGAAAATTTATGATATGCTTGACTTGCCACCATTGAAAAATTGTTATTTGGATGTTAATCTTGCTGATAATTCTACAAAGAAACCTTTGGGGAGAGTTGGTAATGTTTGTATTATGGTTAACAATAACCTTGTCCCCGTTGATTTTGTTGTCTTGGATATTGAATGCAATGCATCTTGTCCCATTATATTGGGAAGACCTTTTCTTCGAACTGTTGGAGCTATCATTGATATGAATATTAAATATCAATTTCCTCTCAAGAAAGGTATGGAACACTTCCCTAGAAAGAGAATGAAGTTACCTTTTGATTCTATTATTAGAACAAATTATGATGTTGATGCTTCGTCTCTTGATAACACTTGATATACACTTTCCGCGCCTAGCTGAAAGGCGTTAAAGAAAAGCGCTTATGGGAGACAACCCATGTTTTTACTACAGTACTTTTATTTTATATTTGAGTCTTGGAAGTTGTTACTACTGTAGCAACCTCTCCTTATCTTAGTTTTGTGCATTGTTGTGCCAAGTAAAGTCGTTGATAGTAAGGTTCATACTAGATTTGGATTACTGCGCAGAAACAGATTTCTTTGCTGTCACGAATCTGGGCCTAATTCTCTGTAGGTAACTCAGAAAATTATGCCAATTTACGTGAGAGATCCTCAGAAATGTACGCAACTTTCATTCAATTTGGCATTTTCATCTGAGCAAGTCTGGTGCCACTTTAAAATTCGTCTTTACGAACTGTTCTGTTTTGACAGATTCTGCCTTTTATTTCGCATTGCCTCTTTTGCTATGTTGGATGAATTTCTTTGTTCCATTAATGTCCAGTAGCTTTGTGCAATGTCCAGAAGTGTTAAGAATGATTATGTCACCTCTGAACATGTAAATTTTTTTTATGCACTAACCCTCTAATGAGTTGTTTTGAGTTTGGTGTGGAGGAAGTTTTCAAGGATCAAGAGAGGGAAATGATACAATATGATCAAGGAGAGTGAAAGCTCTAAGCTTGGGGATGCCCCGGTGGTTCACCCCTGCATATTTTAAGAAGACTCAAGCATCTAAGCTTGGGGATGCCCAAGGCATCCCCTTCTTCATCGACAACATTATCAGGTTCCTCCCCGAAACTATATTTTTATTCCATCACATCTTATGTGCTTTGCTTGGAGCGTCGGTTTGTTTTTGTTTTTGTTTTTGTTTGAATAAAATGGATCCTAGCATTCATTGTGTGGGTGAGAGACACGCTCCGCTGTTGCATATGGACAAATATGTCCTTAGGCTTTACTCATAGTATTCATGGCGAAGGGTGAATCTTCTTCGTTAAATTGTTATATGGTTGGAATCGGGAAATGCTACATGTAGTAATTCTAAAATGTCTTGAATAATTTGATACTTGGCAATTTTTGTGCTCATGTTTAAGCTCTTGCATCATATACCTTGCACCTATTAATGAAGAAATACATAGAGCTTGCTAAAATTTGGTTTGCATAATTGGTCTCTCTAAAGTCTAGATAATTTCTAGTATTGAGTTTGAACAACAAGAAAGACGGTGTAGAGTCTTATAATGTTTACAATATGTCTTTTATGTGAGTTTTGCTGCACCGGTTCATCCTTGTGTTTGTTTCAAATAACCTTGCTAGCCTAAACCTTGTATTGAGAGGAATTCTTCTCGTGCATCCAAAATCCTTGAGCCAACCACTATGCCATTTGTGTCTACCATACCTACCTACTACATGGTATTTCTCCGCCATTCCAAAGTAAATTGCTTGAGTGCTACCTTTAAAATTTCCATTCTTTACCTTTGCAATATATAGCTCATGGGACAAATAGCTTAAAAACTATTGTGGTATTGAATATGTACTTATGCACTTTATCTCTTATTAAGTTGTTTGTTGTGCGATAACCATGTTCCTGGGGACGCCATCAACTACCCTTTGTTGAATATCATGTGAGTTGCTATGCATGTCCGTCTTGTCTGAAGTAAGGGAGATTTACCACGCATTTAATGGTTAGAGCATGCATAATGTTAGAGAAGAACATTGGGCCGCTAACTAAAGCCATGATCCATGGTGGAAGTTTCAGTTTTGGACATATATCCTCAATCTCATATGAGAACATTAATTGTTGTTAAATGCTTATGCATTAAAGAGGAGTCCATTATCTGTTGTCTATGTTGTCCCGGTATGGATGTCTAAGTTGAGAATAATCAAAAGCGAGAAATCCAAATGCGAGCTTTCTCCTTAGACCTTTGTACAGGCGGCATAGAGGTACCCCTTTGTGACACTTGGTTAAAACATGTGTATTGCGATGATAATCCCGGTAATCCAAGCTAATTAGGACAAGGTGCGGGCACTATTAGTATACTATGCATGAGGCTTGCAACTTGTAAGATATAATTTACATAACACATATGCTTTATTACTACCGTTGACAAAATTGTTTCTTGTTTTCAAAACCAAAGCTCTAGCACAAATATAGCAATCAATGCTTCCCTCTGCGAAGGGCCTTTCTTTTACTTTTATGTTGAGTCAGTTCACCTATCTCTCTCCACCTCAAGAAGCAAACACTTGTGTGAACTGTGCATTGATTCCTACATACTTGCATATTGCACTTGTTATATTACTTTGCATTGACAACTATCCATGATATATACATGTTATAAGTTGAAAGCAACCGCTGAAACTTAATCTTCCTTTGTGTTGCTTCAATACCTTTACTATGAATTTATTGCTTTATGAGTTAACTCTTATGCAAGGTTTATTGACGCTTGTCTTGAAAGTACTATTCATGAAAAGTCTTTGCTTTGTGATTCATTTGTTTACTCATGTCATTACCATTGTTTTGATCGCTGCATTCATTACATATGCTTACAATAGTATGATCAAGGTTATGATGGCATGTCACTCCAGAAATTATCTTTGTTATCGTTTACCTGCTCGGGACGAGCAGGAACTAAGCTTGGGGATGCTGATACGTCTCCGACGTATCGATAATTTCTTATGTTCCATGCCACATTATTGATGATATCTACATGTTTTATGCATACTTTATGTCATATTTATGCATTTTCCGGCACTAACCTATTAACGAGATGCCGAAGAGCCAATTGCTGTTTTCTGCTGTTTTTGGTTTCAGAAATCCTAGTAAGGAAATATTCTCGGAATTGGACGAAATCAACGCCCAAGGGGCCTATTTTTCCACGAAGCTTCCAGAAGACCGGAGGACTTACGAAGTGGGGCCACGAGGCGCCGCCACAACAGGGCGGCGCGGCCTGGGCCTTGGCCGCGCGGCCCTGGTGTGTGGGGCCCTCGTGTGGCCCCTTGACCTGCCCTTCCGCCTACTTAAAGCCTCCATCGCGAAACCCCCAGTACCGAGAGCCACGATACGGAAAACCTTACTGAGACGCCGCCGCCGCCAATCCCATCTCGGGGATTCAGGAGATCACCTCCGGCACCCTGCCGGAGAGGGGAATCATCTCCCGGAGGACTCTTCACCGCCATGGTCGCCTCCGGAGTGATGAGTGAGTAGTTCACCCCTGGACTATGGGTCCATAGCAGTAGCTAGATGGTCGTATTCTCCTTATGTGCTTCATTGTCGGATCTTGTGAGCTGCCTAACATGATCAAGATCATCTATCTGTAATGCTATATGTTGTGTTTGTCGGGATCCGATGGATAGAGAATATTATGTTATGTTGATTATCAATCTATTACCTATGTGTTGTTTATGATCTTGCATGCTCTCCGTTATTAGTAGAGGCTCGGCCAAGTTTTTACTCTTAACTCCAAGAGGGAGTATTTATGCTCGATAGTGGGTTCATGCCTCCATTAAATCCGGGACGAGTGACGTAAAGTTCTAAGGTTGTGGATGTGCTGTTGCCACTAGGGATAAAACATTGATGCTATGTCCGAGGATGTAGTTATTGATTACATTACGCACCATACTTAATGCAATTGTCTCGTTGTTTGCAACTTAATACCGGAAGGGGTTCGGATGATAACCTCGAAGGTGGACTTTTTAGGCATAGATGCATGCTGGATAGCGGTCTATGTACTTTGTCGTAATGCCCAATTAAATCTCACTATACTCATCATATCATGTATGTGCATGGTCATGCCCTCTCTATTTGTCAATTGCCCGACGGTAATTTGTTCACCCAACATGCTATTTATCTTATGGGAGAGACACCTCTAGTGAACGGTGGACCCCGGTCCATTCTTTTACATTGAATACAATTTACCGCAATACTTGTTCTACTCGTTTTCTGCAAACAATCATCATCCACACTATACATCTAATCCTTTGTTACAGCAAGCCGGTGAGATTGACAACCTCACTGTTTCGTTGGGGCAAAGTACTTTGGTTGTGTTGTGCAGGTTCCACGTTGGCGCCGGAATCCCTGGTGTTGCGCCGTACTACATCCCGCCGCCATCAACCTTCGACGTGCTTCTTGACTCCTACTGGTTCGATAAACCTTGGTTTCTTACTGAGGGAAAACTTGCTGCTGTGCGCATAATACCTTCCTCTTGGGGTTCCCAACGGACGTGTTAATTACGCGCAATCATAGGTATCGATTTTCTCATAGCTTAAAAAGCTCTTAGAGCATTATCATATATCTTTGGTCGAGTGGTGTTTTGAACAAAGTATAAAGTATGGTGTCATCTATGATTCTTTTGTTTGAAGATTTTTGGGTAACACTCATGCAGATGTGCGTCTCATATCTACAAGTTTCAGTTACATCTTGTCTTGAATTAGATTAATTTGGGGGTGTTGGACAAGCATAGAACTTCTCAAACAAACAAAAACTTGCAACAAAGGAAAGATCCATGCAAGTGATGTTTACAAACAAAGGAAAAAAAAGAATACCTTGAATTTGGAGTAGAGATATGGTTTTGTAGAACAAATAGTTAGGAAGATATGATAACAATAGGACATGAGATACTCTTGTTCTATTTAGTAATCAACGAGTAAACTGAGGTTCATTGATATTTCAATTTATATGCTCTGCGGAAAAGTGCATGTGAGGCAGGCACCCGAGGATTCGGTTATCCATGGAAAGTGAAAGACAAAGGTTGAGTAGAGAATATATATGACATGACTGAAAGATCCATGAATAAGGTTTATACTGGTTACTAAGAGGCAAGACCTGATGCCATTCAAAAAGTGGTGAAAGTGTTTGACGAAGTCGGACTTCATGTCTATCTTGTTGTTTGACAACTCTCTTCTTTTAACTAGTTCCTCTGTGAGAGTTTATCTTCATTGCAAAGGCAAGAGTAAAATCAAATATAGCAAGGTTTAAATCCATGCAAAGCAATAGCAAAGAGAAAAGGAGAAATTTGAGACTTATTCAATTGTCCAACATGCAATGGTTAGTTTTGTTCGAAAGCAAGGGGTAGTTGCTAGAACTCCTATTTATTTAGCCCACATTTGTATGGTTGTTAGTTCATAGATCTTTTAAGACAAGTGAATATGCATAAGTTGTTGATGCAATGATCATATTTTATTATCAACCATAAGCCCATTGCTACATGATATTATCTATTTTCTCATTTGCTCAAGGATGAGAAAGGTTTAAGCTTCGGGGAGTGATGACCCACAAGTATAGGGGATCGCAACAGTCTTCGAGGGAAGTAAAACCCAAATTTACTGATTCGACACAAGGGGAGGTAAAGAATACTTATAAGCCTTAACAACTGAGTTGTCAATTCAGCTGCACCTGGAAAAGCACTAGCAACAGGGGTGATGTGAAAGTAGCAGTGGTATGAGAGCAATAGTAACAAGAATACAGCAGACAGTAGTAGTAATATGAGAGCAATGGCACCGTAAAACAAGTTGACATGTAGAACGAGTATATGATGATGAAAGATGGACCGGGGTTCCCAGCTATCTACACTAGTGGCAACTCTCCAATAACAAGTGTTGGGTGAACAAATTACGATCGGGCAATTGATAGGATTGAAATAGCATTAAGACAGAATATCAAGATCATTAATCATGTAGGCATGTTTCCCAATAATAGTCGTACGTGCTCGCAATGAGAAACTTGCACAACATCTTTTGTCCTACCAGCCGGTGGCAGCCGGGCCTCAAGGGAAACTACTGGATATTAAGGTACTCCTTTTAATAGAGCACCGGAGCAAAGCATTAACACTCTGTGAAAACATGTGTCCCTCACATCACCGCCATCCCCTCCAGTTGTCCCGATTTCTGTCACTTCGGGGCCTTTGGTTCCGGACAGTGACATGTGCATACAACTTGTAGATACAATCTAATCAATAATTATAGAGCTCAAATCTAAGATCATGCCACTCGGGCCCTAGTGACAAGCATTAAACACAACAAGATTGCAAAGCAACAATAACTTCATAAACTTTGTAGATAGACAATCATAATGTAACAATCCATCGGATCCCGACAAACACAACACCGATTACATCGGATGAATCTCAATCATGTAAGGCAGCTCATGAGATCATTGTATTGAAGTACATGGGAGAGATGATACCAACTAGCTACAGCTAGAACCCGTAGTCCATGGGGGAACTACTCACGGAGCATGATGGAGGCGATGGCGTTGATGGAGATGGCTTCCGGGGGCACTTCCCCGTCCCGGCAGGGTGCCGAGACCGAGACTTCTGTCCCCCGAATTGGAGTTTCGCGATGGCGGCGGCGCCCCTGGAGTCTTTCTGGAACCAAAAATAGCAGAAAACAGGAACTGGCACTGTGGCATCTTGTTAATAGGTTAGTTCCAGAAAATGCATGAAAACATCATAAAGTGCAAGCAAAACATGTAAGTATTGTCATAAAACAAGCATGTAACGACCGAAATTATGGATACGTCGGGGACGTATCAGCATCCCCAAGCTTAGTTCCTGCTCGTCCCGAGCAGGTAAACGATAAAAAGAATAATTTCTATGGTGACATGCTACTTACATAACCTTGATCATACTATTACAAAGCATATGAAATGAATGAAGTGACTCAAGGCAATGATCTATAGTTGCTAACAAGTAGATAACATATAGCAAAACTTTTCATGAATAATACCTTCAAGACAAGTATCAAAAGTCTTGCATAAGAGTTGACTCATAAAGCAATAAGTTCAAAGTAAAGGCATCGAAGCAACACAAAGGAAGATATAAGTTTCAGCGGTTGCTTTCAACTTGTAACATGCATATCTCATGGATAATTGTCAACACAAAGTAATATGATGAATGCAAATATGCAAGTATGTAAGAATCAATGCACAGTTGACACAAGTGTTTGCTTCTAAGGTGGAAGGAAGTAGGTAAACCGACTCAACATAAAAGTAGAAGAATGGCCCTTCAAAGAGGAAAGCATCGATTGCTATATTTGTGCTAGAGCTTTGGTTTTGAAAACATAAAGAGAGCATAAAAGTAAAGTTTTGAGAGGTGTTTGTTGTTGTCAACGAATGGTAGTGGGCACTCTAACCCCCTTGCTAGACAAACCTTCAAGAGCGGCTCCCATGAATTATTTTTATTTTTGGGTGGCACTCCTTCCAACCTTTCTTTCACAAACCATGGCTAACCGAATCCTCGGGTGCCTGCCAACAATCTCATACCATGAAGGAGTGCCTTTTTATTTTAGTTTTAGTATGATGATGACACCCCCCCCAACCTTTGCTTACACAAGCCATGGCTAACCGAATCCTTCGGGTGCCGCCCAACAATCACATACCATGGAGGAGTGTCTATTTTTGTTAATTAATTTGGGACTCGGGAATCCCATTGCCGCCTCTTTTTGCAAAATTATTGGATAAGCGGATGAAACCACTAGTCCATTGGTGAAAGTTGCCCAACAAGATTGAAAGATAAACACCACATACTTCCTCATGAGCTATAAAACATTGACACAAATCAGAGGTAATAAATTTTGAATTGTTTAAAGGTAGCACTCAAGCAATTTACTTTGGAATGGCAGGAAATACCACATAGTAGGTAAGTATGGTGGACACAAATGGCATAGTGGTTGGCTCAAGTATTTTGGATGCATGAGAAGTAATCCCTCTCGATACAAGGCTTAGGCTAGCAAGGTTGTTTGAAGCAAACACAAGTATGAACCGGTACAGACAAAACTTACATAAGAACATATTGCAAGCATTATAATACTCTACACTGTCTTCCTTGTTGCTCAAACACTTTTACCAGAAAATATCTAGACCTTAAGAGAGACCAATCATGCAAACCAATTTCAACAAGCTCTACTGTAGTTCTCCACTAATGAGTTTAAACTACATGAAAAAACTTAATCATGATCTACTTGAGAGCTCAAAACAATTGCCAAGTGTCAAATTATCCAAGACATATGAGGCATTTTCCTTTTCCAACCAAATAAGTATTGTAGCTTCCAACTTTTATCATTGAACATTAAAAGTAAAACGAAGAACAAGTGTTCATATGAAAAAGCGGAGCGTGTATCTCCCACACAAGGATTGCTAGGATCCGATCTTATTCAAACAAAAACAAAAATAAAAGCACATAGACGCTCCAATTAAAGCACATATGATGTGACCGAATAAAAATATAGTTTCAGGGGAGGAACCTGATAAGTTGATGAAGAAGGGGATGCCTTGGGCATCCCCAAGCTTAGACGCTTGAGTCTTCTTAAAATATGCAGGGATGAACCACGGGGGCATCCCCAAGCTTAGACTTTTCACTCTTCTTGATCATATATCATCCTCCTCTCTTGACCCTTGAAAACTTCCTTCACACCAAACTTCTCATAAACTTCATTAGAGGGGTTAGTACTCAAAAAAAAATTGAATCCACCTTGGTCCTGTAGTGGCACATTGCAAGAACTCAATAAAACATTAGCTACAGCCCTCTACGTCTAGAAAACCTCGCTTAAAGTCCACAAGAGACAATGCAAAAAACAGAGACAGAATCTGCCAAAACAGAACAGCCAGTAAAGACGAATTTTAAATAAATACTTCCGTTGCTCAAATCAGAAAACTCAAAACTAATGAAAGTTGCGTACATATCTGAGGAACACGCACGTAAATTGGCATATTTTTCTGAGTTACCTACAGGGAGAACAGCCCAGATTCGTGACAGATAGAAATCTGTTTCTGCGCAGAAATCCAAATCAAGTATCAACCTTCGATTAGAGGCTTCACTTGGCACAACAAAACACAAAACTAAGATAAGGAGAGGTTGCTACAGTAGTAAACAACTTCCAAGACACAAATATAAAACAAAGTACTGTAGCAAAATAACACATGGGTTATCTCCCAAGAAGTTGATTTCTTTATAGCCATTAAGATGGGCTCAGCAGTTTTAATGATGCACTCGCAAGAAATAGTATTTGAAGCAAAAGAGAGCATCAAGAGGCAAATTCAAAACACATTTAAGCCTAGCATGCTTCCTATGCAAAGGAATCTTGTACACAAATAAATTCATGAAGAACAAAGTGACAAGCATAAGAAGATAAAACAAGAGTAACTTCAAAATTTTAAGCATATAGAGAGGTGTTTTAGCACCATGAAAATTTCTACTACCATATTTTCCTCTCTCATAATAATTTTTAGTAGCTTCATGAATAAACTCAACAATATAACTATCACATGCAGCATACTTTTCATGATTTCCAAACACATAATTTTTATCAAGTTCAAGAATAGTGGAATTAAAACTTTCAAACTTACTTTTATTAATAATATAACAAGGTAGTTGATCAATCTCAATAGATATGGGACTCATAGAATAAGTCAAGAACTCTCCAATCCCATTTTCATTAGTAGTACAATTAATATTATCAAGTAACATAGGACCATCATCTAGAGTTTTATCATAGACATTTGCCAAACAAAATTCTTTAGTACCATGCATTTCGACATCAGGCACAAACAAAGCATTATCATAAGATTTATCAAAGTAGCATGGATTATCATATATAACAGTAGCATAATTATTTTCACAAGTTTTACTCATAGGCAATACTTCAAGAGAATCCACAGGAACATAACATTCAACCTCTTCCGGTAAGCATGGAGGACAATCAAATAGTGTAAGAGATAAAGAGTTACTCTCATTAGAAGGTTGGCATGGGTAGCTAATCCATTCTTCCTCCTTTTGTTCGTCACTCTCCTCCTCTTTTTCATCCAATGAGCTTTCAGGTTCATCAATTTCCTCCTCTTTTTCATCCAATGAGCTTTCAGGTTCATCAATTTCTTCTTCCACCGGTTCCTGCAAATTGTGAGTGCATTCTTGTGCATTAATGTGTCTCTCTTTATAATCAAGGATATAAGGATTCCTACCGTAGCATTCTATGCAAGAATTAAGGATAGTAGAGACATAATCTTTAAGGCCCTTACAAACAACACAAGTTTCATAATTCTCAACCATGAAGGATTCTATCTCGGAGGCTCCCATAAATAAGACAAATTGTTCTACCTCTTCGAACCCATAATGAATATAGCAATTCCGATTATAGTTCTTAATTAAAAATTCCTCACTAAAGCCACATTGAAATTTAAGATGTTTAGTATCCAGTTGAGAGCAACAGTTTATATTATGGCGTTCAAGCAAGATTTTAGCAATTGTATTCAATTTTTCTATCATAGCACTCATTATTTTACCAGTTCTTGATTCTCTATAATTATTATAACATTCTATAAGCTCCAAGTAGGTTGTTGGTTCTCCCATAGTAGCAGTTTTTAATTTTTCGATTTTTCAAATTTTTATGGATTTTTGGGTATATGAGGAAAGTAAAACAAGACAAAAAGTAACTAGGCAAAAGTAAACTAAGCAAAATAATACTAGACAGAAATAAACTAAGCAGTAAATAAACTAGACAAAAGTAAACTAAGCAAAACAAAATAAAATAAAACGAGAGAGATGTAGAGTGTACTCCCCGTGTGAACTTATGAGTAGAGCTATGCCTCCCGGCAACGGCGCCGTGAAAATAGTCTTGATGACCCACAAGTATAGGGGATCGCAACAGTCTTCGAGGGAAGTAAAACCAAAATTTATTGATTCGACACAAGGGGAGGTAAAGAATACTTATAAGCCTTAACAACCGAGTTGTCAATTCAGCTGCACCTGGAAAAGCACTAGCAACAGTGGGTGATGTGAAAGTAGCAGATGGTATGAGAGCAATAGTAACAGTAATACAACGAAGCAGTAGTAGTAATATGAGAGCAATGGCACCGTGAAAATAGTTGACATGTAGAACGAGTATATGATGATGAAAGATGGACCGGGGTTCCCAGCTATCTACACTAGTGGCAACTCTCCAATAACAAGTGTTGGGTGAACAATTTACAGTCGGGCAATTGATAGGATTGAAATAGCATTAAGACAGAATATCAAGATCATTAATCATGTAGGCATGTTTCCCAATAATAGTCGTACGTGCTCGCAATGAGAAACTTGCACAACATCTTTTGTCCTACCAGCCCGTGGCAGCCGGGCCTCAAGGGAAACTACTGGATATTAAGGTACTCCTTTTAATAGAGCACCGAAGCAAAGCATTAACACTCCGTGAAAACATGTGTCCCTCACATCACCGCCATCCCTCCGGTTGTCCCGATTTCTGTCACTTCGGGGCCTTTGGTTCCGGACAGTGACATGTGCATACAACTTGTAGATACAATCTAAGCAATAATTATAGAGCTCAAATCTAAGATCATGCCACTCGGGCCCTAGTGACAAGCATTAAACACAACAAGATTGCAGCAACAATAACTTCATAAACTTTGTAGATAGACAATCATAATGTAACAATCCATCGGATCCCGACAAACACAACACCGATTACATCAGATGAATCTCAATCATGTAAGGAAGCTCATGAGATCATTGTATTGAAGTACATGGGAGAGATGATACCAACTAGCTACAGCTAGAACCCGTAGTCCATGGGGGAACTACTCACGGAGCATGATGGAGGCGATGGCGTTGATGGAGATGGCTTCCGGGGGCACTTCCCCGTCCCGGCAGGTTGCCGGGACAGAGACTTCTGTCCCCCGAATTGGAGTTTCGCGATGGTGGCGGCGCCCGGAGTCTTTTCTGGAACCAAAAACAGCAGAAAACAGGAACTGGCACAGTGGCATCTTGTTAATAGGTTAGTTCCGGAAAATGCATGAAAACATCATAAAGTGCAAGCAAAACATGTAAGTATTGTCATAAAACAAGCATGGAACGACAGAAATTATGGATACGTCGGGGACGTATCGGGGAGTTGATTCATGCATTTTGCATCATCAATATAGTTACTTATATGATTAGGTTTGAATGATATTTTCCATAATGCATCATTATTATGACTTTCTAGTTGATTTGTGGGACTTTCCTACAAAGTCTCGTTCATTGGTACTTAATTTTTTTGAGGCCGAAAACCTCCTTTTTCGTATTTTGTTGTTTCAGCCTTTCAGGGACCTTTTGGACACCTAAAAATCAAAGGAAAAATACCTGATCAGTTTTTCATCAAGAGAAAGAACGTGGGCCGAAGAAGCACGAGAGGGGAGCCATTAGGCCCGATTGAGACCAGGTGGCGTGCCCCCCTCAACAGGGCAGGCCACCTAGGCCCGTTTTGGCCTCGAGCGTCATCTCGTCCCCTCCTTTTTACAGATGCCTTTGTCTCGCCAAAAAACCTACGCCATATTTTTCCCGAGGATTTACAGAAGCAGCGGTGGAGGTGAAGGTCCTCTCCTACTCCGACAGAGGGCAGATCATGCAACATCGAAGCCTCCAGTGAGGGGGAAATCAATGCCATCGTCATCAACACTCCTCCTCGGCGTAGGGGGAGGCCTCTCCATCAACATCTCCACCATCTCCAAGATCCACCTCGACACCCTCATAGTTTGTGATTGGTTGAACCCCGGATATTTTTTAAGTTCTATTTGTATGTCTGTGATTGGCAACTTGTCATTATTTTATGGAGATATTATATTTTCAGATTGTGTTGTAATCCATATGCCACCAATCCATACCATGTTTGTCACTTGTGAGTATATCCACATGTTCATGAGGGCATAGGATGAATTGTCCATGATTTCCATATAATATGCAATGAGTATTTGGCCAAGTTTTTATCTTTTATGTGGTTCTATGATGGTTTTATGTGAACGTCGAATGCATATTACTTCACCTATATGGGATCATAGGGCTGCACTTTGATGTAATGATGGGGGTTGGAATAGAAGGAATGACACAAACCGTCTTCCAATACTTTGAGTTGCATTAGAGGGATTTATGTCGGGGACCAGTGAACTAACTGCTATGGTGGGACATTTATGTCTTAATAATTCCTATACTTTCTCCTGAAAATGGCTCTAGGACCGATCATAAGGAGTGTCTTTTCTCATATCTATGGTTGCACCTAATTTAGGCTCCGCCCTAAAGGAATGAAATTTGACAAGATATTCACCATGTTGTGTAGAAATCTAAATGCTAATTAAATTTATGCTACCCTTGGGAATGCTTGTCCCATATAAGTTTAGACCCACACCCACACTTGAACTTGTCCTCTTGTTGCATAGAGGATTGGGCTTTCTCTCATTGAGAGCATTGCTATTTATTTCTAGCACTTTATTTTATTAAAAACTACAAACCCAAAACACCAAAACCACTAGACCCTTTAATTGTTTTACTTGTCAAACTTACTAACCAATACATTCAGCTCCTCGTGTGTTCGACAAACTTTCTTATTGAAAATTACTACAACTCATCTCTTGCACATGGGAGCGATCAGACGCGTTGAGGCATGTAAAATGCATACATTAACTTTGTACTTTATTGACACATATTCCCACATTTTTTTATCATATATGATGTTATATCCATGTTTTATATTTATTTATGGAAATTCACCAATGATCCCCTTTATTTGGGTCATAACTCTGCATGAAAACCGTGTTTTGTGTATTTTCACTTTTAGAGACCTATACAGAGTCAAATTGAGCTAGTATTTCGGGGACGTTAATATTTCACCACAAGAAGCATCTGGAGCGCTTGGAACTCACGAGGGAGGGCATGATGCCCAAAAGAGCATAGGTGGCACGCCCAGTAAGGGTGGGCGTGCCACCCACCCTCTTTCGCCATCGATCGCCCGTTTCGCATGATTCTTTCGCCCAAAGACTCCGTTTGACCTATGAAAAAACCCTATATATATACACGACCCCCAAGGTTTCCTCGAGGAGAGAGCCGCCGAAAGAT
Source organism: Lolium rigidum (assembly GCF_022539505.1). Classification (NCBI taxonomy): domain Eukaryota; kingdom Viridiplantae; phylum Streptophyta; class Magnoliopsida; order Poales; family Poaceae; genus Lolium; species Lolium rigidum. The sequence continues at coordinate 237,432,753 of NC_061514.1, forward strand.
AGAAACACCAAAATAGAGGCTGCAACAGCGAAGATTGGAGGGGGAAACTCCGCTGGAGCCGCCGTCGGAGGGATCTCCACCTTCTCCAACATCTTCCACATCAAAACCATGATGAAGAGGGAGTATTCCACCTCTGGACTGTGGGTTTGTGGCAGTAGCTTAATCTATTTCTCTCTTGTTATTCATAGATCTTAGTACCATAAGAGCTGCCCAACATGATTATGGTCATATATGTAATTTCTATGTGGTGGATCTTTACTCTATGACATTGAGATATGAGATTGGAATCTATTATGTGTAAGATGTATTCATAGATGCATATTATATACCCGTTCTTAAATGCTTGTTCTGATCCAACTTGTATGCAAGAACATGTGTGGGCAGAAGTGTGTACTAGATGGAGTGTTGAAAGAGCAAGGTCTATATCCCGTGTTTTGTGTGTTTGATGACAACACTTGAATGAATTTAACTGTGCGCAAAGATTGTCTTTGATATATTTGCAAGTGCACGGTGCCCTCACTGAACACGTCATGATCGGAAGACTGAAGCGTAGCTTATAGGTTTTCTGGTTTTGTGTGTGTGTCGCGAGGTGACATGGTTGGAGAGGAAAAGAGGAAAAGCAGTTTCTGCCTGACCGGTACTACCGGTACCAGGAGCGGTACTACCGCTACCCTACTGGTACCGCTCCGCAGTACCGCTCTGGAAGATTGCACTGAAAAGTCCCACAGAGAGCCTTACGGTACCTCTACGGTACCTTGAGCGGTAGTACCGCTTGAGAGCGGTAGTACCGCCCCGGTACCGCTTAGGTACCATAACGCAAGTTATGGCACCACCGCTGTGGTACCGCTTAGGTACCGCGCGAGGGTCCAGGGACTCATAGAGGTCAATGCGGTACCTCAAGCGGTACCGCAAGCGGTACTACCGCTGTGAGTCCACGTGGCTAAGTTTGTGGGGGATTTCGAATCCAGAGCGGTACTACCGCTTGCCAAAGCGGTAGTACCTCTTGTGCGGAAACTGCACATAATGGTTGGATTGGAGGGGCCCTACAAAAAGGCCCTTTCTTCCCCAGCCAGATTTTAGCTCTTCTCTGTCTCTCCTCCATTGTTGGTGAGCTCAAACCTTGAGGATCTCCCCACCTACCCAATCAATCTTGCCCAAATTTGGAGGAGTGGTGGAGGAGGCCCCAATCTATTGATCTACCAAGAGAGAATTCACCAATACCATCTAGTCCTTAGTGGATCTTGTTGTTAGGGTTCCTATGGTGGGATCTTGGAGGAAGTGCTCCTATGGAGGCTAGCTTGGAGTTGTGCTAGCCCCATAGGGTGTTGGGAGCCTCCTAGTGTTGTGGAGCTCGCCCCAACCTTGTGAAGGAACCACCGCCTCGATCGGTGCCTTAGTGGAGAAGGGGGAGACCCTTTGTGGAGCTCTCTCGAGGAAGAAGGTGAGGCCTTCCTTCGTGGTGTGACCGTCTAGCCTCTTGTGTGAGGCTAGCACCTCCTCAACGCATACGTACTCCCTTTTGTGGGAGGAACTGCGGGAAACAAACCTCGCCTCGTCTCCGCGCCCTCCGGTTGTCCCGCTCCCCAACTTTATTATCTTGCTTGGTTCCTTTGCTTGTTGCACTAGCCTAGGATCATACTAGGATCACCTCGAACATCAAAGCTATCACCTTTGCTTTCGCGTTGCACTAAAATTGAAAAAGGTTAAAAATTGTGTAGCGCTCATTCACCCCCTCTTGTTTGCTACGATCCATTCAATTGGTATCAGAGCAAGGTTTTCTTGCTCGGGCTTTACCGCCTCAGAAATGGCCGAACAAGAGAAGGATGCGAATGGTTTTCTTCCCGGTGAGCAATCACCTCCACCATCAACCGCCGATAGCACACCGACTGACGTGGGCATTACCCTTCAGGTAACCGACATTTCCCTACCCTATACGATTTAGCTGGAGGCCCATGAAGGTATTCGATGACAAGACGGACCACTGGGATGGCGCAGCGGAAGATTCCTTGGCGGGCAAGACAAGGAAGGAGCCGAACAAGGAAAGTTTAGAGATAGGACTACTGTAAACCTAGTCGTACTCGGTTAGATCTCTTGAGACCTGGCCTCCTATATAAAGGCCAGGAGAGGGGCTACCGAGGGATACGAACAATCTTAGCAATCTTAGCCACCATAAGTCTAGAGCTAGGTCGCTGCAGCACTTAGCCTCTCGACGAGATCTCAGCCGAACCCTTCGGCACCCCATTGTAACCCAATATTCTCATAATCAAGATCAGACAGGCAGGACGTAAGGGTTTTACCTCATCGAGGGCCCCGAACCTGGGTAAATCGCTCTTCCCGCTTGTCTGTGAACCGATGTCTCGTGTCAGCTTACAGGATTCCATCAACCCTAAGCCCCTATCGGAGGGCATTGCCGAGGAGTACCCTCGACAATTGGCGCCGTCTGTGGGAACCCTGTTGGCACCAGGCAGGTCATCGGCAGTACCATTCACGTATGCGGCGTTCTTACTCGAGTCATCGACGCCATCAGATCCGAAAGACTCGATCCGCTGCGGATCCTTCGAGTTCGTACCACATCCCGAGGCGCCGCACCTGATCCCTGCAGAATCGTGCGGCGGCATGAATACTACTTTTGGTGGTGTCCACTTTATTATCGACTCCGGAGGATTCCTTCGCCTCCCTAGGACAAGTGCATCTAGCCCGAAGACCCTAGTTTCGGCAGGTGCCACTCCGGCAACAACCCTGAAAGTTCCATCCAGAAACATGCAAGAAGGCAACCGAGGAAGTTTCGACGTCACAACGGGGCGAAGGAAAAGACGAAGGGACTCGCGCCGTGAAGAGGAAGAACGAATAGCAACTCGACCTCATCAGTTCGAACGAGGATGCCAGGACACGCAATCGATCCAGGGCCACACTCGCTCACCATATCTATCGGCTACGGAGCAGCTCGAGGCACCATGTTACCTCACTCTTACATCGATCCGAAGGATGGTCGAGAGAAATCCAGCCACCTGCTAAGGGACTGCCGACATTTCTTGGAAATTCGGCAGTTCTGCGACGACCTCAGAGCCGAAGCCATGTCAAGGGTTCACATAATGGAGAGAAGGGCAGGATCTTATAGTTATCCGCCAGAACCATACGTACCGGAGCCATACGAACCAGCGGAAGGAGACGAATATGTACCAACTGAGGTGTTCCCGGAGCCATGTGGGCAGGTCAACATGATCCATAAAACCAGCTTTTCAAAGAGGGAAATCAAAAAATTCTCAAGAGAAGTAAAATATGCGGAAGTCGCTATGGTCGTCGACTGGTCAGATCAGAGCATCTCCTTCAGCAGGGCAGATCACCCGAAGGCCGTTCCTAGGCCAGGTCATGCAGCCCTTGTCCCTGAGGCGCAGATCGGAGGGTCCAATATGAGCAAAGTATTCATGGATGGAGGAAGCGGTTTGAACCTGTTATTCGCTAACACGATGAAAGCAATGGGTTTAACAGTCGACATGCTAAGAGAGTCAGATACAGGATTCCATGGCATTATACCGACTCGACCCGCTTATTCTCTAGGTAAAACATCACTGGATGTAGTTTTCCGCACGCCTGGCAATTTCAGGAAGGAAAAAATCGAGTTTGAAGTAGTCGACTGGGATTCTCAGTACCACGCCATCCTCGGCAGGCCTGCCTTTGCCAAATTTATGGCCGTACCTCATTATGCGTACCTAAAACTGAAGATTCCTGGAAACAATGGGACACCAATAACCGTTCATGGAAGCTTTGCCCGTTCAGACAACTGCGACAGAGAATTCCAAAAGATCGCCTCAAGGTTCGGAGCCAAGGAAGAACTCAACGATGTCGATGCCGTCACGGATCATGCGCAGCCACCAGCCGACAATCGAAACGTAAGGGCCGACGAATTTGACGCTGCGAAGGAAGGAAAGAAGCTGCAGGTGCACCCCACTGATCCGAAGAAGACGGTCAACACGTCGGCAGACCTTACTAATGCATAGGAAGGCGCGCTCATCGAGTTCCTCCGTGAGCGCTGGGAGATATTTGCATGGGAACCATCCGACATGCCAGGTATCCCCAGGGAACTCGCTGAGCACGCCCTCAATGTTGACCCAACAGCCAAACTAGTACAACAATCGATGCGCCGATTTTCCGAGCCGAAGAGAAGAGCAATTGGCGAAGAAGTTAGTCGACTCCGCAAGGCAGGATTCATTCGAGAGCTCAAGGAAGCTGAGTGGGTGGCTAATCCTGTCATGGTACCAAAAAAAGACACAACCGCTCTCCGCATGTGTATCGATTACACCAGTCATAATAAGCACTGCCCAAAGGACCACTTCCCGCTGCCTCGTATAGACCAGATAGTCGACTCCACAGCTGTATGTGACCGCCTCTCCTTCCTTGATGCGTACTCCGGATATAACCAGATCAAGCTGAAGAAAGAAGACCAGGAGTTAACTGCGTTCATCACCCCACACGGTGTTTTCTGCTACAACATCATGACCTTCGGGTTGAAAAATGCAGGGGCAACTTACCAACGGTGCATGCAAGCTTGCCTTGGAGAACAGATTGGGAGGAACATCGAAGTCTACATCGATGATATTGTGGTAAAAACGAAGCATGCTACCACCCTCATCGACGATTTGCGGGAAACCTTCGACAACCTAGACAAGTACAAAATCAAGTTGAACCCGAAGAAATGCTTCTTCGGGGTGCCAGGGGGACAAGTACTCGGCTACTTCATCTCAGCTAGAGGAATAGAAGCTAATCCTTTGAAGATCAAAGCTATTCTCGACATGGAGCCGCCAAAGAATCTGCACCAAGTGCAGCAATTGGCAGGACGATTGGCAGCGCTTAGCAGATTCATCGCCAAACTAGGAGAAAAAGCTTTGCCCTTCTACAACTTGATGAAAAAGTCGGAAAAATTCGAATGGACGAATGAGGCGCAGGAGTCTTTCGACAATCTGAAGAAAATCTTATCGACATCCCCAGTCCTCGTAACCCCACGCGAGAAAGAAACACTGCTCATGTACATAGCTGCAACGGCCCAAGTCTTTAGCAGCGTTCTGTTCGTCGAACGAGAAGAAGCAGGGAGGGTTCACGGTGTGCAGAGGCCTGTTTACTACCTCAGTGAAGTGCTCACGCCCGCAAAGCAGAGGTACCCCCATCATCAGAAGCTGGCATACGCAGTATGGAGGTCGGCTCGCAAGCTACGACACTATTTCAGAGAGCACCCGATTATTGTCGTAAGCGAAGCACCATTGAAGAACATAATGACTAACCCAGAGGCCACGGGTCGAGTGTCTCAATGGGCCATCGAAATAGCACCACACGACATAACTTACGTTAATCGAACGGCGATAAAATCCCAAATCCTCCCAGATTTCGTGGCAGATTGGATCCGATTCACGGACACCGACGAAGCACCCGACATGTCAGGGTCATGGACAATGTACTTCGACGGGTCGAAACGAAGCACAGGCGCAGGAGCAGGAGTGGTACTAATATCGCCACAGGGAGATAAGATGAAGTACATACTACGTATGAATTTCTCCCTGCCAACAAATAACGAGGCAGAGTACGAGGCGCTGTTGCACGGAATGAAGATGGCAAAGGCATGTGGGGCAACTCGCCTGGAAATTTATGGAGACTCAAACCTGGTAGTACAACAGTCGATGAACCTATGTGATGCGGTCAGTGACAACATGATCGCTTACCGACAGTTGTACCAAAATATGGAGGCCAAATTTGAAGGGTGCGAACTTAAACATATCGGCAGAGCCAGCAATGAGGAGGCCGATTCTCTGGCAAACATCGGGTCCATGTGTTCCCCCATTCCAGACGGAGTGTTCTACGAAGTGATCGCTTAGCGATCGATAAAAGAGAAAGCGTCGGCACCTCCAAAGCCGTCGGCTGACGAATTGGAGGCGAGCCCGCAACAAACTGCCGAAGAAACTCCACCTCCACTTGCGGAACAAGTCCTCCTCCTTGAGCCACTATGGACCAAACCATTCCTAACGTACCTAACAAAGCAGGAGCTGCCGGAGGGTCCAGTAGAAGCAAGACGAATCGTCAGGCGCTCAAAAGCCTTCACTGTGGTGAATGGTGAACTCTACAAGCGCAACATTTCTGATATTTTCCAAAGGTGTATTGCCATTGACGATCGAAAAGCATTGTTGCGCGAGATACACGAAGGAACATGCGGACACCACGCGGGAAGCAGGGCCCTTGTGGCAAAAGCCTTCAGAGCAGGATTTTACTGGCCAACGGCGGCATCGGATGCTCGAGATCTGGTCATGAAGTGCGACCCCTGCCAGCGCTTCTCACCAAAATCACACGCCCCTGCGACAGATCTGATGACAATACCTCTGGCGTGGCCCTTCGCTCAATGGGGACTCGACCAAGTTGGACCACTGCCAAGGTCATCGCCCGGAGGACACACGTACCTACTGGTCGCAGTCGACAAGTTCACCAAATGGATCGAGGCAGTACCTGTACGAAACCAGAAAGCCGAAACAGCAGTTCAGTTCTTCAGGGGAATAACCTGTCGATTTGGTATGCCTCACAGTATCGTCACAGACAACGGATCCTGTAACACCCCAACTTTTTGCAAGCTTGTTTAATTATCCAAAGTGCAAAAATTAGGGGGAACAAAAACTTTTTCTATAGACTAATTAACATGAATTGCCTTGATCTGTTTGTTATGATGAATTGCCTTGATCTGTTGGTAGATAAATTGTCCTGATTTGCTTGTTGAGTTTTGTTTTGAGCTACCCTTAATAACAACACCTCTAGTGGTTAAACAAGGAACTCACTAAATAAAACACATGTGTGGCTTAGGAAGAATTGTTTTTCTTTTTACTACATCAAACCTCCCTCCTAATGGCAACATGAGTGTGCCTACTTATAAGATTCCAACTTTGGCAGTTGATCTCTTAGCACCCACAACTCTTTTTGGTGACCTCAGTGCATGGATCTCTTCTATACAACACCCTCTGCAACTTCCACATCTTACATGTCACATCCTCCACTTGCAACTCTTATAATCACTTGATCTGGTATCCTATCCAATGTTTCAGCACCAGATCACTTCTTCCTCTTTTACCTCTTGTGTTTATTTAATCCAATTTTAATATCCACAAAACCAAGAGTAGGTATGATGGGTACATTTGGTAGCCACCATCTACCCTTGAGAACACTCCTTCCTAAATTAGTTTTCTTTCTCAAAAACCCTATTGTTTTTCTTCCCTAGTTTTAGCCACAAAAAAATCACTCCTTGTTATTAAAACTCCTTAAATGTTTTCTTCAAATAACAAGAGAGATTGTGGATGGTATTTTGTATCATCCCATTCCCTTCAACCCAAAAAGACTTTCTATAAAGGCATTTGATTTTCTTCCTTCTTTTAAGAGCATGGTTTTGGTACATGTGCCATCCTTGCACCTTTTGATAACACAGGGGAAATATCTATTTGGCATTATTATGCAAGTAGACCCATTTTGTTTTAAAAATCATTGGATCTCTTTCAAAATGTTTTCAAAGGAAAGTTCAATATAAACCCTATCCAACATTTTGATCAACTCTCATAGTGGTGGAGACCCACCTCTCGTAAAGTTCCGGATCTAATTAACAACTTCCATTCATTCATCACATCTCACTCTTGTATGGTTTACCATCATCATCTTGACCTCATGTTGATGGCTTATGCCACCATATTCATCCTTGTGAGTATGGTTATTTCACTCACCATCTCTCTTAGCCTTGCTCTACAATTGTCTAAACCACCATCACCACCATCATCTTTTGGCCAAGTTGATCACTTGATCAAAGTGCTTCATTCCTCAACATTGGCACCAATGTTTATTAACACCTCTCTCTTTTCATTCTTACTTCATC
>NC_061514.1:237440740-237508983 GCF_022539505.1 Lolium rigidum
TTGCGAACCTGGGCAAACCGTACAGTCGATTTACTACCACTTGAGTGTTTCAACCTCGGTGTTTCTGGCGTTTGCTGGCCTCTCAAACCCTACCCAGACTCCACAGACACAGAAACGATTTGGCTCCGTCACTGGCAGCCACCGATCAAATTCATGGTCCGTCGAGGAGCTCATGGTCAAGCACCCTGCCATGACGACGAAAGAATTAATACCAACATATTTGTAGCAGCACCTTAGCCCAAAAAATGGAAGGAGAAGTGCTTTCGATGCTCCTAAACACAAAGATCGGACATAAGGCAAAAAGAAGGTTTATAAATCAGCATGCCTCTTATATCCAACCTACTATGTGCCTTGTTCATGCTTGTACAGTTGTACCTCTAGAATGACCGCCAAGTTGACCATAACATTGTTCAATCTGGAGAGTGAGATTCATCAAACCCAAACACGGTTCACACCATAATTTGTTGGACACAATACCATGCCCATATTTGCGAGCGTCCTAGAATGGGAAGACACTTGTTCCATGGTGTTGCTGGTGTGGGACATAAAGACCCAGTAACCTAGGAAAACTAGAACGTCACGGGCTTTAAATGGGCCGCGCGTGTCCAACTAGGGTTTCCGCTTGCCTCCCTCGCTATATCACGAGTTCCGTGCGCGGCGGACGCTGTCCATCACCAGGTCACCGCTCATCAGCGCCTACACCTGCTCCGGCGAGCGAGCACTCGAAGACGGGGAGAAGATGCAGATATTCGTGAAGACGCTGACGGGGAAGACGATCACGCTAGAGGTCGAGAGCAGCGACACTGTCGATAAAGTCAAGTCCAAGATCCAGGACAAGGAAGGTACGATCAATCATCAATGCCCTCTACACTAGGTACTGCTACCCATGATGGAATAATTGTGAACTGGTGATCGATCGCCGATGGCCTTGGCCTCCTCCGTCTGCTCGATTGCTCCGATCGTTTATCCTCGTGTTGGATCATCCTGCAGATGCATATAGTGGTGTGAATGAACTGGAGCAGATTGGCACGGGTTTTAGGCTATATATATGAATCCCAAGTTCAATACGGAGTATTTTTTTATCATCACCTTAATTTTTGATAAATGGGATAGAGTTTTGTCCGTGTTTGCATGCCCAGTGTGAGTTAATGGACCTATTATAAATTGTGCTTTAACGGATCGATGTTTGCCAGTAAATACTAACGGCTTGGGTTGGGTTTGCATCAATTGACTGCGTTCAGGCATCACTCCGGACCAGCAGCGCCTCATCTTCACAGGGAAGCAGCTGGAGGACGGCCGCACTCTTGATGACTACAACATTCAGAAGGAGTCCACGCTTCATTTGGTGCTCCGCCTACGTGGTGGCGGGGGTGCTGGCGGGGGGAAATGCTACCCTTGTAACATCGCGCCCAGTCTCATGAAGCTAGCACTCAAGCAGAAACTGGAAAAGATGATCTGCCGCAAGTACGTCCCTAATCCCCATTGCACTAACTCAAGATATGCCACCCTTCTAGCTAGTGTATGCGGCTATGTGTCTACGTGTATGATTATATACTTTGGTTGTGCGCGGATAGCTGTATCAGATATTGATAGACCTCAGCGCAACCTTGTATTGCTATTTAACTCCATCGTGCGGCTAATTTCTTCGGCCCGGTGAATTGCAAAAGCAGATGCATGCATGTCTTAGTTGTTTTCGTGGTTGCTTCTAATTAGCTGAATAGCAACCTATCCAATTTCATGGGTCTGTTGATTACTTGTGGATGATAAATCGACTTGAAAACCAGGAACATTGCATGTCATTAATTTACGTTATAACTTAGCACTTAGCTAAGGCATGAATTTGTTTTGTTGTCAACCTTGTGGGCTGAAAGGCACATTCCTTTTAAACAGGCATTTTTGGTCGTTGATGCATCTTCCTTTAATTAACAATATGTGAAAAATTTACAGAAAATTATATAAGTAATGCGTGAATTATTTGTGTATCAGTGTTAAGAGTAATTTAGCATGGTTAGTTTGCTTGATCATGGATTTCTATTTGTGTTATGCCTTGCAGGAAAAATTGTAGATTTCGATGAGAAAATCATCAACATCGAAAATATTCTCTCCAAGAGAGAGAGAGAGAGGAATTTTGATGCTCTCCTTAATAATTCTGTGTTTTCTCAGGGAAAACGTTAATATTTTGAATGTCCTCTAATTAACAAATCATTGTTTAATCCATCAATTTAGTTCCTTATTTAATTCATCAATTTAGTTCATTCTGAATGTCGTGTAATTAAAATAATAATTATTTACCAATCTTGTTTTACACTTCGAAAATATATCTTTGTTGGAGTTGTATTTTCTAATGGGAGCTTATATCGGTAATACTCCAACAAACAAGAATATCTATATATGTGACGAAATAACCTAACTTTGTTCACCATTTTCTTTGCAGGTGCTATGCACGCCTTCCCTTGAGGTCTACAAACTGCCGCAAGAAGAAGTGCGGTCACAATAACGATGTAAGCCTTTTCTGGCCATATCATCAAAGTTATCCATGTATGTTACCATTGTTAATGCTTCTTGACCTGTTTTACTATCTATTTCCCATTTATTTTGCGCTAGTTACTGCATCAATTTTACATATTCCTAGCCTTTTGATGATCGTTGCAGAGCTCCTGCAAATAAGGTGCAATCTGGATAGAATTTACTACTTGTGTACTTTTAAAAAAACTACATGCTATACAGTAAACCAGATTGTTCTCTTAAAAAAAAAACTACCGGCAGTTATTCACAGAATCAAGTTGTAAGGATGCATATTTAGTGATTCTTTGGTCTGATGTATGAATTCCAACATTTGTTTCCAGCTTAGGCGAAAGAGTACGTTTCACCGGCACTTAACCATTGTAAAGTGAGGTAACCGACAATACAAGTGTGCGCCGAATGAAATGGACATGCATGCACAAGCGAGAGTTGTGATCACTTCAGTTGAGGGTTTAACCTCTGCCCTAGCTAGTTTACAGCCCATGTTGGGAATATGTTGCTCTCTTCAACAGTCTGTGACAATTTGCTGCATGCATGTACATTAAGTTAGTGAAAATGTTTGTGTATTAAGAAGACGTCGAGAAGGTGAAAACCACCAAGAAACATTAGAATGCATGGTCTGTGAATTTAGGGCACGTGCGTAATTAATGAAGTTGAGTAATGCGTTGGTGATCAGACCATCTCGGGTCAAGTGTGAGGTTGTACTTGTATCTGAGTGTTAAAATTCACCGGACAGCTTGGCAATCATGCTCGTCTACATGCAGGTACGGAGGCTTTGTATCTTGCAGTCCATGACGAGAGACAATGCAAGAAAAGTTTACATTGTGTCGTTGATGTGAGTTGTGTTGTAAACATGTCCTGGCGTTGTACCGACCATCTTGGTGGTGCATAAAGGCTACTAACTTGGTGTAGATGGCGAAGCCTTTTTTTTAAGTGCGCTCCAAGGCGTATCCTATTTTTATATAAGGCAATTGCAAGTACAAGTACAAACTCCACACCAGATCTAGCCACTACCGACATTACAACTACACCCAAGAGAGCATATCCTAAGTTGAACATTAAATCCACGTCTCGACAAACACCAATCATCTCTCAAGATAAACAACTTCAACTGAACTCTCCTTCTGTAGACGCACCATCCACCCTCGAATGCCTAAAATGAGACAAAAGTATATGGCGGGTCTTTGTCGGTCCCAAGAAATGTGTCACCTTTTAATCACCGACAATGGCGTGCATTGCGCTCTTGACGATCAACCGCAGGGCACCGGTGGAGCGCCACATAACCTTCAAGCCGTGTCCAAACTCCATGCTTCCAACGGAGGAATGACATCAAGGACGCCGCCATCGCGTAGGTCCGGCACCGAACCTAGGATTTCGTCCGGAGAACTACCAACCCAAGTGAGAGTGAGGAAGATGCAGCACACCTCGGCAACTCAGGTCTACAAACTACCGCAAGAAGAAGTGTGGTCACAATAATGATGTAAGCCTTTTTTGGCCATATCATCAAAGTTATCCATGTATGTTACCATTGTTAATGCTTCTTGACCTGTTTTACTATCTACTAGACCATTGTAGCGCGCGTTGCTACGCCCGTCTATCTCAATGAAAATTAATAGATCTTTTTTGCAAAAATATGAACAATAATATCAACTAATAAAATATACTATGTATAAGACTGCCCGTTGCCCAATGTAAAATACTATGCTAGCACTGATTTTACATTTTGTATATATATGCACCATAATTTTATAAATTATGTCAGCACAGAACAAACTTAGTGTCTCAAGGAATTACAAATAACAATTGTATATCAATATCTCAAGCAGTAACTAATAATGGTCTAGGATATTCAGTTTTTGTGTCTCCTGAACATACAAACATCATGTACCGAGAGTAGAATGATGCAGCTTTTTTATACAAGTAGCAAAGTAGTGGATCATACATCAATACTTTTTTTCCAACCTCCAGTAACTATGGAGAAAAGGGAAGTCAACAGGGAAATTAGTTTTACTCCCATAACTACCTGAACCTCACTGTTCAGTGAAACCCCTGGGTTTACCTACAGTAAGAGAGACATTAAAAAATTAAATGTACTGAAAGATGCATCATATGTACCATGAGGAAGAAGTCACAGAACTTTTAATGAGGAAAAGCCTTGAAAGCGTATCCTACTTACACCAACAGAATCGTGACTGTATCATATTGTACAAGTGAAATAATTATGTTTAACATAAAACTATCACACTTTATCATACTAATGGTGAAATACATCTGACTAAGCTTGTAAATATTGTAACTTCGGCAGCACTCTGTAACGGCTCCTGGGACACCGACTAAAGTGGTGTTTCAGTAAAAACACCGACGAAGGTGTAGCAATAGTAGGAAAACGGTGACATTTGCAGTCTTGGACCGTTGAAGTACTTTGGTACTACTAAAGTAAGTATCACCTGGAAAGATAAGCTTACTGCAATTTTATCCCTAATCATCTTATGGAAAGCATTTAAAAAACAAAAGGTGAATAAGTGAGTCTTTTGTGCATATGATAGCAATTGTCTGTGCTTAATCTATTTATATCGCCCACTGATGAGATCTCAGGATGTAGGTCCTAAAAACTGAATAACACATGGATTATGGCGATTTTTGTAGATACTGGATTCTAGTATTTATAACTTATTATTAATATTCATTCACATCATTTTTTAAATAACATATATTCAGCTCGTCATGCTTTCAAGGTAACTGCAACAATTGAGAGGTACGATAAACACCTTTGAGGATGCAACAAAAATTGATCTTTTCATGAAAGACCGTTGGTTAAGCATCGCTTTAAAGCGTTCGCCTTAGGACGCTTAGATGATAGAGCCCCAGCGTCTTACCGCTTTTCCTGTTTTAGGCGCTTAGGCGGTTGAGCGCCCCCCAACCCTAGCTTTAGGGCACCTTACCGCCTTAAAACCATGTGGGTAAGTGAAAGTGACACCATTCCATCAATGAAATAGACATTATAATTCAAGGTGAAAGAGCTTCCTATCACTGCATTCCATGCTATATAAAGTATTAATTGTGCCTAGAGATTCTTTGGAATGTTTAAAATATTTGAAGATGCCGAGTTAATTTAGCTATCCTATGGACCGAAATTTTCAGCATACTATGAGCACAAATTATGTAAATACAATAGCAAAAGGTACTGGCATACAAAACTGAGTATGATTAAGCAAGTTGTTTACTCTAACTCATTTATTTTTCAATTCATACACGATGAAATCTGTGAAATACATGCTGAAAACAGCATGTAAGTTTTTTTTTGCTTAGCGTTTCAAAGTTCAGCTTTACTTAAAGATCAAATGTGATTACCTTGTCACAGCTAGGACAATTGACATATGAAGCCAAGAGGTTTTTTCACACAATTTCTTAATGACTCCAAATGATTGCACCTAGTTTTCCTATGATTATTCTTGTGGCTGGAATGTCGATGATGTGAAGAGTGAGAGAAACTCACAACCAGTGGGCTCTTTATTGATAGTGATGGTAGATCATCAAGATGAGCTATCAAGCCCTGTATGAATGGATAGGTACAGATTTCATGTAATTTGGAGGAGTAAAGTAAGATTAGGTTTAGATATGCAATTTTGAGAACCACATTCTATTACAAAATTACAAAATCTTACGAAAATATCATAAAGCATAAAACAATACCTATCTAAAATACCATGTCGAGTAAGCTGTACAAACCAAAGTGTAGTCACAACAACAGATCCAGGTACGCCATGTAGATCATGGGTAGGTGCCAACAAACAGTGTTATGCATGGCTACCGGTTGATTTTCTTCAATCCATTTGGCCGGCTTAATATCCGATATATTCTAGCACTCAAAAGGCTCCTCAAGAATGTTTTTGAATAATCGCACAATGCTACAGAGTAAGTGAAAGAATGCATCAATTGTGGTATCAGAATAATAATAAACTGCCAACCTAAAAATTTGATCTGATAATCTTAGGTCCGAAGAGGAAAACATCACTATTTGAAGTAATGCAAGTATCTAAATGACCCTCATTGCTGAACTGAGAAAGGCTTGAGCTGTCATTTCCTCACAATACTGAATTCCAAGATATACACGCAGTTTGTGCGCTGCAAATTATTAAACACGCTGCATATATATCTATTGTACTCTTAAATGGACAGTTTAGCTCGGCTTATCAGTAAACAGCATGGAGAAGAGAAATTCGAACAAAGTCAGAAGGCAGGGTTCAAAGTCATGACCAATACAGTTACCTTCATTGGGGGTAATTCCAGATGGGATATACAACTTTTGAAGTGCCCTTCGCTACCTACGAATGTCTAAACATAGAATGAGGCATCAGCTCTATGTTTCACATAGATAACATAATCAAACATTGGATTTAGGCTTTTGATTGCTTGCAGCAGTCATCATCTGAAAGCTTAACTAACAATACAGAGACCGGTACAACATTAACCAGACAAACAATGCCTTTAGTTGGGACCTCGAGGTGGAAACAACATTTATCAACTCCAAAAAAGAAAAGATCTTATCCTCACATCCCGTCAGCTCTTGCATCCTTGTATCCGGCTCTCCAGGCTCTATCTAGAAGCAAGAACAAACTTGGATGAAAACATAGCATCAGCAATAAACGAAATAAAATTCCTGTATGTATAAACTACAAATGTTGGTGTTGTCCACCTGAGATGAGGAGCCAAAGCTAGTGGGGAAGAGGGAAAGGAGAGAGTCCGGTGACCGGTCCAGTCGCACATCCCAGGAGGCCAGGACACCGAATCGGCTTGAACCCCGCCATTAACCTGCGATCCAAAGGGGATGCCTCACCGCCTTCTCCTCTTGTGTGTTGTGTCATGTTGGAAGTTGGAAATATCATCGGGCTGAAGGTAGGGATGAAGGCAGGTTGCCGGAGGGGTTGGCGCCGACACCACCTATTCGACATCGCAGATGAGGATGAGGCTTGTCCTGCGGCGCCTTGGATCCCCTTCATCCTTGGTAGGAAGCAGCAGCGCTGCACACCATCTCATCTGCGTCATTAGATCCCAACCAACCCAATAAGATGATCGCTGGGAGGTGATACGTCTCAAACCGTATCTATAATTTTTGATGTTTCATGCTTATTTTACACCAATTTATATATGTTTTGTTTACACTTCGTTGCAATTTTACATGATTTCCCGCACTAATCTATTAACAAGATGATACGGTGACAGTTTCTGTTTTTTGATGTTTTTGTATTTCAGAAAAGTTGTACAGAAAATATTCTCGAAATTTATGAAACAAAAACCGAAGTCAATATTTTACCGAAACAAATATGAAGTCCACCCCACGGCGCCGCCTGGGTGTGGCCCGCGTCCAGGGGTGATGTGGGCTCCCTAGCTCCCCACCGACCTAAATCCTCCGCCTATTTAAGCACGATCTCGGGAAAACCCTGAATACCCGAGTCTCCATCCACGAAAAGTTCCATCGCGGCTGCCATCGCAGAACCATCTCGGAGGGTTCTGAAGCTCTTCCCGACACCCTGCCGGAGGGGAAAATCATCGCTGGAGGCATCTACATCGCCATGCCCGCCTCCGAAGTAATGCGTGAGCAGTTCATCCCTGGAATATGGGTCCATAGCAGTAGCTAGATGGTTGTCTTCTTCAATTTGCTTCATGTATAGATCTTGTGAGCTGCCCTACTGATCAAGATCATCCTTATGTAATCTTACATGTTGTGTTTGATGGGATCCGATGAATATTGTATACTATGTTGAGGTTGGTTATATATTCATGTCATATGTTATTTGTGATCTTGCATGCTCTCCGTTACTAGTAGATACTCTGGCTAAGTAGATGCTTGTGACTCCAAGAGGGGGTATTTATGCTCGATAGTAGGTTCATGCCTCTAGTTTTCTGGGAGAGTGATGATAACTTCTAAGATTGTAGATGTGTTGTTGCTACTAGGGAGAAAACAACAATGTTTTATCCGAGGGTAATTCTCTCGTTTACATTACACACAATGCTTAATGCAATTATCTGTTCCTTGCAACTTAATACTGGAAAGGGTTCGGACGATAACTGGAAGGTGGATTTTTAGTCATAGACGCAGTTGGATTACAGTCTATGTATTATGTTGTAATGCCCAATCAAATCTCATAGTAATCATCTTGTCATGTATGGTCGATATTTTATCAATTTTCGAGCTGTAATTTCTTCACCCAACATGTTATTTATCTTTATGGAGAGACACCTCTAGTGAACTGTGGACCCCGGTCCTTTTTTCTTTACACTGATAAATTCAACCACTGCAATCCTGCTTTGTTACTTACTGCAAATCTCTGTTCTCTTTACTTACTGCAAACATCTTTTTCCACTCGATGCGTCTAATCCTTTGTATTTAGCAAACCGGTGAGATTGACAACCTCATTGCAAGTTTGGGCAAAGTACTTTGGTTGTGTTGTGTGCAGGTTCCACGTTGTTGCTGACGCCGGTAGTGCGCCGTGCCACTAGTCAGCTAGTAACACCTTCGGAAGTCACGCCTTTCTCCTACTGGTCGATTAAATCTTAATTTCTTACTGAGAAAAATTTGCTGATGTGCTCATCACACCTTCCTCTTGGGGTTTCCCAACCGCTTCCACAACAACTACCAACAATATTGTCTGGCGCCATCACCGAAGCATCATCAAGATTTTCTGGCGCCGTTGCCGGGGAGAAACAGGATTTCTGCAAGGGGAGTCTCTCATCTCCAATGTCTTTTTTTTGTTATATTTTGCTTAGTTTACTTTATTTTGTTTTATTTGCTTTATTATATCAAAAACACACAAAAAATAGTTTTCTTTTCATAGTTGTCTTTATATCAAAACACAAAAAAAATTAGTTTCTATTATAGCTGTTATTTCTGTTGCTTAGTTTTAATTTTGCTAAAATGGGTTCCGTAGAAAATACTAAGTTGTGTGACTTTACTAGCACCTACAACAATGATTTTATTTGTACACTTATTGCTCCACCTGCTCCGAAGCAGTCTTCTATGAAATTAAACCTACTTTACTAAATCTTGTTATGAAAGAGCAATTTTCTGGTGTTAGTACTGAAGATGTCGCTTCTCACCTTAATAATTTTGTTGAACTTTGTGAGATGCAAAAATATAAGGATATAGATGGTGACATTATAAAACTGAAATTGTTTCCTTTCTCTTTGAGAGGGAGAGCTAAAGATTGGTTGCTATCTTTGCCTAGAAATAGTATTGATTCTTGGGTTAAATGCAAAGATGCTTTTATTGGAAAATATTATCCTCCTGCTAAAATTATATCTTTGAGAAGCGACATAATGAAATTTAGACAATTTGATAATGAACATGTTGCTCAAGCTTCGGAAAGAATGAAATCTTTGGTAAAGAATTGTCCCAGTCATGGACTGACTACTTGGATGATCATCCAAACTTTTTATGAAGGACTAAATTTTTCTTCAAGAAATCTCCTGGATTCAGCTGCTAGAGCTACCTTTATATCCATTACTTTGGGGGCTGCAACAAAATTACTTGATGATATGATGATAAATTATTCTGAATGGCACACCGAGAGATCTCCACAAGGCAAGAAGGTAAATTCTATCGAAGAAACCTCCTCCTTGAGTGATAAAATTGATACTATTATGTCTATGCTTGTTAATGGTAAAGCACATGTTGATCCAAATAATATTCCGTTAGCTTCTTTGGTTGCTCAAGAAGAGCATGTTGATGTGAATTTCATTAAAAACAACAGTTCTTATAGGAATAATTTTGGTAGCAACAATTATAGGCCATATCCTTTTAATAATGGTAATGCTTATGGAAATTATTATGGTAATTCCTACAGCAATAATAAAAGTGCACCCTCTGATCTTGAAGTCATGCTTAAGAATTTTATTAGTAAACAAACTGCTTTCAATAAAACTGTTGAGAAAAAGCTTAGCAAAATTGATATTCTTGCTTCTAAAGTTGATAGCCTTGCTCATGATGTTGATTTTATTAAATTAAAGGTTATGCCTCAAGATGTTAAAGAAAGTAAAACTTTGAATGCCATTCAAGTTAGAATTGATGAAAATGTTAGGATGTTGGCGTAATTACATGCCAGGTGGGAAAGGGAAGATGACATTGCTAGAATAAATAATATGACTAAAGTTTATACCATCACCACCACCAGTAGTAATGAAGTTTAAAATTCTAGCCACTCTCCTACTATTAACGATAAAATAATTGGTGTAGGAAAAGTCGTCACTCCTTCTACAAATATGCCTAGAACCACTGAAACTGATCCTGATAAGTGTTCTGAAATTTTCAGAGTACGGAAGACAAGAGTCCTCTTACTTTTGATAATAATGAGTTTGATTTTGATGATTGCAATATCTCCGAAGTAATAAAGTTTTTACAAAAGCTTGTTAGAAGTCCCAATGCTAGTGCTATAAATATGGATTTTACGAAGCATATTACAAATGCTCACATGCAATTAGAGAAGAAAAATTAAAATGTGAAGCTTCTATTTCTAAAAGGGTTAGAAGATGGCTGGGAGCCCATAATTAAGATGAAATTAGATGGCTTTGATTACAATTCTTTATGTGATCTTGGTGCAAGTATTTCTGTTATGCCTAGAAAAATCTATGATATGCTTGAATTGCTACTGTTGGAACAATGTTATTTGGATGTTCATCTTGTTGGTATTGCTGCAAAGAAACCTTTGGGAAGAGTTGATAATTCTTATTATGGTTAATAATAAACTGGTCCTCGTTGATTTTGTTGTTTTAGATATTGAATGCAATGCTTCTTGTCAAATTATATTTGGAAGACCGTTTCTTAGAACTGTTGGTGTTGTTATTGATATGAGAGATGGGATTATTAAATACCAATTTCCGCTCAAGAAAGGTATGGAACACTTCCCTAGAAAGAGAATAAGTCACCTTATGACTCTATTATTAGAACAAATTATGATTTTGATTCTTCTTCACTTGATAATACTTGATGCTCGCTCTTTTTTTGCGCCTAGCTGAAAGGCGTTAAAGAAAAGCACTCTTGGGAGATAACCCATGTTTATTTTCTGTAATTTTTGTTTATGTTGAGTGTTGGAAGTTATTGCCTCTATAATAACCTCTTATTATTATTTTTTATTTTGTTTTTGTGCCAAGAATATCCTCTCATAGGAAGAAAGTAAGATTTGGGGAAGTTGCTGTCCAGAAACAGATTCTGTGTTGTTACCGTAAAAATTCGTATAAATATCCAGTACGTAATTTTGAGCTGTCATTTTTATGCCTATGCCCCAGGTTTATATCTAACTTTCGTTAGTTGACCACTTTTCGAGATGAGCAATAGAGTAGTTTCGAAAAAATAGATCTTTACTACTGTTCGGTTTTGACAGATTTCTGCACTATTTGCATTTGCCTCTTGAATCTCTTTCATTTTTAGTTTTTTTGATCAAAGAGATTTTTGAAAGGTTACTATAGTAGCTTTTGCTTTAATAGATGTTTGACAAATGTTATAACTGAACCCAAGTGGATTTTTTTATCTTCTATATCTAAATAGGAGACCCCCACTACCTCAATTTCCTGCAATTTCCTTGAGCCACGTCCCCAGGTTTCAGCTACTTCTCATGTCACAGGTTTCGGTGCCTAGCAAGAAATTGTTATCACCAGAATTTGACCAAGGTGGAAGTGGGCCACGATCGAGATAAGCTTGAAGGTTATATATGGAGAGAATACGAAGATCGGCTTTGTGTGCAAAGTTGGGCTAGATGGCCCATTTATCTGTAATATATTAGATCGTATCTTAAAGTTAGGAGTTAGAGTTTTACCCGTGCACGGTTAGGTGCACGCCTAAATTAGAAAGTCCGCTGGACTATAAATATGTATCTAGGGTTTATGGAATAAACAACAACTCACGTTCAACCCAAAACAAACCAATCTCGGCGCATCGCCAACTCCTTCGTCTCGAGGGTTTCTACCAGGTAAGCGACATGCTGCCTAGATCGCATCTTGCGATCTAGGCAGCACAAGCCCCACGTTGTTCATGCGTTGCTCGTACTGAAAGCGCTTTTGATGGCGAGCAACGTAGTTATCATAGATGTGTTAGGGTTAGCATTGTTCTTCGTTTAAGCGTGCTTACGTAGTGCAACCCTTGCATATCTAGCCGCCCTCACACCTATCTCAGGTGTGGGGGCGGCACCCGCTTGATCATTATTTAGTAGATCTGGTCCGTTACGATTGCTCCTTGTTCTACAAGGATTAGTTTAATATACTGCAATAGTTAGGCCTTACAAAGGGGGAGGATCCGGTGGCACGTAGGGTGGCGTTCGCAAGTCCTAAACGAGGATGTTCCGAGGATCAACTTCATGTTGGTTTTTAGGCCTTGTTTAGGATCGGCTTACGAGCACCGTGCGTGGCCGCGAGGCCCAACCTGGAGTAGGATGATCCGATTATGCGGTGAAAACCCTAAATCGTCGTAGATCTCATTAGCTTTATCTTGATCAAGCAGGACCACCAAGTATTCGTGCACCCCGTACGAACCATGGGTGGATCGGCTCTTTGAGCCGATTCACGGGATAACCTGAGAGCCGATCGAGGCTCGTATTTAATGTTTACATGTATGCCCTGCAGGAAACTAAGCGAGGCATCCCCATCACCTTCCCGACCGGGTATAGGTCAGGTGGCACGCCCTTGCACTTCGCATCGCCGCGTGTGACCAGAAGAGCATTGCGGGCCGTCGCTCGGAGGGGTCTCGGCCAGCCGCAGCTCTAGGCTCTTCCCGGCTCTACGGTGTTGACAAGGCCGCTGCCCGCCGGTGGGTTTTGGCGGTCAACACATTCGGCACGCCCGGTGGGACGGACGTCTACATCAACCACATCGCCATCTACATCCGAGATGGCGGACGGCACGCCGGTCACCTACGAGGAGCTGCCCGACGAGCTCAAGAAGCAATACAACGAGATCAAGGCCACCCTCGAAGCCGACCTCATCGGCTCATATCACGAGAACCCGTTCGCATGGCGTCAGGCGGAAGGAGTTCTCACCGGAAGGCGCACTCGATGAAGTGGACCTATCTGTCCCGTCAGAGGAACGTACCAGGGCCATACGCCATGAGATTGGTGACATGGTGGCTCACTCGTTGCGTCTCCATTCCGAGAGCCTGGTGAATACTTTGGAGCGTGTCGCCGTTCGGATGATCAAGGAGGTCATGAAGAATCAGCACTCTCTGTTAGAGCCAGCTCTCACGACCTACCAAGGAAAAGTGCCACTCCGGCCCCGTCTGCCGTTGTCGCGCACATCGGCGGCACCAGGAGCGCATAATTCACCGGCGCGTACCGTTGACAGGATTAACGGTACTCACCCTGGGAGGTGCCAACCAGGACATCCGTTCAACATCAACATGATAGAACTGGGGCACCCCCTTGATGAAGATAAAGGCGAGGGCAACTGCTCTCGTGGCGAAGACAAGGAAGAGGCTGCTCCATGTGATCGGCCCCGACACCGCCAAAACATCCTGGTGATGATCAAGGTAGAAGCCGACGCTAGTAATCGGCCCGTTGTATCCGTATCACCCGCTCTCCCAGTATGCGGCGTCGACCTCACAGGTGACGGGAAGCTAGGGTACGGGTTCACATCAGCCGATGAGCTAGAGGAAGTCGACATCGGTCCTGGGGATAAGCCTCGACCTACTTTTATCAGCAAGAAGTTAGATCCGCAGCTCAGGGGACAGATGATAGCCCTGTTGAAGGAATACCCGGATTGCTTTGCATGGGATTACACAGAGATGCCTGGGTTGGACAGGAGCATCATTGAGCATCGCCTCCCCCTGAAGAAAGGATTTCGGCCGTTCCAACAACGAGCACGTCAGATGAGGGCCGAGATTCCGGAAGAAGTCAAGAAGGAGATTGAGAAAATGTTGGCCGCCGGATTCATCGAGGCCATGCAGGTATGCCGAGTGGATCTCCGATATCGTTCCGGTGGAGAAGAAGGACGGCCGATGGCGCGTGGCCATCGATTTCCGAGATCTTAACGAGCTACCCCAAAGGACGAATATCCGATGCCCGTGGCGGAAACATTGATAAACGCCGCTGCTGGCCACAAGGTGTTGAGCTTCATGGATGGCAACGCCGGTTATAATCAGATTTTCATGGCTCCGGAAGACATACACAAGACCGCATTCAGGGTACCAGGGGCAGTAGGCTTGTTCGAGTACGTGGTCATGACCTTTGGGTTGAAGAATGTCTGGTGCAACGTACCAACGAGCCATGAATTATATATTTCATGATCTGATCGGCAAGTTGGTGGAGATCTATATCGACGACGTGGTGGTCAAATCAGTCTCCATGGAGGGGCACTTGGACGATCTACGGCGCGTCCTAGACCGGACTCGGAAATTCGGGCTGAGAATGAATCCGAAGAAGTGTGCCTTTGGCGTGACGGCTGGTCAATTCCTAGGTTTTCCGGTTCATGAACGGGGAATTGAGATCGGCCTGAAAAGTCAGGAGGCGGTGCGTACCATGCAGCCGCCGACCACGAAAAAGGAGCTTCAACGCCTCATCGGCAAGATCAATTTCGTCCGGCGGTTCATCTCTAATCTGTCAGGACGAATCGAGCCGTTCATGGCGCTGGTGAAGACTAAATCTGACGACGAGTTTCATTGGGGGGCGAACAGCAACGGGCGTTTGATGAAATTAAGCGATATCCGACGACGCCGCTCGTGCTAGTTCCGCCCCGACAAGACAGAGCCATTCTACATCTACCTGTCGATGAGCTGACACGTCCATTGCTTCAGTGGTGGTGCAACTTTACGATGGCGTTGAGAGAGTCGTTTCCTACCTCAGCAGAAGGATGCTGGACGCGGAGACAAGATACCCTGAGGTCGAGAAACTTTGCCTCTGCTTATTCTTCACCTGCACCAAGCTTCATCACATCCTTCGACGGCGAGAGATCATCGTCATCCGTAAATCAGACGTCGTCAAACACATGTTATCGGCCCCTGTTTTGAAAGGCCGACTCGGTAAATGGATGCTTGCGCTGTCAGAATTTGATCTCCGGTACCAGCCTGCGAAGGCAGTCAAGGGCCAAGCGTTGGCCGATCTCAACGCTGAACGGATCAGCACCAATATAGCAGCACTATCCATAAGTGCATGGGCTATGTTCTTCGATGGATCGGTTTGTGACGATGGTTGCGGCATCGGCATTCTGCTCGTGTCGCCTTGGGGGGCAGAATACTCCTTCTCCATCAGATTATCTACCCCTTGCACCAACAACGTAGCAGAATATGAGGCAATACGTAAGGGAATGGAATTGCTATTGGAAGCTGGAGCAGAAGCTGTAGAGCTCTTTGGAGACTCAAAGTTGGTGATTAACCAGCTCACGGAGGAATATAATTGCGAAAGTGAATCGCTGTTCCCATATTGGGTGGAATGCCGTGAGTTGATGACACGAGTTCCGGTACATCAACTTTAATTGGATCCCAAGGTCCCGGAATACGGATGCCAACAATCTCGCACAAATGGCGTCGAGGCTACATAGATATAGCCGACGGATCGGAAGTTCAGATACAATCCCTGGAACAGAATGATTGGAGAGCCGAGATCTTCGATTATTTGAAAGATTCGGCTCGGGGGGCACCTAAACGGGTAAGATACAAAGCCATGAAGTATGTCCTTATAGGAGACGATATGTTCTACAGGACATTGGAAGGGTTGCTACTCAAGTGCCTAGGACCGACTGAGTCTAATCGGCTTTTACATGAGGTGCATGAAGGCGCCTGTGGAACACATCAGTCAGCTCATAAGATGAAGTGGTTGATCAGGCGATCATGGTTTTATTGGCCCACTATGCTTGAAGATTGCTTCAATTATTACAGGGGGTGCCAAGCATGTCAGATGTTTGGAAAAATTCAGATGGTGCCAGCATCAGCGATGAACCCCATCATCAAGCCTTGGCCGTTTCGGGGTGGGGCATGGATATGATCGGCAAAATCCATCCGGCATCAAGTAAAAAACATGAAAGGATTTTGGTTATCACAGATTACTTCACCAAGTGGGTGGAAGCCGTCCCTATGAAAAAGGTGAAATCGAGAGGACGTGATCAAGTTTGTGAAAGAACACGTCATTCATAGGTTTGGAATTCCCCGGACTATCACGACCGATGGAGGTTCGGTTTTTACTTCTAAAGAATTCAGGAAGTTCCGTGATGACGTAGGGATTAAACTGATCCGATCATCCCCATACTATGCTCAAGCTAACGGACAGGCCGAGGCGTCCAATCAGAGCCTGATCAAGCTGATCAAGAGGAAAATTGACGAGAACCCTCGGGATTGGCACGAGAAGTTATCAGAAGCATTATGGGCCTACCGCATGTCGTGCCATGGAGGTATAAAGACCTCGCCGTACCAGCTTGTCTATGGACAGGAGGCCGTATTGCCTTGGGAAATTACGGCTGGATCAAGACGTGTCACGTTTCAGAATGATCTGACAGCTGAAGAATATGCAGCTCTGATGAGCGACACTATTGAGGACGCAACAGAACTCAGGCTTTGGTCGTTGGAGAAGATTAAGGAGAACAAAGCCAGGGTGGCTCGTGCTTACAACAAAAAGGTTAGGCCAAAGGAGTTCCAAGTTGGCGATCTTGTGTGGGAAGCTGTGTTGCCATTGGGAACCAGGGATAAGGCATATGGCAAGTGGTCTCCTAATTGGCACGGTCCGTACAAAGTTGTCCAGGCCTTGAAGGGTAATGCATACATGCTGGAGGAATTGAGCGGCGAAAAGTTCCCCGTGGCTGTTAATGGTCAACACCTCAAGAAATATTTCCCAAGCATGTGGGATGATGGACAGTAAGATGTGGGGGCCGATTCCAGAATCGGCCAGTAAAAAAAAAGGATATATATATATATATAGAAAATCACAGCCGATGTACAGGCATCGACTTGAGAAAACGTATGGAGATTAACAGTATGCAAGTACAGCCGATGCACGGGCATCGACTTCAGAGAACAGAGCCGATACGCTGATATCGACTTTAGTGAAATAAGTTTATACAACGAGCTTGGCCTCGGATGCAGCAAGATGAGCCGATATTCGCCGTCGGCTCCCGTACGACAACTCCATTCGACAATCGGCAAGGGAGCGAAATTAATTAAGGGATTTTCTTCATTGATAAGGGGATTTCTTACAAAGAAAGAGCCGATTGCTCGGGAAGGAAGAACAAAAGAAGGGTCTATTGACCAATCTACTACTGCTAGGCCTATACTAGTAGATCTTAATCTACGGGCCATCGCTTCCTTCGTCGTCGTCCTCGGAACTCTCATCGGTACTGCTGCCGATGGGTTCCTCGTCGCTGCTCCCATAGCCCTCTACGGGAGCTTCATCTTCGTCTTCATCGTCGCTGCTGTCGTCGTCCCACCACATGCGGGGGCGCTTCGCTGGCGGGTAACCCTCGAGGGAGTCGTCGTCGTCGTCGTCTTCCTCTTCCTCTTCTTCAGAGGTGGGGCAGCCGTCCCAGGGGAACTGGTCGTCCTCGCTCTCCGACTCCAGTTCCCGACGGCGAGGAACTGAAGATCTTCGTCCCCGCTGGTCAGGGACTGGTCGTCTTCGGACCAGACAGAGGAGGCGTGGTCTTCCAGGTCCCATGCTTCTGGGGCGCGGATGTCCGGCGGCGTCTCGCGGGAGGAGGAGGACCCGTAGGAAAGCTCGGAGGAGGAGTCGTGGAAGACCGACGAGGAAGAGGAAGAAGAGGAAGACATGGCTGTGGGAGTTTGGGGGTTTTTGGTGCCGATGGCCGGGACGGAGCGAGGATGGTGAAATGGCGAACTGCTCGGAGCGGTTAAATAAAAGGGGGCTACGGTGAAAAAATTCAATGCCACAGCAGTTTTCGAGGAGGCAGTACCCAAAGACAACGGTCAAATCGCGCGGAGCAGTCGAGAGGACAGGGCATCATGACGAAAAATGTTGCACTGGTTCTGCTCTGCCATGACATGACCCGACGAGAGAAAAACGTAATGATTTTGGAAATATCATTTCCAAAACCAGGGGGGCATGTGTTATCACCAGAATTTGACCAAGGTGGAAGTGGGTCACGATCGAGATAAGCTTGAAGGTTATATATGGAGAGAATACGAAGATCGGCCTTGTCTGCAAAGTTGGGCTAGATGGCCCATTTATCTGTAATATATTAGATCGTATCTTAAAGTTAGGAGTTAGAGTTTTACCCGTGCACGGTTAGGTGCACGCCTAAATTAGAAAGTCCGCTGGACTATAAATATGTATCTAGGGTTTATGGAATAAACAACAACTCACGTTCAACCCAAAACAAACCAATCTCGGCGCATCGCCAACTCCTTCGTCTCGAGGGTTTCTACCGGGTAGCGACATGCTGCCTAGATCGCATCTTGCGATCTAGGCAGCACAAGCCCCACGTTGTTCATGCGTTGCTCGTACTTGAAGCGCTTTTGATGGCGAGCAACGTAGTTATCATAGATGTGTTAGGGTTAGCATTGTTCTTCGTTTAAGCATGCTTACGTAGTGCAACCCTTGCATATCTAGCCGCCCTCACACCTATCTCAGGTGTGGGGGCGGCACCCCGCTTGATCATTATTTAGTAGATCTGATCCGTTACGATTGCTCCTTGTTCTACAAGGATTAGTTTAATATCTGCAATAGTTAGGCCTTACAAAGGGGGAGGATCCGAGTGGCACGTAGGGTGGCGTTCGCAAGTCCTAAACAGGATGTTCCGAGGATCAACTTCATGTTGGTTTTTAGGCCTTGTTTAGGATCGGCTTACGAGCACCGTGCGTGGCCGCGAGGCCCAACCTGGAGTAGGATGATCCGATTATGCGGTGAAAACCCTAAATCGTCGTAGATCTCATTAGCTTTATCTTGATCAAGAAGGACCACCAAGTATTCGTGCACCCCGTACGAATCATGGGTGGATCGGCTCTTTGAGCCGATTCACAGGATAACCTGAGAGCCGATCGAGGCTCGTATTTAATGTTCACATGTATGCCCTGCAGGAAACTAAGCGAGGCATCCCCATCACCTTCCTGACCAGGTATAGGTCAGGTGGCACGCCCTTGCACTTCGCATCGCCGCGTGTGACCAGAAGAGCATTGCGGGCCGTCGCTCGGAGGGGTCTCAGCCAGCCGCAGCTCTAGGCTCTTCCCGGCTCTACGGTGTTGACAAGGCCGCTGCCCGCCGGTGGGTTTTGGCAGTCAACAGAAATTAGAAAGACGCTCTGTATTTAATTAGGACATTTACTTTTTCTCCTCTGCTAACATCTGACGATTCAATTCCCCCTTCCTTGCGATTTCTCCGTTCCTCCGCTGAGTAACTGATGGAGTTAAGGCTGCCCACTAGCCATAAGCCTATTTTCTATAGTATTTAATACCAATATCCCATCCTCCCCGTTAGCTTCATTGTGCCTTGCATTGCCATCTTCTCCATTGTTCCTCCACCTTTCTCCACGGGACATCATCGTCCTTCACTTTAACCATGCACGGTCGCTGACTCACAACAGTCCCGCACACTGAATCATCCAAACTCACCCAAGGCGGGCTTTGACTCTGTGAGGTGCAAGACGTAGGCAAGGGAAAACCGCTCTCTAGTGAAGCATCCTTGCAAAGATTCTTTCCTCAATCGAGGCGTTCAGGCGATGGAGTGGATTTGATCAAATAGTACATATGTCCATGTGCTGGGCTAGATACTCCCTGAAGGCCCAGGGGCAGTAGTTCCACCCCTTTACAGGTGAGCTCGCAAATGATTCATGTAGTTTGTTATGCTTTTGGTTGTCCTCGGGCGATACACTGATGGTTCAATCTTTAAAAATTGCAGGATGCGTGGTTGCCTTTTAGATTTATTACTTCAAATATTGCGGGCCAGCGTGCCACTAATCCATCCTCAACTGCTTCTCAGTCCTCACCTCCAAGGCGCTTCCTCTCCCTGGTACCGTGCCATTCCAAGGTTTAAATTTCTAAATCAGATTCAAAACTAATGTCTTGTGCTCTTACTTTGTGAGCAGGGTAAAAGAGCTGTGCACATATCAATTACCGTTAAGACATTGTAAGTTGCCTTCTTTAACTTGGATTCAATCTTAACTACGAAGTACCAAGTGAATTTTGTTGTGGCAGAGCTACTGGAAATGTTAGCTATAGATAAGTACTTGCTAGATGTGCATTCACAAATTTGAGCAGATTACTGAGGACCGGCACCAATTCATCTTCGGGTCAAAATTAAACTGTTTGTATTTTTAATAAACACGAATATTTCTGAGAAGACAATCGGTCAGTCTTACAATTTATATTCATTGGCTCACAGAGTCACAACACATGATCCATACCATTGATCCTCTTTCTTGCAGCTTGAAGATTCAACCTTATGACGTATTCGCTCTTAGAATAATAGTCGATTTTCCTAGCAGCGACTATAAATTTTCCATCCATTTGATCCATTATGCTATATTAATTGAATGGGTCTGGAATTTTTTTAACTCTGATTTGTGCAGGATTGTTAATAATATTTTTTGGTCATCCCATTACTCACTCAGATGTTACATCTGAGCTCAAAACATACATACTTTGTCAACACCCGGATTTTTAAGTCCAGGTGCCTGCTATGCCATACATCGCAATCCCAGGAATATTGTTGTTGCGAGACATAACAGTTGAGTATCATAAGTCATCATTCATTACATATCATAGTCGTCTTACAAATAGATCACATGATCCAATATTACAATAATAGTTGAACTATTGTTTCAACACACATCACAAATACATAGCGGAAGCGTAGATAGAAGGGGACTCTATAGTCCACAGGCCAACGCTTGACGTCAGGAGTAGTCCTAGTTGTCGTAGACGTCCTGCTGTCCATCCTCTTCATACTGCTGCTCCTCTTCATAGTCTGGCCATTTGAATAGCCAGGGACACAGCCGTGAGTACTTTAAAGTACTCGCAAACTAATACTAATGTAAGTACGAACATTTCTAGTAAGGGGGGGGTGCTAAGCTCTAGTTTCTTTTGCATAAAGCCAATTTTTGTTCACAAGTATTTGAAATCAAGACCTTTCATGTGCTAACTAACTCAAGTGGGAACATTAGTGTCATTCCCACAACATTTGTTGTAAATCAAGTCAAACTCACCATTCTCCTTTTCAAGTTCAAGTCACAAATCATATGTCACAGTTTTGTAAATGGTCTGATGACGGAACAGTATGGCCTTTCCAACCGTCCATAACCGTGGACGCGGCTATTCGAATAGGTTTACACTCTGCAGAGGTTGTACGCTTGTGCCACAACTTTTGATTACATCCGTCAGGGGTAACCCTGAATAATCGTAACTCAGTACGCGGATCATCAACCATAACCTTTTACTTACATATCCTAGTATAGGTACCTCTCCCCATGAGCTTGGCCTCCCAGTGAAGACCGACTGTCAACCTGGGAACCGCACAGGGCTTGGGCCGGACATTCACCTCATCTTTAACGTCGTTTCTTTTGTTGTGGAGGCAGCTTTCGGCATAACCCCGATGACGCTTGTTTAGAGGGAACCCATACTAAGACACATAAACTTCCGGTTAAGCCCTACCCATAATCAGGTATTGTGGGGGTACTTGTAAATTGGAATGGTATCGCATCCGAACCCAACCATCAGTTTTCGTAAAATTCACCAAGTCCTTCTCAAGTCATATTCACCTTCAAAATCTTTCAATAGAATGAATCATCATTCCAAGGTTTTCAAAGTCATTTTATTTCACAAGTTCCCAACTAGAGTAGTCACTTTTATTTATTTAGCAATAGCAACTAGTCATGAGGGGTGCTATCTAGCTTTGTTTGCTTTAGGCTAAATTTGATGCTCTTGTTCTATTCTAGCCTAAGTGAATCATAAATCAAAAGTAAGCTTTGAAAAACAATAAGCAAAATAATTGCAAGGTAAAAACATGGGATAGGTTTATTGGACATAAAAATAAATGGGGATGGTGCCTTGCTCTTGTAGAGCGGTGCACTTGGGACTTTGCAAGAGTGTTAGCTTGCCTTGGTTGGTGTATTGATCAAAATGTTCCTCCTTCTTCTTCGTAGATGTTCTCGTCGTCCCCTTCGTAGCCTTCGGCACTAGCGTCTATAAATACGAATACGGGTATACAATCACCACACAAGTTCAAGAGCTATAAAAGCACACACATAAATCACACCAACTATTCTAGCATTATCACCTTGTCATCATGTGGGTTGATATGGTTTTATTCTTACGAAAAATAATTTCCTCTCATTATATATGTAAATGATAGTTTCCTTTTAATTCTTGAGGAATAATTTCCTCTCATTGAATCTTCTTAAGATTTAATTTCTCAAACTATCACACATGAATTTATGTTGACCTAAGTCAACCATTCATCATCATCATTTGAGAAAATGATTTAAATGAGGTAGAGATACCTCATACCATTTAATAATGCCTATTATGATTTAAAATCTCCAAGTATTTCATGTGAGAGTATTTGACCAGGGGTTCAAACTTCATATGAAACTACTTGGGACAAGATTTAAATGAAGTGAAATACCTCATATACTTTACACAAGTTAAACTAGCATCACTCATTACTATTAAGTGGGTAAATGTGTTGTTTTCTTATTTAGGAAAAATAATTTCCTCTCATACTAAATAAGGTATTACTTTTAATTACTTAGAGAAATAATTTCCTCTCATTATCTTATTAAGATTTAATTTCTCTTATGAATAATATATGACCTAGGTTGACCAAAGTCAACCTCTTCACACTTATCATTTAAGAAAATGATTTAAATGAGGTAAACACCTCATACCTTTTAATCCTAACATGGTAAAGATTTAATATCATCAAATAATTCCATATGAGAATTGATAGCCCATGGTCTCTACCTCATGTAGAATTACTTGAGACAAAGATTTAAATGAGAGGGATACTTCCCATATGATTTAATAATTAGTTGGAACAATTTAAATGCTACTATTGAGGTGGTTTAATATTCTCAATTAACAGGAATGATACCATGTGGACCAAGGTCAACACTTCACATTTATTATTTGAGGAAAGTGATTTAATTGAGATTCATCATCTCATGTGATTTAATTAACTAAAGCAATTTAAATACTATGTTGATTTAAATGAGGTGCTACACCTCATAGATTTGACCCCTAATGGTGAACATAATTTAAATGAGATGGTGCACCTCATGCATTTTAATAACACCTTAAAATGATTTAATATCATCAACTCATTCAATATGAGATTTAGCTAACCATGGTATCTACCTCATGTTGAATTAGTTGAGACAAGATTTAAATGAGGGGAAGCTCTCATACATTTTAATTCTAATATAGGAAAGATTTAATATCACCACAATTCCTATGAGACCTAAATGACCAGAGTCTCTACTTCATTTGGAATTGGTGGTGACCAGATTTAAATGAGAGAAACTCTATCATAAGATTTCTTAATAGTTTTGGACAATATCTTTGACTAGAAATAGCCATAAAGTCATTTAAATCAACTAAGCCATGATCATTCAAAGTAGGCATGGCATATTTTTGTAGAAACAATTAGTATAAGTGAAATGTGAATTATTGGAGGTGGAATTAACTGAAAAGCATTTATGGTTGATTTTTAAGAATTATTATAAGGCAGAAAAGTCCCTGCCTTGTTTATTTTGTCACTTTAATTCTACAATGGATCTAGGGTTCTAACCAGTGGCATGGTGTAGATAAAACTCTAAGCTTTCCAAATATATAAAATTTGTAAATTTTGGCCAAGTAGATTTGTCCCTATTGATTTTTGAAGTTGTCATCAGATTGCAATATTTATCTATTCTGGAAATTTGAATTCAAATAGTTGGGCTGGCGGGAAACGGTATTGGGCCAGGGAGAGGGAAAAATGTTTGGGCCGGCCCAGCTAACGCTTCACACGCAGCGGGCCGTCTGACGAGGTGGGTCCCAACTGTCAATGCCACTTAACCGCGAATCGGTATGAAGAGATATCGGCCGTGGGATTAGAGGGGATCGGACGGCTGCGGTTCGTCCTCGTCGGAGACGAGCTCCGACGAGCTCTAACCCTAGCCGGCGGCAGAGGGTCGCGGCGAGGGGCTTACCGGCGTCCGGCGGGGTCGGCGAGGCGGGCAATCGACGTTGTCGATGACGACGAGTCGAATGAGGGTTGTTGCAGCTCCGGGGGTGCTCGGGATCGTCGGCGGCGTCGAGCTACTGCGGCGGCGGGCTCCGGCCAAATTCCGGCGAGGTGGTGTGTAATCGGAGAGGGGAAGAGGTCGAGGAGATTCAGGAGAGGTAGGGGAGCGAGATGGTGTGGAGTTTTGAGGCGGGAGCGTCCTCCTTTTATAGCAGCGAGGAGTGCTGCGGCTCGGGTGATGATCTCATCGCCGACGACGCGGCTACAGCGGCGCAGGAGTACTGGCGATGATGCACGCGGGCAGGCGACGTCCTGGCGATGACGTGAAGCGTGATTGCGTTGAAAACGAGGCACAGGCGAGCTCGTCATCGTCCTCGCGGGCTGGGTGTCCGTGGCGGACGTCGTCGGCATGGGCGAGGTGCACGGCGTTCCCGCGGGCCAATGGCCGTGTTTGGGCGGCTGCGGGTGACGTGGGGACACGTTTGGTGCAGCGAGCAAGGGCGGAGGTGGCGCAAGCGGTTGGCACGACGACGTGTCCAGGCGTGTCTGCGGCGCTCGCCGGGCGCGTTCGGCGCGCATGTGCACGTCCTGGGCGCGTCCGGGCGTCACGCTCCTGGCGCGTCCGGTGCACGATTTCGTCGAGCAAGGTGACGAGGAGGTTCGAGGGAGTGTGTAGCACAAGATTGACACGGTGGTGCATGATGGAGATGGCCAGAGAGCAAGTGGGCATGGTGAGCTCATGCCATGGTCGGCATGGAAGCTTTTGGTCAAAGGTGAGCGAGCTCCAGTGTTTGCAGGTGATGGAAATGGTGCAGGAGGGTGAGGTGATGCTTCAGGGCTGCAGGGGTGGCCAGAGTTGGACCAAGTCTCCTCCACTTTTCAGTATGGGCAACAATTGATACTCTGCCCAACAAGTGTTTGATGAAATGCCCGAAAGAAAAAGATTTTTGAATTTTGAGAATATTTTTGGCGGAGTGTAATATTATATTAATTGAAGTATAGTGGTGGTGTTGGTGGTCAAAATGGAATTGGAATGCAAAATTTCAAATTGCACATGATCTTCACTTTGATCTCTGGTCCCAACTTTGCTTGATGCTATCTTTGAATTCAGAAGGAGTTTGTATAGGGTTGCTTGAGCAAAGTTGTTCACTTTTATGTTGGCTTGGATGAGGTGCAAAGGTTGGGCAAAGTTTAGTTGAGAAATCTGGAAATAACAGGGCTCAAAGTAGGCCTCAGGTTATAATTGTCAAATGTGACCATATTGCATGTAACTTGGGATTTGAATTGTATTTTCATTTGATTTGAGTTTCTTTGAGTTCAAAGTTGTTTAAATGTGTTTAGTAACCATTTACAACTAATGGTGCAAGCCAAATGGGTCTAGGTTAAAGATTTGCAAAATTGGCCATAGCCACATATGTGAGGAAGTGCATTTTTCTTAATTTCTTATTTTCTTTTTCTTTGCTTCACTTAGGCATGGTCTAGGGTTTATTTGGGGTTATATTAGGTTTGGAGAAGGTTTCACATCATTTGGTCAAGGTTTTAAGTCATAGGTCAAAGTTGGGTGAAATGGCTATGTGTCACATATGCCACTATGCATATGTGGCATTTGATTTTTGATTTGAGTGTTCTTGGCCCATTTGATGTTGT
Organism: Lolium rigidum; assembly: GCF_022539505.1. NCBI lineage: Eukaryota > Viridiplantae > Streptophyta > Magnoliopsida > Poales > Poaceae > Lolium > Lolium rigidum. The sequence goes on from NC_061514.1 coordinate 237,467,047, forward strand.
TGAGTGTTGAAAAGGTATATGGAAGTGATCCAACCATTCATACAAGTCCTAGGGTCAAGATTCTTAAATTCACAAATTTGCACTTTACTCTCATATGCCTCTATGGCATTTTTAGTTTCTTTTTAATTTCTTTGGAAAACACTTGGAATTCGTTTGATAGGTACTAGGTAAGTTGTATGAAGATTTTCCAAACCTCTAAGCAAAGTAGAAAGGTTTAGGGTAAAGTTTTATAAATATAGCCATAGGCACATATGCCTCTTTCTTATTTAATTTCCTTTTTATTTTAATTTAACTAGGGTGGTGAAAAGAGGGGTGAGGTTTAGGGTTTAGTGGGGTTCACAATGGTTCACCGCTATTTAGCATAAATAATAAAGGTAGGGTTCAAGATTTACCTATTAGGACTATATGCCCACATATGTCTTTTATTTTATTTTGTATTTCTCAAAATAGATCTAAAATGATTTCTGGAGAAGATTAGGGTTTAAGGTTGTTCTTATTTGATTTCTTTCTTCTTTATTTTATTGGGTTGGTGACCTTCACTTGATCACTTTAGGGTTTTAGGGTTTAGCACATAAGCATAATAGCACTCATCATGGCAAAACACAAGATTTAAACAAGATCTTTATGTATCAATCTTATTTTAATAAAAGTTTTTGTTGGTTCCAAAATTTGGAACTAGGGAAATTCATTTTGTTTGTTTTGAAATTTTTGGGTTGTTACAAACCCTTCCCCCTTAAACAAATCTCGTCCCGAGATTTTAAGAAAAGTTAGGTTCCTAAGAAAGATTGAGCGAGTGAGATTAACAGGGGAACATACTTGGCATGGCCTGGGGTGCTTCCTGTGCTTCGGTGGTATTCAAGCGGTAGTAACGACCGTTGCGGTTGTTTGGGTAGTTTGGGGCAAACTTTCTTCCAGTTGCGACACAGCGCTGCAGCTGGGCAGGTGCAGGGGTATTGAGGGCAATCCTGGCAAGCTTCTTGGGGCATTCATTGGAGTAATGACCCACAGTTCTACATTCATAGCAGGTTACCGTTGACTTGTCCTTTTGGGCAATGGGTACAGCATTGCTTCCAGTCCTTGGGGCATTGTTGGCGGCTTTCATCGGGCACTTATTAGAGTAATGACCAGTAACACCACATTCATAGCAAGTCACAGTGGGCTTGTCTCTGGGGGCATGGTTGGGTATTGGGATGAGCTGCTCCAGGGTTGCTATCCTCACGCGGAGACGAGCAATGAGGTGGTCCTTCTTGGCGTGCTGATGACGAAGTGCATTGCGTGTCACAACCCACTTTTCAAACCCTGCATATTTTCTAGCTTTAAAAATGTGGGCCAACAAATTTTTTTTCATATCTCACTACCTAGTGTGCATAGCTTGTAGTTTTGATTAGTATTGCTTGTAGTAAGTGTTAATAAATCACTTCTCACACTAAAACCCTTAGTACCAAGTTTTTGTACCAAGTTTAAAAAGAGGAAAACTCTTCATGTTACCTTTTGTGAAACATCCCACACCCAATTTTTTTTTATAACAATTTCCCTCTTCATCTAAAACTTGGGTGCATGAGGGCATGTGCAACAACATGGCACCCTTCTTTCTTTTTTTCACCTTACCTCTCTTTCTCTTCTCTCTTATGCATGGCCGGGGTGTGAGATCACCCTCTCTTTTCTTTTCTTTTTTCTCCTTTCACATTGCATGGCCGGGCCTTGGTGCATGGCACCATTGGCACCACCCCACTCCCTTGCCAATAATCTGGCCCGAACCCTCTTTTTCTTGGGCCATCTTGGACCCCTCCTTCCTCCCTCTCCAACTCGGCCTTAGGCCAAATACACCAGCCCACCAAGCCCTAGCCACGGACGTGCACACGCCCTGGACAGCTTCCCGCGCGCGCCCAGGCGCTCGACGAGCTCGTCGCCTCGTTCCTTCTGCCCCGACGCCTCGGGAACCCACGCGCCCCCTCGTTTCCCCTCCTTGCTGACGCCATCCGCCCTACGTCACCACGACCCCACCTTGCTGACGCACGCCCCCGCCCTCTGGTTGGCCTTCGCTGCCGCCCCAACCCGCCGGATGCCCTCCCGCCCGCCTATATAAACCCCCACCCGCACCTCTCCTCTCCCCCACACACTCGCTCCACTCGTCCCTCCACCTCCACACTCTCCTTGGAGAGCACCCAGGGCGCTGCGCTGGGCTGCTGCTCGCTGCAGCGGCGGAGCCCTGCCCCGGTGATCACCGCCGTCGGAGAAGACGGGGAGGTGCTGCAAGAGCTCCAACCGCCGCCGTCCTCTCTTCTTTCGCCCAGCCCCTCCCTGCCATCTCCTACGTTGCCCTGACCTTTCCCTTGCCGTGCCAGGACGCTCGGACGCCGCCGCTCCACGACCTGCTGCCGGACGCCGTGAAGAGGACGGTGTTGCCGGAGGCCAGGAAGAAGAGGAAGGCGCCGCCCGCCCGTTCTGCGACGCCGCCGACCACCCTCGACCTCGCCGCCGGGAAGCAGACGCCGCCGGTGAGTCCCATGGCCGTCCCTGCTCCTTCTCTGCCCAGTCCGGCCGCCCTGGTCGCGCCCCGCGCTCGCGTGGAGGAGACGATGGCCATGGGCCATCGGATCCTCATCCGACGCATGCATGGCCCATGCATGCCCACATGGCCATGCAAGGCCTGGCCCGCCCCGGGCCCTCCCCTTCTCCTTTGTTTTATTTTCTTCTTTTTCTTTTTCTGCCCGCATGGCATTTTCCCTGGGCCGGCCCATCTCTCTCCGAAAACGGCCCAGCAGATTCCCGCCCAAACTCCTCTTCAATTTTCGTTTTAAACAATTTCTGATTTTAATAACATCTGAGCACCAAATTGCTATTATCTCTAGATTTATAAATCGAAATGAAATGAAACCAGTGACGTTAGAAAGAGAATTTGAATACCTTTCACATGCCACTGACCCCGTATTTTTAGGATTTTTATACGAATTTTAGTGCATTTAACTTGCTCTATGTATTCTGCATACTCCACGAAAATCCTAAAATCATAGAATTAATATTTTTGACTGATTCCAATTGTGATGATCTTGTTTTAATGTTGTCCACCTCAGAAAAATGCCATGGGTTCCTGTAGAAAATAATTCTGGATCGTTTATAAAAATTGTGTGTCACATGAAATGTTGTTCATTAAATTTTGTTGTTATTTAATCTCCCACCCCAACCCTTTTCTTATAAATTGGACAATGCATGTTTTCACTTTTCTACCACATGTACCCCTGCATATTACCCTTTTCTTTTAAAAACTTGATTTTTGAGCTATGTGTTGAATTGTATGTTGTTCTTCCTTTTTTCGCGACGCTAGATACGAACGTGGGAGAAGCCGAAGGAGAGGATTTTGGAGAAGGTGTTGAAGAAGACCAGGGACTAGCCAGCCAAGGCAAGCCATTTACTTTGACTCCTTGATTTTTTCTATGTTCTTGGTTGAGATCTTTTTATTCTTCCCCATCTTGATCCTTTGCGTTTTTCGGCTAGATAATTCTCCTCTTTGACATACTTGCCACCAAGTATGTATTTATCCCCTCTTGGTAGATTCGCGTACTCTAAGTATGTGGATTAAAACTCACTCATTTGACACCTCCTAATTTTAGTACAAACTTGGGTTAATATCATGATTATTGCTCCACTTTTTGATTATCTTCATCCATGCTCCTTGTAAGTATGGATGTTGTTGACACCCTTCATGGTATGATGGCAACCTTGATGCTATTGTACATCTTAGTTCACACATAAACTTTAGGTTGGGAAAACCCTCAAGGTTTTTACCTTGTTGTAAAAGTTTTTGTTAAAACCTTGGGTATAATGATATGCCCAAGTGAGAATTTGAGAAAGGAAAGGATTTGGTAAAAATGATGGGAATAAGAAGGTGGTTGGGATTTTACGAAAACTTTGGCGCCTAAGTACTCACCCATGACAACAAACTAGCGCAACCACATTACTCCAACATGGGCACGGGGCTTAGCTCGACGTTCGTTCTCTTTAGCATGAGGCACCGCATAACTATACAAGGGTAAGGTTACCCCCGAGTCCGGGTTGTCAAAGTTGGGACAATAGTATAACGGGAGGCCTTCGGGGCTGACCCGTCCGGAAGACACTATGGGTCTCCTGGCTTGGCGGTGGAGCCACGCTCAAAAGGAGGTGAGCTGCCACGGTGCCGGGGAGGTACATACTCCATAGGGTAGGACCTCTTGCTAATTAGAATGGGCGGAAGGCTTCGACTGGTTATCCGATACCCACATACTTTCGTATGATGGCCCGGGGATGATCCCGGCGGATTTATCAGATCTTGTGGGGAAAGTGTGCAAACTCTGCAGAGTGAAATCTATTCGAATAGCCGCGTCCGCGGTCATGGACGGTTGGATTGGCTGTTGCTTAGCCTGATGTGTTTTGTTTATGAAAATGTTTGCCAAAGGAAAGAAAACGGGATTTGGGATGGAATACTTGGAGTACTAGAAAAATGGTTGTTGACCACAATGAGGTGGTCGGAAAGGAATTGATAAAAATTGGGTCTACCCTTCCTAAGTGTTTATGTCGTGAAAGATCTTCCTAATTTGAGTCAAGTAGTGATGTCTTAGATATATTTCTCTCATCTCCTTCACCGTTGAAGTTGAGATGCTAACTCCACCAAAACACTTCTTCTCATCTACTTAACATATTCTTGTTACATAAGTGGTCCTTCCCTCTTGATCTCCTAGTTAGTCCTCGGTACCTTGTTCTCTTTGTTTAGTTCTTGTAAATGGTTTGCGAGTACAATTCAAAATGTACTCATGGCTTTGTCCCTGGCTATTTACTTGGCCAGACTATGAAGATGATTTTGAAGATGATGGAGGTTATCAGGACGACTATGCGACTTAGGACGTTTCCCGGTCAGCTGCCTGTAGGGTTTAAGGCATGACTTGGGCCCGACGAAGTTGATTTGTATCCGCTGCTTTTGGATGTTTGAATTCAGCCCGATGTGGCCATTTGTGTAAGACTTGGTCATAAGACCTTTGTAAGACTATTTATTATTTTGGTACTATGTAATGGATGTTGTAACTCTGTTTATCAGTTCGGTTATGTGCTCATGTTACACTGATCATGGGATCATGAGTGAATGCATAACGGGTATTTCGGACAGTTGGTCCGGGGTGCCACAGAGCTGGTATCAGAGCCATCCTGACTCTAGGGAAAGCCTTAGTTAGCATGGACGTTAATAAAATTATTTTCTATATCAAAAACGAGATGACTCTAAGCTGAAAGAATGCCTAGTCTCTCCCCTAAATTTTTCTCCTTAGAAATAAACTACTTGCATTAATCTTAACTGTTTTATACCTTAAAATTTTGCACACTTATCATATTTCTACTTGTATTAACCTTAAAATTTTGTGTAGATGGAGGAAGTTATGTACACCCGGAGCCGTCAGGTGGGAGAGTCGCAGCCCTTGTTCCTCTTTGAGACTGCCCTGCTCGACGTGTGTCACGCCGTCGGTCGCCTCCGCCCCGAGGTGAAGGGCGGACAGATGAACGATATCGAGAATGAGGACTTGTCCTGGATGATTGTCTGCGGGCTCCCACGTCAAGCAGCTCCCGGAGTTCGAGATCCAGCTGTTCGAGCGCACTTGGGAGGATGGTTTGGTTCGCGCACTCCAGGCAGCTCTTGCACACCTCACCTACCACCACCGTGCCGAGCTCGAGGAGATGAACCTCCCTTATGCTCACTTTGGGCGGCGTGACGAGGAGGGGCTTCCCACCATTGTGCCCTATGTTTGCCCCCTCGGTCGCCACGCTTCCCAGATGGAGTTCATGCTCGGCAAGACTCAGAACAGCCTCGACATCGCGAGGATGGAGAAAGAGATGCTGACGAATGAGTTGGGCGAGGTCAAGAGGGACCTTGAGGAGATGAGGAAGAGAGCTCGCCGCCAGCGGAAGCTCAAGCTCCGGGCAAGAGAAGCCAAGTACATGCTTAAGGTGAAGGTGAAGCACCTTAAGACCGCACTTCGCGAGGCCGAGACCAAGATAGAGGAGCTTGAGGATGATGGCGAGGATCTCCGTAAGGAGAATGCTGCACTTCTTAGCGACGATGATGACTACATGGATGAAGAAGGGTATGATTGGAACAACCCGTCTGAGGAGGAAGATGAGGATGATATGGATTTCATCAATGATGAGCCCGAAGAGCCAGCACCCCCTACCCCTCGCGAGTCGTCCGAGGAAGAAGACCCCGAGGAGCCGCCGTTTGAGGAGCCGCCGACCAAGGATGACACCATCATCCTTGACGACGACTAGTTTGAGCACCGCACTATCGCTAGTTATGTTATGATGTCCCTGATGTAATCGCGTAGAACTATGTTGGTCCTATGGTGACCTTGATGTGGTGAACTTTGAGCTTTTGGTGATGTTTATGTTATGATGATGGATGCTTTTGGTTTTCATGCTTTCTTTATCTTTCAAGTTCGTTTTCAACAAGTCTTTATGCATCATGTCACCCCTTCCCCTTAGAAAGAACTCGCCCATCAAAGTGATTCCCTTTTGTCTTATGTCTTCATCTCATCAGATGGTTGACACTCGCCGCGGAGCGCACCAGAACGACCCTCCACCACCACCTGAACCCAATATGGCTCAGATCCTTCGCCTCCTTATGGAAGATCGTCAAGCCGCTCGCGCTGAGAGCCAAGCCAACATCGCGGCCCTGCAGAATATTGCGCAGCTTGCCGCGGGAAACAACAACAATGGAGGTGATGGTGAGGAAGCCCCGAGATCCAAGCTTAGGGACTTCCAGAATACTAATCCACCGGTATTCACCAAGTGCACCGCCCCTCTTGACGCGGACGATTGGCTCCGTACAATCGAGAACAATCTAGAAGTCGCAGCCGTGGGCGAGAATGAGAAAGTGGTCCTTGCAACTCACTTTCTCGCCGGACCCGCAAGAGCTTGGTGGGAGAATATTAAGGCAATGCAAGCTGCTGACCATGTGATCACTTGGGAGGAATTTACCACTAAGTTCCGCAAAGCTCACATCCCGTCTGGTTTGATCAAGCTCAAGAGAGATGAGTTCTTCAACCTTAAGCAGAACAATGGTAGTGTGATAGACTACCTGGACAAGTTCAACACCTTGGCTCGATATGCACCTCAGGACACTGATACTGATGAGAAGAAGAGGGACCGTTTTCTTAATGGTCTTCATGAAGAGATTCAGAGTATTCTCGTGGCCGTTCCTTACCCTGATCTGGAATCTCTGGTAGATGCCGCCATAATGGTGGAGTCAAAGCGCAAGGCAGCCTATGAGTCCCACAAGCGCAAGATGCAGCAGCAACAGCAGAGTGGACCCAACAATGCTAGGTTCCGCAGCCAGCCTCCACCTAGGCCGGCGCCTCAGCCTCAGCGAGCGCCAGCCCCTGCTTATCGCCCTTCCAACAACAACACCAACCGCCAGACTGTGCAGCCTCGTACCGGAGGAGGAAACTTCAACAACAACCCCCGCAACAACCCCAATACTCGCACTCAGGGAGACGGATGTTTTGCTTGTGGACAGCCTGGACATTTCTCTCGTGAATGCCCCTCCAAGATGAATCCTGCTCAACGCCCCAATGCACCAAGACCCAATCAAGGCCAAGCTCGTGCTGCAACCGGAAGGAAGCCCCCACCTAAGAAGCAGGCTAATACTGCTAGAGGACACCTGAATCATGCCAATGCCGAAGAAGCTGAAGAATCTCCTGACATTGTGATGGGTACGTTCCTAGTCCACTCCACCCCCGCAAGAGTTCTTTTTGATTCCGGTGCATCTCATTCCTTTGTTACCGAACCCTTTGTCAAGAAAAGCAAAATGACACCCACCCTAATGGATAGACTCATGTTAGTTCAAATACCAGGATCCACCGCTAAAACTCGCTTATCTTGTAAACAAGTTCCGGTAGAAATCCTAGGTGTTCCCTTCCAAGCCGACCTCATCGTCCTAGGAGCCCAAGGTTTGGAAGTAATTCTGGGAATGGATTGGATGACTAAATACCAAGGCCACATTGACTGTGCCCATAAGTCTATCACCTTAACCAATAGCGAAGGAATCCAAATAAAATACACCGCCACTATGCCTTCATCTAAAGCCTTCTGTAAGCAAAGTGTCGCTGGAACCCCCATCGATCTTGTCCCAATCGTTTGTGAGTATCCAGATGTTTTCCCAGAAGAGTTGCCCGGTATGCCCCCTGATAGGGATATCGAGTTCATCATCGAACTTATCCCTGGAACAGCACCCATAGCACAAAGGCCTTATCGCATGAACCCCCAAGAGCTGATTGAACTCAAGAAACAATTGGACGACATGTTGAGTAAAGGTCTAATTCGACCTAGTGCATCACCATGGGGATCTCCCGTGATATTCGTGGACAAACGAGACGGTACCATCCGCCTGTGCGTGGATTACCGAAAACTCAATGACGTAACCATCAAAAACAAGTATCCCCTTCCCAAGATTGAGGATTTGTTTGATCAAATGAATGGAGCCCGAGTTTTCTCCAAGATCGACCTCCGTACCGGTTACCATCAGCTCAAAGTACGAGAGTCGGATATCCCCAAAACAGCCTTCACCACCCGTTACGGATTGTTTGAGTACACCGTAATGTCCTTTGGCTTAACCAATGCTCCAGCCTACTTCATGAACCTGATGAACAAAGTCTTCATGGATTACCTCGACAAGTTTGTTGTGGTATTCATTGATGACATTCTAATCTATTCAAAATCTGAAGAAGAGCATGAGGAACACCTACGTCTTGTTTTGGGCACCCTGAGGGAACATAAGCTCTACGCTAAGTTTAGCAAGTGTCAGTTTTGGCTCAAGGAAGTTGGATTTCTTGGCCATGTTCTGTCTGCTGGAGGAGTCTCCGTCGACCCCTCTCTCATCAAGTCTATCATGGATCGGAAGCCGCCAACTAACCCAACCGAGGTGAGATCCTTCCTCGGATTGGCGGGATATTACCGCAAGTTTGTATAAGGATTCTCAAGTATCGCCAAACCCATGACCCAACTTCTCAAGAAAGGCAGGAAATTCGAGTGGACCGAAAAATGTGAAGAAAGTTTCCAAGAGCTCAAGAAGCGTCTTGTGTCCGCCCCTATCCTCACCATGCCAGATGTCACCAAGGACTTTGTAATTTATTGCGACGCTTCCAAGCTTGGACTTGGTAGTGTTCCGATGCAAGAAGGGAAGGTTATCGCCTACCTCTCCCGACAGCTGAAGCCACACGAGGAAAATTATCCCACTCATGATCTAGAACTAGCTGCCGTAGTCCATGCACTCAAGACTTGGCGCCACTATCTCATCGGGAACCGGTGTGACATTTACACCGACCACAAGAGCCTCAAGTATATATTCACCCGGAGGGAGCTGAATATGCGACAAAGAAGGTGGATAGAGCTGATAAAGGACTATGATTTGAGTATCCATTATCATCCTGGAAAGGCGAACGTGGTCGCCGACGCTCTTAGTCGCGAACCATGCTCGCTGAATGCCCGTCTCAAGGTTGAGCAACCCTTGTTGTATCAAGAGTTTGAAGAATTCGGACTAGAGCTGGTTAGCCATGGTTTTCTTGCCACACTGGAAGTAAAGCCCACCCTTCGGGATCAAATCAAGGAAGCTCAGAAAGGTCATGAGAGTATTGAAGGTATCAAGCGCCGTATGGACAAAGAGGAAGTAGCTGGATTTTCCGTGGACGGAGAAGGAATCTTGTGGTACAATGGACGTCTTTGTGTACCAACTATCCCCGAATTGAAGAACCTGATTATGGAGGAAGCTCATAATACTCCTTACTCCATCCACCCTGGCGGATCAAAGATGTACCAAGATCTCAAGGAGACTTTCTGGTGGCACGGAATGAAACGTGACATTGCCTTCTTCATCGCTAGGTGTGATGTTTGTCAGCGCGTCAAAGCGGAACATCAGCGCCCGGCAGGACTACTCCAACCTCTGCAAGTTCCCGTATGGAAATGGGACGAAGTGGGAATGGATTTTATCACTGGACTTCCACGGTCAAGCCGCGGACACGATTCTATTTGGGTCATTGTTGATCGACTGACCAAGGTCGCCCATTTTCTTCCCGTCAAGACCACATTCAACGGACGTCGCTTGGCGGATCTTTATATCTCACGGATCGTCGGTCTCCATGGAGTTCCCAAGAGGATTGTATCCGATCGCGGCACACGGTTCACCTCTAGATTCCGGAGCAAGTTACATGAAGCCTTGGGGACCAAACTCTCTTTCAGGCACCGCTTACCACCCACAAACCGGAGGACAAACTGAGCGGGTGAATCAGATTCTGGAAGACATGCTCCGCGCATGTGTTCTAGCCTATGGGGCAAAATGGGAAGACTGTCTTCCCTTTGCGGAGTTCTCTTATAATAATAGCTACCAGGCCAGCCTCCAGATGGCACCGTTTGAAGCACTCTATGGGCGCAAGTGTCGCACCCCTCTCAATTGGTCCGAGACCGGAGAAAGTCAAGTGTTCGGGCCTGATATACTTCGTGAAGCAGAAGAACAAGTTCAACTTATCCGAGATCGACTAAAGGCTGCTCAATCTCGCCAGAAGAGCTACGCTGACCCCAAACGCCGAGAAGTGACATTCAACAGCGGAGACTTTGCGTACCTCCGTGTCACCCCTCTCAAAGGAATGCAACGTTTCCACGTCAAGGGCAAGTTGGCACCAAGGTACATTGGTCCTTTCAAGGTCCTTGGTCGCCGCGGAGAAGTCTCATATCAACTGGAGCTACCCGCAGAACTGTCAGAATTTCATGATGTCTTCCATGTCTCCCAACTCCGAAAATGCCTTCAAGTACCTGACAAGCCCGAAGTGTTCAAGAACATCGACCACCGTTCCATCAACCTAAACCAGGATTTAACCTATCGTGAGAAACCACTTCGAATCCTGGAAGAGGCCGTGAGGGTCACTCGTAGAAGAAAGATCAAGTTTTTCAAGGTGCAATGGAGTAACCATTCTGAGGAGGAAGCCACCTGGGAACGGGAGGAATATCTTAGGAGCGAGTTCCCATATCTCTTCAGCTCTTAGATCCGGAATCTCGGGACGAGATTCTTTTAAGGGGGGAAGGTCTGTCACAACCCACTTTTCAAACCCTGCATATTTTCTAGCTTTAAAAATGTGGGCCAACAAAATTTTTTTCATATCTCACTACCTAGTGTGCATAGCTTGTAGTTTTGATTAGTATTGCTTGTAGTAAGTGTTAATAAATCACTTCTCACACTAAAACCCTTAGTACCAAGTTTTTGTACCAAGTTTAAAAAGAGGAAAACTCTTCATGTTACCTTTTGTGAAACATCCCACACCCAATTTTTTTTTATAACAATTTCCCTCTTCATCAAAAATATGGGTGCATGAGGGCATGTGCAACAACATGACACCCTTCTTTCTTTTTTTCACCATACCTCTCTTTCTCCCCTCTCTTATGCATGGCCGGGGTGTGAGATCACCCTCTCTTTTCTTTTCTTTTTTCTCCTTTCACATTGCATGGCCGGGCCTTGGTGCATGGCACCATTGGCACCACCCCACTCCCTTGCCAATAATCCGGCCCGAACCCTCTTTTTCTTGGGCCATCTTGGACCCCTCCTTCCTCCCTCTCCAACTCGGCCTTAGGCCAAATACACCAGCCCACCAAGCCCTAGCCACGGACGTGCACACGCCACGGACAGCTTCCGCGCGCGCCCGGGCGCTCGACGAGCTCGTCGCCTCGTTCCTTCGCCCGACGCCTCGGGAACCCACGCGTCCCCTCGTTTCCCCTCCTTGCCGACGCCATCCGCCCTACGTCACCACGACCCCACCCTGCTGACGCCATCCCGCGCGCTCTGGTTGGCCTTCGCTGCCGCCCCAACCCGCCGGATGCCCTCCCTCCCGCCTATATAAACCCCCACCCGCACCTCTCCTCTCCCCCACACACTCGCTCCACTCGTCCCTCCACCTCCACACTCTCCTTGGAGAGCACCCAGGGCGCTGCTCTGGGCTGCTGCTCGCTGCAGCGGCGGAGCCCTGCCCCGGTGATCACCGCCGTCGGAGAAGACGGGGAGGTGCTGCAAGAGCTCCAACCGCCGCCGTCCTCTCTTCTTTCGCCCAGCCCCTCCCTCGCCATCTCCTACGTTGCCCCGACCTTTCCCTTGCCGTGCCGGGACGCTCGGACGCCGCCGCTCCACGACCTGCTGCCGGACGCCGTGAAGAGGACGGTGTTGCCGGAGGCCGAGGAAGAAGAGGAAGGCGCCGCCCGCCCGTTCTGCGACGCCGCCGACCACCCTCGACCTCGCCGCGGAAGCGGACGCCGCCGGTGAGTCCCATGGCCGTCCCTGCTCCTTCTCTGCCCGGTCCGGCCGCCCTGGTCGCGCCCGCGCTCGCGTGGAGGAGACGATGGCCATGGGCCATCGGATCCTCATCCGACGCATGCATGGCCCATGCATGCCCACATGGCCATGCAAGGCCCGGCCCGCCCCGGGCCCTCCCCTTCTCCTTTGTTTTATTTTCTTCTTTTTCTTTTTCTGCCCGCATGGCATTTTCCCTGGGCCGGCCCATCTCTCTCCGAAAACGGCCCAGCAGATTCCCGCCCAAACTCCTCTTCAATTTTCGTTTTAAACAATTTCTGATTTTAATAACATCTGAGCACCAAATTGCTATTATCTCTAGATTTATAAATCGAAATGAAATGAAACCAGTGACGTTAGAAATAGAATTTGAATACCTTTCACATGCCACTGACCCCGTATTTTTAGGATTTTTATACGAATTTTAGTGCATTTAACTTGCTCTATGTATTCTGCATACTCCACGAAAATCCTAAAATCATAGAATTAATATTTTTGACTGATTCCAATTGTGATGATCTTGTTTTAATGTTGTCCACCTCAGAAAAATGCCATGGGTTCCTGTAGAAAATAATTCTGGATCGTTTATAAAAATTGTGTGTCACATGAAATGTTGTTCATTAAATTTTGTTGTTATTTAATCTCCCACCCCAACCCTTTTCTTATAAATTGGACAATGCATGTTTTCACTTTTCTACCACATGTACCCCTGCATATTACCCTTTTCTTTTAAAAACTTGATTTTTGAGCTATGTGTTGAATTGTATGTTGTTCTTCCTTTTTTCGCGACGCTAGATACGAACGTGGGAGAAGCCGAAGGAGAGGATTTTGGAGAAGGTGTTGAAGAAGACCAGGGACTAGCCAGCCAAGGCAAGCCATTTACTTTGACTCCTTGATTTTTTCTATGTTCTTGGTTGAGATCTTTTTATTTTTCCCATCTTGATCCTTTGCGTTTTTCGGCTAGATAATTCTCCTCTTTGACATACTTGCCACCAAGTATGTATTTATCCCCTCTTGGTAGATTCGCGTACTCTAAGTATGTGGATTAAAACTCACTCATTTGACACCTCCTAATTTTAGTACAAACTTGGGTTAATATCATGATTATTGCTCCACTTTTTGATTATCTTCATCCATGCTCCTTGTAAGTATGGATGTTGTTGACACCCTTCATGGTATGATGGCAACCTTGATGCTATTGTACATCTTAGTTCACACATAAACTTTAGGTTGGGAAAACCCTCAAGGTTTTTACCTTGTTGTAAAAGTTTTTGTTAAAACCTTGGGTATAATGATATGCCCAAGTGAGAATTTGAGAAAGGAAAGGATTTGGTAAAAATGATGGGAATAAGAAGGTGGTTGGGATTTTACGAAAACTTTGGCGCCTAAGTACTCACCCATGACAACAAACTAGCGCAACCACATTACTCCAACATGGGCACGGGGCTTAGCTCGACGTTCGTTCTCTTTAGCATGAGGCACCGCATAACTATACAAGGGTAAGGTTACCCCGAGTCCGGGTTGTCAAAGTTGGGACAATAGTATAACGGGAGGCCTTCGGGGCTGACCCGTCCGGAAGACACTATGGGTCTCCTGGCTTGGCGGTGGAGCCACGCTCAAAAGGAGGTGAGCTGCCACGGTGCGGGGAGGTACATACTCCATAGGGTAGGACCTCTTGCTAATTAGAATGGGCGGAAGGCTTCGACTCGGTTATCCGATACCCACATACTTTCGTATGATGGCCCGGGGATGATCCCGGCGGATTTATCGGATCTTGTGGGGAAAGTGTGCAAACTCTGCAGAGTGAAATCTATTCGAATAGCCGCGTCCGCGGTCATGGACGGTTGGATTGGCTGTTGCTTAGCCTGATGTGTTTTGTTTATGAAAATGTTTGCCAAAGGAAAGAAAACGGGATTTGGGATGGAATACTTGGAGTACTAGAAAAATGGTTGTTGACCACAATGAGGTGGTCGGAAAGGAATTGATAAAAATTGGGTCTACCCTTCCTAAGTGTTTATGTCGTGAAAGATCTTCCTAATTTGAGTCAAGTAGTGATGTCTTAGATATATTTCTCTCATCTCCTTCACCGTTGAAGTTGAGATGCTAACTCCACCAAAACACTTCTTCTCATCTACTTAACATATTCTTGTTACATAAGTGGTCCTTCCCTCTTGATCTCCTAGTTAGTCCTCGGTACCTTGTTCTCTTTGTTTAGTTCTTGTAAATGGTTTGCGAGTACAATTCAAAATGTACTCATGGCTTTGTCCACGGCTATTTACTTGGCCAGACTATGAAGATGATTTTGAAGATGATGGAGGTTATCAGGACGACTATGCGACTTAGGACGTTTCCCGGTCAGCTACCTGTAGGGTTTAAGGCATGACTTGGGCCCGACGAAGTTGATTTGTATCCGCTGCTTTTGGATGTTTGAATTCAGCCCGATGTGGCCATTTGTGTAAGACTTGGTCATAAGACCTTTGTAAGACTATTTATTATTTCGGTACTATGTAATGGATGTTGTAACTCTGTTTATCAGTTCGGTTATGTGCTCATGTTACACTGATCATGGGATCATGAGTGAATGCATAACGGGTATTTCGGACAGTTGGTCCGGGGTGCCACATTGCGCTCCATTGCAAGGATGTTGATGGTGTCAGTCATCTTGGCGTGCTTAATGTGCATCTGGTTGGCTTGGGCACGGGGGTTGTTGCGGGTAGGAGGGGCCATCTGAACAATGAGGTAGATCATAAGATAAAGGGGGAATTTCTATGGTTTGTTTGGATAAGAATTTGAAAAGTTCAAAACTTGAAAACTTGAGTAGTGTTGAGGGGGTAAAACCAACAACACTTTTTCATTCATACCAAGCATCACATATTATAAATCTAACACACCGTTGGTTTGAAGAACCATTCATCGCTCTACGATACAAGGGGATCCTGATACAACTCACACCTACTTAAGTGCTTGGGTGATACTACTCTTCCGGGTGGATTCTTCTTCTTCACGGGTGAGGTGCTGGGCGAGAGACGAGGGCGTTGTCCAAATCCCTGCGGGTTTTGTACTGCCTGAAGTCCTGAGGTGCTTCATCGGGGTTCATCTTTGGTTGTGGTGGGGGCATGGTCATCGGTCTTCCCAGGGAGTCATGTCTTGGGTAGTAGATGAAACGAGTGTTCTTGATCTTGTCCTCATTTTGTCCACACAGACGGGAAATTGCTTCTTGCATAGCTTTGTCTAGTCCTTCCTTCCAAGTGTTTCCCGTTACAGAAAACCATATGGTTTCCCATACCGGGGCATCAAGCTTCCTTCGTAGATCAGTGGAAACGTCCCACTGAGGTGGCTCTCCTAACGGAGCTTTGAGGGATATTCCGAAGAACTCGGGATACGGGTGTCCTAGATAGTCCACTAGTTGCTTCAACTCCTTTTCGAACCTTGGGTCGCCTCCGGAACCAAGCTGATAGGACTCCCATTGGTACTTCATCTGTGAGCAATTAGGATAAGTAAGTTAAAGAAGTAGTCAAGTGTGCAACATTTTAGGTAGGCTTGTAAAGAAAGTAAAGTATAGATTTCTCATTTTTGCAAAAGATCTCAAGGATAAGAGTGCGAATAAGTTTTTTCATAAATATTCACTTCTTTGGTTTTGAAACTAAGTTTTGCAGACGTCCATTCTAACTAGGGTCTCCTAAGGTCAAACAATGGCTCTGATACCAACTTGTCAACACCCGGATTTTTAAGTCCAGGTGCCTGCTATGCCATACATCGCAATCCCAGGAATATTGTTGTTGCGAGACATAACAGTTGAGTATCATAAGTCATCATTCATTACATATCATAGTCGTCTTACAAATAGATCACATGATCCAATATTACAATAATAGTTGAACTATTGTTTCAACACACATCACAAATACATAGCGGAAGCGTAGATAGAAGGGGACTCTATAGTCCACAGGCCAACGCTTGACGTCAGGAGTAGTCCTAGTTGTCGTAGACGTCCTGCTGTCCATCCTCTTCATCATCGCTGCTCCTCTTCATAGTCCGGCCATTTGAATAGCCGAGGACACGGCCGTGAGTACTTTAAAGTACTCGCAAACTAATACTAATGTAAGTACGAACATTTCTAGTAAGGGGGGGGTGCTAAGCTCTAGTTTCTTTTGCATAAAGCCAATTTTTGTTCACA
Source organism: Lolium rigidum (assembly GCF_022539505.1). NCBI lineage: Eukaryota > Viridiplantae > Streptophyta > Magnoliopsida > Poales > Poaceae > Lolium > Lolium rigidum. The sequence goes on from NC_061514.1 coordinate 237,483,564, forward strand.
AGTATTTGAAATCAAGACCTTTCATGTGCTAACTAACTCAAGTGGGAACATTAGTGTCATTCCCACAACATTTGTTGTAAATCAAGTCAAACTCACCATTCTCCTTTTCAAGTTCAAGTCACAAATCATATGTCACAGTTTTGTAAATGGTCTGATGACTGAACAGTATGGCCTTTCCAACCGTCCATAACCGTGGACGCGGCTATTCGAATAGGTTTACACTCGAAGAGGTTGTACGCTTGTGCCACAACTTTTGATTACATCCGTCGGGGTAACCCCGAATAATCGTAACTCGATGCGCGGATCATCAACCATAACCTTTTACTTACATATCCTAGTATAGGTACCTCTCCCCATGAGCTTGGCCTCCCGGTGAAGACCGATCGTCAACTCGGGAACCGCACGGAGGCTTGGGCCGGACATTCACCTCATCTTTAACGTCGTTTCTTTTGTTGTGGAGGCAGCTTTCGGCATAACCCCGATGACGCTTGTTTAGAGGGAACCCATACTAAGACACATAAACTTCCAGTTAAGCCCTACCCATAATCGGGTATTGTGGGGGTACTTGTAAATTGGAATGGTATCGCATCCGAACCCAACCATCGGTTTCGTAAAATTCACCAAGTCCTTCTCAAGTCATATTCACCTTCAAAATCTTTCAATAGAATGAATCATCATTCCAAGGTTTTCAAAGTCATTTTATTTCACAAGTTCCCAACTAGAGTAGTCACTTTTATTTATTTAGCAATAGCAACTAGTCATGAGGGGTGCTATCTAGCTTTGTTTGCTTTAGGCTAAATTTGATGCTCTTGTTCTATTCTAGCCTAAGTGAATCATAAATCAAAAGTAAGCTTTGAAAAACAATAAGCAAAATAATTGCAAGGTAAAAACATGGGATAGGTTTATTGGACATAGAAATAAATGGGGATGGTGCCTTGCTCTTGTAGAGCGGTGCACTTGGGACTTTGCAAGAGTGTTAGCTTGCCTTGGTTGGTGTATTGATCAAAATGTTCCTCCTTCTTCTTCGTAGATGTTCTCGTCGTCCCCTTCGTAGCCTTCGGCACTAGCGTCTATAAATACGAATACGGGTATACAATCACCACACAAGTTCAAGAGCTATAAAAGCACACACATAAATCACACCAACTATTCTAGCATTATCACCTTGTCATCATGTGGGTTGATATGGTTTTATTCTTACGAAAAATAATTTCCTCTCATTATATATGTAAATGATAGTTTCCTTTTAATTCTTGAGGAATAATTTCCTCTCATTGAATCTTCTTAAGATTTAATTTCTCAAACTATCACACATGAATTTATGTTGACCTAAGTCAACCATTCATCATCATCATTTGAGAAAATGATTTAAATGAGGTAGAGATACCTCATACCATTTAATAATGCCTATTATGATTTAAAATCTCCAAGTATTTCATGTGAGAGTATTTGACCAGGGGTTCAAACTTCATATGAAACTACTTGGGACAAGATTTAAATGAAGTGAAATACCTCATATACTTTACACAAGTTAAACTAGCATCACTCATTACTATTAAGTGGGTAAATGTGTTGTTTTCTTATTTAGGAAAAATAATTTCCTCTCATACTAAATAAGGTATTACTTTTAATTACTTAGAGAAATAATTTCCTCTCATTATCTTATTAAGATTTAATTTCTCTTATGAATAATATATGACCTAGGTTGACCAAAGTCAACCTCTTCACACTTATCATTTAAGAAAATGATTTAAATGAGGTAAACACCTCATACCTTTTAATCCTAACATGGTAAAGATTTAATATCATCAAATAATTCCATATGAGAATTGATAGCCCATGGTCTCTACCTCATGTAGAATTACTTGAGACAAAGATTTAAATGAGAGGGATACTTCCCATATGATTTAATAATTAGTTGGAACAATTTAAATGCTACTATTGAGGTGGTTTAATATTCTCAATTAACAGGAATGATACCATGTGGACCAAGGTCAACACTTCACATTTATTATTTGAGGAAAGTGATTTAATTGAGATTCATCATCTCATGTGATTTAATTAACTAAAGCAATTTAAATACTATGTTGATTTAAATGAGGTGCTACACCTCATAGATTTGACCCCTAATGGTGAACATAATTTAAATGAGATGGTGCACCTCATGCATTTTAATAACACCTTAAAATGATTTAATATCATCAACTCATTCAATATGAGATTTAGCTAACCATGGTATCTACCTCATGTTGAATTAGTTGAGACAAGATTTAAATGAGGGGGAAGCTCTCATACATTTTAATTCTAATATAGGAAAGATTTAATATCACCACAATTCCTATGAGACCTAAATGACCAGAGTCTCTACTTCATTTGGAATTGGTGGTGACCAGATTTAAATGAGAGAAACTCTATCATAAGATTTCTTAATAGTTTTGGACAATATCTTTGACTAGAAATAGCCATAAAGTCATTTAAATCAACTAAGCCATGATCATTCAAAGTAGGCATGGCATATTTTTGTAGAAACAATTAGTATAAGTGAAATGTGAATTATTGGAGGTGGAATTAACTGAAAAGCATTTATGGTTGATTTTTAAGAATTATTATAAGGCAGAAAAGTCCCTGCCTTGTTTATTTTGTCACTTTAATTCTACAATGGATCTAGGGTTCTAACCAGTGGCATGGTGTAGATAAAACTCTAAGCTTTCCAAATATATAAAATTTGTAAATTTTTGCCAAGTAGATTTGTCCCTATTGATTTTTGAAGTTGTCATCAGATTGCAATATTTATCTATTCTGGAAATTTGAATTCAAATAGTTGGGCTGGCGGGAAACGGTATTGGGCCAGGGAGAGGGAAAAATGTTTGGGCCGGCCCAACTAACGCTTCACACGCAGTGGGCCGTCTGACGAGGTGGGTCCCAACTGTCAATGCCACTTAACCGCGAATCGGTATGAAGAGATATCGGCCGTGGGATTAGAGGGGATCGGACGGCTGCGGTTCGTCCTCGTCGGAGACGAGCTCCGACGAGCTCTAACCCTAGCCGGCGGCAGAGGGGTCGCGGCGAGGGGCTTACCGGCGTCCGGCGGGGTCGGCGAGGCGGGCAATCGACGTTGTCGATGACGACGAGTCGAATGAGGGTTGTTGCAGCTCCGGGAGTGCTCGGGATCGTCGGCGGCGTCGAGCTACTGCGGCGGCGGGCTCCGGCCAAATTCCGGCGAGGTGGTGTGTAATCGGAGAGGGGAAGAGGTCGAGGAGATTCAGGAGAGGTAGGGGAGCGAGATGGTGTGGAGTTTTGAGGCGGGAGCGTCCTCCTTTTATAGCAGCGAGGAGTGCCGCGGCTCGGGTGATGATCTCATCGCCGACGACGCGGCTACGGCCGGCGCAGAGTACTGGCGATGATGCACGCGGGCAGGCGACGTCCTGGCGATGACGTGAAGCGTGATTGCGTTGAAAACGAGGCACATGCGAGCTCGTCATCGTCCTCGCGGGCTGGGTGTCCGTGGCGGACGTCGTCGGCATGGGCGAGGTGCACGGCGTTCCCGCGGGCCAATGGCCGTGTCTGGGCGACTGCGGGTGACGTGGGGACGCGTTTGGTGCAGCGAGCAAGGGCGGAGGTGGCGCGAGCTGGTGGCACGACGACGTGGCCAGGCGTGTCTGCGGCGCTCGCCAGGCGCGTTCTGGCGCGCATGTGCACGTCCTGGGCGCGTCTGGGCGTCACGCTCCTCGGCGCGTCCGGTGCACGATTTCGTCGAGCAAGGTGACGAGGAGGTTCAGGGGAGTGTGTAGCACAAGATTGACACGGTGGTGCATGATGGAGATGGCCAGAGAGCAAGTGGGCATGGTGAGCTCATGCCATGGTCGGCATGGAAGCTTTTGGTCAAAGGTGAGCGAGCTCCAGTGTTTGCAGGTGATGGAAATGGTGCAGGAGGGTGAGGTGATGCTTCGTGGCTGCGAGGGTGGCCGGAGTTGGACCAAGTCTCCTCCACTTTTCAAGTATGGGCAACAATTGATACTCGCCCAACAAGTGTTTGATGAAATGCCCGAAAGAAAAAGATTTTTGAATTTTGAGAATATTTTTGGTGGAGTGTAATATTATATTAATTGAAGTATAGTGGTGGTGTTGGTGGTCAAAATGGAATTGGAATGTAAAATTTCAAATTGCACATGATCTTCACTTTGATCTCTGGTCCCAACTTTGCTTGATGCTATCTTTGAATTCAGAAGGAGTTTGTATAGGGTTGCTTGAGAAAGTTGTTCACTTTTATGTTGGCTTGGATGAGGTGCAAAGGTTGGGCAAAGTTTAGTTGAGAAATCTGGAAATAACAGGGCTCAAAGTAGGCCTCAGGTTATAATTGTCAAATGTGACCATATTGCATGTAACTTGGGATTTGAATTGTATTTTCATTTGATTTGAGTTTCTTTGAGTTCAAAGTTGTTTAAATGTGTTTAGTAACCATTTACAACTAATGGTGCAAGCCAAATGGGTCTAGGTTAAAGATTTGCAAAATTGGCCATAGCCACATATGTGAGGAAGTGCATTTTTCTTAATTTCTTATTTTCTTTTTCTTTGCTTCACTTAGGCATGGTCTAGGGTTTATTTGGGGTTATATTAGGTTTGGAGAAGGTTTCACATCATTTGGTCAAGGTTTTAAGTCATAGGTCAAAGTTGGGTGAAATGGCTATGTGTCACATATGCCACTATGCATATGTGGCATTTGATTTTTGATTTGAGTGTTCTTGGCCCATTTGATGTTGTTGAGTGTTGAAAAGGTATATGGAAGTGATCCAACCATTCATACAAGTCCTAGGGTCAAGATTCTTAAATTCACAAATTTGCACTTTACTCTCATATGCCTCTATGGCATTTTTAGTTTCTTTTTAATTTCTTTGGAAAACACTTGGAATTGGTTTGATAGGTACTAGGTAAGTTGTATGAAGGTTTTCCAAACCTCTAAGCAAAGTAGAAAGGCTTAGGGTAAAGTTTTATAAATATAGCCATAGGCACATATGCCTCTTTCTTATTTAATTTCCTTTTATTTTAATTTAACTAGGGTGGTGAAAAGAGGGGTGAGGTTTAGGGTTTAGTGGGGTTCACAATGGTTCACCGCTATTTAGCATAAATAATAAAGGTAGGGTTCAAGATTTACCTATTAGGACTATATGCCCACATATGTCTTTTATTTTATTTTGTATTTCTCAAAATAGATCTAAAATGATTTCTGGAGAAGATTAGGGTTTAAGGTTGTTCTTATTTGATTTCTTTCTTCTTTATTTTATTGGGTTGGTGACCTTCACTTGATCACTTTAGGGTTTTAGGGTTTAGCACATAAGCATAATAGCACTCATCATGGCAAAACACAAGATTTAAACAAGATCTTTATGTATCAATCTTATTTTAATAAAAGTTTCTGTTGGTTCCAAAATTTGGAACTAGGGAAATTCATTTTGTTTGTTTTGAAATTTTTGGGTTGTTACATACTTCCTAATTGCTTCCGAATTAGGTGTTCTGCAAGATAGTGAAAACATATGTGCAGAATTTCTGAAGATATCTATGATAAGTATGCAATCAGGGAACATAAGTGCAGAACTTCTGAAGATATCTATGATAATTATGCAATCAGATCGCTCGCATCCAACCAGAGATATTTTCTTCTATGGAGACAACAAATAATAACACCTCTTTCCTTTTATTTTCGATATGTATAAGTGTGTAAGCACTATGAACTTAACATAACCAAAATTGTGTCAATTCATACAAAAGAAATACCACTAAATAAATTTGGAATGAGTTAGGGGTAATTATTCTATTATTATATGAACCTTTATACAAGTTGTAATTAAAGTGGCTTATACAGGTGTTTTATTTCATAATCGTATTTTTTAATAAAATGTCCCGCAGCAATGCGCGGGGTATCATCTAGTTTTGATTATACTAATGCTGCTAATAAAGAATTGTGTGAAGTTTTGTATGAAGGAAGTTTTCAAGTGTAGGGAGAGAAGAATGATGTGATTAGATGAAGGATGGACAAAATCTCAAGCTTGGGGATGCCCCCTGGACCCCAAGAAATATTCAAGAGGCACAAACATCAAAACTTGGGTGGCATCCTCTCTTCATCAACAAAGCAACAAGTCATCTCTCTATGCACTATATTTTTATTGCTTCATACGCTATGTGTTGTTCTTGGGGCATCTTTATTTTTATTTTTAGTTTAGTTTATTTTTTTTCTGTAGCATATGTTGGATCCCAGCACATTTTTTGGAGAAAGATCCGCTCCGTTTTAATTGCATAGAACGCTCTAGTTTTCGGTGTTATTGTTCTGCGAGTGTTCTAGTTTTTAGTACCGCGTTTAACTCTTTTTATTTCATTTAAATTTTGTTCAGATCTTGTTAGTATTCTTTATTTATCTATTATTATCTCTCTGGTCCATAATGTATTTCATCTCTGAGAGTTATTTTAAATAAGTTGACTGGTGTTGGATACGGGTAAAATATTTCATGAGATGCAAAAGGAAGCTTATCTAGACTGCGGCATAGACTTTGGCATGTCATGTTGGATGTTATTTTTTTCATATGCTTAGTATTTATTGTTGTAGCATGACTTGCCTCAAATAGCTGAGAGTTCATAATGTGTCATTGAAAGAATCATGTGTTGTTTTTATCATAAAAGCATAATATTGTGGTATTCTCCTTTGATGCTTTATTGGGTTGACTTGGCACATGCTTATACCATGTTATTACTATAACCAGTCAACTAAAGCCTTTGTGATCATTTAGTTTTTGACTTGTAATATTACTTTATGCTTTGATTGATAATATTTTGTCGCTATGCATGATTATGGCCATTATTGCTCTTAGTTGGTCGCTCCCAGTCTTTTGCTAGCCTTCGCGTGTGCTGAGTATAATCTCTACTCGTGCATCCAATCACCAATAACCAAAGTTTGTCAATTGTGTCCACCATATCTACCTAGTAGCATTATTGCTATTCCAAGTAATTCATCATGTTTTTATTTATCTTACAAGTTAAATTTTGGCATGAGAAAATTAGTCAGTAAAGCTCTCACGAACTTGATGGCACATTTACTTTCTTGTACTTAATAAACATGATCATTGTGCCTATGTTATGAAGTTTATATGGTTGCAAATTGCAAGTTGGGAGTTAGTATAACCATGCTTTCATTGGGAACACTTTCGATATTGCACTTATTCTTTAGTTGATATCATGATCTTTTGCTTATGGATGCCTATCGATGCAAAATAGAATTAAAACTTGTAAGCCCATGGAGTTTGTATATGTGTTAGACAAACGCTGGGCCGCTAACCTAAGCCATGCATCATTCATGGTGGAAGTTTACAACATTCCATAGTGGGCATTCGGTGAAGCATCTTCAATAAAAAGTTATACCCATAGTAAATAAAAGGATTGCTGAGATGTTCACTGTCTGTTTGTCTTATCATTTTGGTGTGGGATTGCACTTATTTAAAAAGTACTTCCATATCATGGGGAAAGAGGTACCCCTGCTGCGTTCTTTATGATACATGTATACTTACAATGACAAGAACTTATTTGGGACCTAAGTTGAGTAGCATGAGGTGTAGGTACTCGTATTCAAGGGGCATGAGATTTTCAACTTGTGATTTGCAAGCATATAACTCATTTTTGACTCACATTAACTTTAACCATTCAAGATGCTTATGATAGGGGAAATGAGAGCTCAAAGATAATAAGTACCATACTTTTTTGGAAGGTTTATAAAACTTTTTTATGTTGCTTACTCTGCAAAGAGTCTCTCTTTTACTTTTATGTTGAGTCTTCATCTTCTACTTTATGCACCGATTAAGAGAGCATAATTGTCATTCTTAGTGCAATGTGCATAGTCCCAAAATTATTATTGATTGATCCATGATTGTGTTATTGCTTGTTCTTAAATTATTTGTATCTAGTCACCCTCTGAACTTTGAAGGTGTCCTAGCATTTATGTTTTTCTACTTCATAAAGGACATGTTGAGTGCCACTTTGTTATGTTTACTCTATGCTCATAAACAAACAGTTACTTTCAATGCACTATTATTCATGATCCTTTGTTTGAGTTACTCTTCATGTTATAACATAGTTGCTAAGTTATATTGAATTATATCGATCATGCCTATGTTTAGAGTACTTTGATCCCAGCTCACAATGCTTCATATGCTTGATCAAGATTGTGTTGGCTTCATGTCACCTCAAAAATTATTTTGTTATCACTTACCTACTCGAGGACGAGGAGGAGTTAAGCTTGGGGATGCTTGATACGTCTCAAACGTATCTATAATTTTTGATGCTCCATGCTTGTTTTACACCAGTTCATATGTGTTTTTCTTACACTTCGTTGCACTTTTACATGATTTCCGGCACTAACCTATTAACAAGATGCCACAGTGCCAGTTCCCTGTTTTCTGCTGTTTTTGTATTTCAGAAAAGTTGTACAGGAAATATTCTCGGAATTGGACGAAACAAAAGCCGAAGTCAATATTTTACCCAAACAAAGACGAAGTCCGGAGGGGGACGAAGAGGCGCCACAGGGTGGCCTGACCACCCCACAGCGCGGCCTAGGTGTGGCCCGCGCCAGGGGTGGTGTGGGCTCCTGGCCCCCCAATGACCTAAATCCTCCGCCTATTTAAGCACGATCTCGGGAAAATCCTCGATACCCGAGCCTCCATCCACGAAAAGTTCCGTCGTGACCGCCATCGCATAACCCATCTCGGGGGTTTTGAAACTCCTCCCGCCACCCTGCCGGAGGGGGAAATCATCGCCGCAGGCATCTACATCGCCATGCCCGCCTCCGAAGTAATGCGTGAGTAGTTCATCCCTGGAATATGGGTCCATAGCAGTAGCTAGATGGTTGTCTTCTCCAATTTGTGCTTCATGTATAGATCTTGTGAGCTGTCGTACATGATCAAGATCATCCTTATGTAATCTTACATGTTGTGTTTGCTGGGATCCAATGAATATTGTATACTATGTTGAGGTCGATTATATATTCATGTCATATGTCATTTGTGATATTGCATGCTCTCCGTTGCTAGTAGATACTCTGGTCAAGTAGATGCTTGTGACTCCAAGAGGGGTTATTTAGGCTCGATAGTAGGTTCATGCCTCTAGTTTTCTAGGAGAGTGAGAATAAATTCTAAGATGTTGTTTCTACTAGGGAGAAAATAACAATGTTTTATCCGAGGGTAATTCTATTGTTTACATTACACACAATGCTTAATGAAATTATCTGTTGCTTGCAACTTAATACTGGAAGGGGTTCGGACGATAACCGAAAGGTGGACTTTTAGTCATAGACGCAGTTGTACTACTGTCTATGTATTATGTTGTAATGCCCAATCAAATCTCATAGTAATCATCTTGTCATGTATGGTTGATATTCTGTCAATTGCGCAACTGTAATTTGTTCACCCAACATGCTATTTATCTTTATGGAGAGACACCTCTAGTGAACTATGGACCCTGGTCCTTTTTCCTTTACACTGATAAATTCAACCACTGCAATCCTGCTCTATTACTTACTGCAAATCTCTGTTCTCTTTACTTACTGCAAACATCTATTTCCACTCGATATGTCTAATCCTTTGTGTTCAGCAAACCGGTGAGATTGACAACCTCACTGCTAGTTGGGGCAAAGTACTTTGGTTGTGTTGTGTGCAGGTTCCACGTTGTTGCCGACGCCGGTAGTGCGCCCTGCCACTAGTAAGCTTGCAACACCTTCAGAAGTCACGCCTTTCTCCTACTGGTCGATTAAACCTTGGTTTCTTACTGAGGGAAAACTTGTTGTTGGCTCATCACACCTTCCTCTTGGGGTTTCCCAACCGCTTCCGCAACAACTACCAACAAGATTGTCTGGCGCCATCACCGAAGCACCATCAGGAGGTCGTCGGAAGGAAGGAAGGAATATAGGGTTGGTCGGTTCATGTTACCGGGAGAGGAATAGGAGACTTATTGATGAGGACATCCCTACTACACCACTACCACCGTCATTGATAAATGAAGATGAACCTGCTGTGAAGCTCAAGTCCAATGAAGTTCGGATTGGACCAATTACAAGGGCTCGTGCGAAGCTACTTAAACAACGGGTGAACTTGTTTCTAAACGGTACTTTGATTGATGAGAACTTTATACTACCTAAATCCTATTACTTATGTATCATCAGGTATCAAGAGGAGACGAGCGTCGCACGAGGAGTAGAGGAGCAGCTGGACATGAAGACGGACGTCAAGATGGACGTGAAGCTGGACATGGAGCTGGACATGAAGATATCTCATGGTTGCGCGAGGGAGGAGCGGGAGGCATGCGCGAGAGGAGAAGACGACGTCCAGGCCGGTCCAGCACCCGGTCCGACCGGCCCCTAGACCGGCCAGCCCGGTCCCCGGCCCGGTTGACCGGTCGCCAACCAGCCGCCAACCGGATATGATGCATCGTACCGGGCAAAAACCGGAAAGTTGCGAAGTTTCCGGTTGCCGCCCGGTTGACCGGACGCCAGACCGGCCGCCCCGGTCCCTGGCCCGGTTGACCGGATTCCAAACCGGATTCGTCCGAGTCTGTCTCAACCAGATCTATTCTGGGTCGGTTATTCTTGTATCTTTTCGACCAGAACTCGTCCGGCCGGACACATATATAAGTGCCCAAGACGCCCCCCTAGCTGCTTTAGACCACGTTTAAGATAAACCCTAGTTCTTAGTTGTTTGCTCTAGCAAAACTATTGAATCCCTACACCATATTGCTTTATATTGTGTAGATCCTGAAAAAGTCTTGTGTGGTCTGCTGTTCCATTGGGAATTAGACGGTTGCAACTTACCGCTTCGTGGTCGGCGGCTACGTGCGCAAGTGTGTGGAGTTGCGAATATCTTGCAGGGTTGAGAGCTGTTGCATTGGTGACAGGGACCAATCGAGAGATCTCGTTGCGTCATACAAGTTATCAATCACCTCATCGTCGTGTTTCTCCGCTGCCATCACCCCATGATCATCATCACCACCGTTGCTTACTGAGAAGATCGGGCCACCCCTTATCATCTTGGTATCAGATTTCCAGTTTTCCTCGGTAAGCCATCCACAATCCACCCCATAGTTGAGTTGTGAGTGTTTTCCTATCCAGAAAAAGCCATAAAAAGTTAGGATTAGGGTTTGCCATAGCCTTAGATTGCACTAATTTCAAGTTTTAGTTGCTTTTCGTAGTTGTTTTTCCGTATCTTTTCTTTCCATCTAGTATTTTAGGGTTTGTGTTTTCTCTATCATCTAGTTTATCATTTTGTGTCAGTGTTTGTTACTCCGAGTCCACATAGCATACAGTGTGCGTGTTCCCAACCATAGACACAGCCTTTCGATATAAAGTGACTAGGAACTTCCCCAGAAGAGACTAGTTTTACCGCTCGACAGGCTACTCGTTAGGTTATCGGTGCTTTGCATATTTCTGTTGGCCGTGTTATCAAGGAGTTGTGTCAGAAATTCAAAAAAAAGAGAGAAAATTGAAAAGAAGCAAAAAGATTTACATAGCTGCTTGTGTTATACAAAAAGAAAAATCCAAAAAAAAAAAGAAAAGTGCTGTGCTAGTTGAATCAAGTGAAGGCCTAAGTTTACTTTACTGCACCCGTAGTTGAGCAATCTTGTGCCTGTCTCGTTGAGCTTTGCTAGTGTCTCTCTTGTGCATTGCAACCTTTCCCACATATAGTTGCATTGCCCCATTATATCGCCTTGTGTGAGTATCATTGGTTGTCTACGGTCGGCGCTAGAGCTTGTTATTGGTGCAAATAGGTAGCCTACCTACAGCCCCACATATACCCTGCTTTGTCGTGTGATTTGTTCTTATACCCTTGATATTCGCTTCGCTACATCCCTGCACTAGTTGTTACTACAAGTGGTAAGCAACACTAATTTACTTTGGAACGGTAAGATTTCCTTTTCTTATCAGTTTTGAGTGAGTTGTGAGAGTACCATCATATATTTTTGATTTAGTGCACTAATCTACTAACAATGTCTGCTAGTGATCATAAACTTGTTAACCAAGAAAACAAGAGTGCTGCAGATATGATCATCACATGGAGGGAGTATGAGGGTCTTCGTAATGAGATGCGACGTGAATTCCGCGCTCAGGACGATGTGCTTAATGGGAAGGTTGAAGAGATCTCCCAAAAGCTGGATGCTACTCATGTGACCGTCACTACAATGCAAGATCAAATTACGGATGTACAACGCAGCCTTGCTGATTTGCGTTTGGCGGTTGAGAATTTGACCGCGCAACAACAACAAGAAGATGACGAAGATCCTGAGCTTCAAGATGACGCACACAATGCTCGTGATGCGCCACGTGATCATCGTCCTCGTGGTTGGGTTCCACTTGGCCGCAATGGTCGTGGACAAGATGAGGAAGATGGTTTGGGTAAGCCCAAGTTTTCTATCCCCAAGTTTGAAGGAGGAGCTGATGTTGAAGAATACCTCACTTGGGAGCTCAAGATTGAGAAGTTGTGGAGCTTACATCCACATTATACTGAAGATCGGAAGATCAAGTTTGCTTCTTCCGAGTTTGATGGCTACGCTTTGCGTTGGTGGGATGCTTTTGTTCGTAATCGAGACGAGGATGGTGAGCCGCCTATACGCACATGGCGTGCCATGAAGGAGGCAATGACTTCTCGCTTTGTGCCTACAAATTACTTGCGGAATATATATGATAAGCCGACTCTATTGAGACAAGGTGTGAAGATCTGTGGATGAATACTACATGGAGATGGAGATGCTTATGCAGCGTGGCCGTGTCCGTGAGTCTCTTGAGATGACAATGCAGCGTTTCCTCAACGGTTTGAAGTATGATATCAAAGGCATTGTTCGTCACTACAGCTACACCAATATGAATCAATTGTTACATCATGCAAGAGAAGCTGAATCACAGTTGGCTGATGAAGCAAAGATCAAAGGTCGAGCTATAGGAGGTGGGCGTTTCACACTAATACGTCCCGAACGTATCTATAATTTCTTATGTTCCATGCTACTTTTATGATGATACTCACATGTTTTATACACATTATATGTCATATTTATGCGTTTTCTGGAACTAACCTATTGACGAGATGCCGAAGGGCCGATTGCTTGTTTTTCGCTGTTTTTGGTTTCAGAAATCCTAGTAAGGAAATATTCTCGGAATCGGACCAAATCAATGCCCAGCATCCTATTTTTCCACGAAGCTTCCAGAACACCCGAGAGCCACCAGAGGGGATCCCTGGTGGGCCCAGATGATAGGGCGGCGTGGCCAGGGCCTGGGTCGCGCCCCCCTACTGTGTGGAGCCCCCGTCAGCCCTCCGACTCCGCCTCTTCGCCTATTTAAAGGTGCCTGACCTAAAACCTCGATACGGGAAAAGCCACGGTATGAGAAACCTTCCAGAGCCGCCGCCATCGCGAAGCCAAGATCTGGGGGACAGGAGTCTCTGTTCCGGCACGCCGCCGGGACGGGGAAGTGCCCCCGGAAGGCTCCTCCATCAACACCACCGCCATCTTCATCAACGCTGCTCGTCTCCCATGAGGAGGGAGTAGTTCTCCATCGAGGCTAAGGGCTGTACCGGTAGCTATGTGGTTAATCTCTCTCCTATGTACTTCAATACAATGATCTCATGAGCTGCTTTACATGATTGAGATCCATATGATGAGTTTGTAATCTAGATGTCGTTATGCTATTCAAGTGGATTTTACTTATGTGATCTCCGGAGACTCCTTGTCCCACGTGTGTAAAGGTGACGAGTGTGTGCACCGTGTGGGTCTCTTAGGCTATATTTCACAGAATACTTATTCACTGAGTTATGATTTGAGTTGGATGTCTCTATGAAATTGTGGTGTGTTAGTACCTCCTATGAATGCTCACAGGTGACAGCGTGGGGTGTTTATTAGTACTTGGGAATACATCTTTAAGGTTTGCCTACATGATGAATTAGTGTTCGTTATCTTGCCAAAGAGTAATTCAGAGTAGCATAGTGAAGTGCTTATATTTATATTCAATTATGATTGCAATGTTGAGAGTGTCCACTAGTGAAAGTATGATCCCTAGGCCTTGCTTCTAAGCATCGAAACTCCGTTTATTTACTGTTCTGTTGCATGTTTACTCACTGCCATATTTTATTCAGATTGCTATTACCACTCATATACATCTATACCACCTGTATTTTACTATCTCTTCGCCGAACTAGTGCACCTATACATATGACAAGTGTATTAGGTGTGTTGGGGACACAAGAGACTTCTTTTATCGTGATTGCAGGGTTGCTTGAGAGGGATATCTTTGACCTCTTCCTCCCTGAGTTCGATAAACCTTGGGTGATCCACTTAACGGAAACTTGCTTGCTGTTCTACAAACCTCTCGCTCTTGGAGGCCCAACACTTGTCTACAAGAATAGAAGCACCCGTAGACATCAAGCACTTTTCGGCGCCGTTGCCGGGGAGGAAAGGTAAAGGCACTCATACTCCGGTCCCAGGTAACTAAGTACTTTTCTGTTGCCGTTGTGTGTGTGCTCGAAGCTATTTCCTTTAGATCCTGCAATTGCATCTTTTTGTTTCTTATTTTACACTAGTAAGGCATAATGGAAAACATCTGTGAGCTTTTTATACTATTTCCTGAGTCAAGACATGAATGGTTTAATGCGAAAATTAAAAAACCTATGGAATCTTATTTGCATGCTAGTAGCAATGATATTAGTATGAACGCTTTGAACACCATTGTTGCTAATGATATGGAAAATTCTAAGCTTGGGGAAGCTGGTTTCGATGAGCATGATATTTTTAGTCCCCCAAGCATTGAGGAGAAAATTTTCTTTGATGATACTTTGCCTCCTATTTATGATGATTATAATGATAGTGGTCTTTTGGTGCCACCTACTATGGAGAGTAAATTTTATTGTGATTATACTATGCCTCCTATATTTGATGATGAGAATAATAATGATAGCTACTTTGTTGAATTTGCTCCCACTACAATTAATAAAATTGACTATGCTTATGTGGAGAGTAATAATTTTATGCATGAGACTCATGATAAGAATGTTTCAATTGATAATTATATTGTTGAGTTTGTTCATGATGCTACTGAAAGTTATTATGAGAGAGGGAAACGTGGTTATATGCATCTTAATAATATTAATTTTCCCCTCTTTATGTTGAGAATCTTGAAATTGCGCTTGTGTTACTTTTCTATGCTTGTTGCATTATGCC
The DNA here is from genome assembly GCF_022539505.1 of Lolium rigidum. Taxonomy (NCBI): domain Eukaryota; kingdom Viridiplantae; phylum Streptophyta; class Magnoliopsida; order Poales; family Poaceae; genus Lolium; species Lolium rigidum. The sequence continues at coordinate 237,498,792 of NC_061514.1, forward strand.
TACATGACTTGTTTATTTACAAGATTCCTTTTCATAGGAAGTGGGTTAGGCTTAAATTTGTTTTGAATTTGCTTCTTGATGCCTCTCTTTTGCTTCAACTCTTATTTCTTGCGAGTGCATCATTAAAATTACTGAGCCCATCTTAATGGCTATAAAGAAAGCACGTCTTGGGAGATAACCCATGTGTTTATTTTACTACAGCAATTTTGTTTTATATTTGAGTCTTGGAAGTTGTTACTACTGTAGCAAACTCTCCTTATCTTTATTTTATTGCATTGTTGTGCCAAGTAAAGTCTTTGATAGTAAAGTCATACTAGATTTGGATTACTGCGCAGAAACAGATTTCTTGCTGTCACGAATTTGGGTATGATTCTCTGTGGGTAAATCAGAAAAATCTGCCAATTTACGTGAGTGATCCCCAGATATGTACGCAACTTTCATTCAATTTGGGCATTTTCATCTGAGCAAGTCTGGTGCCTCTTTAAAATTCGTCTTTACTGATCGTTCTGTTTTGACAGATTCTGCCTTTTATTTCGCATTGCCTCTTTTGCTGTGTTGGATGGATTTCTTTGTTCCATTACCTTCCAGTAGCTTTGAGCAATGTCCGAAGTATTAAGAATGATTGTGTCACCTCTGAACATGTGAATTTTTGATTATGCACTAACCCTCTAATGAGTTTGTTTTGAGTTTGGTGTGGAGGAAGTTTTCAAGGGTCAAGAGAGGAGGATGATATAATATGATCAAAAAGAGTGAAAAGTCTAAACTTGGGGATGCCCCCGTGGTTCATCCCTGCATATTTCAATAAGACTCAAGCATCTAAGCTTGGGGATGCCCAAGGCATCCCCTTCTTCATCGACAAATTATCCGGTTTCTTCTCTTGAAACTATATTTTTATTCGGTCACATCTTATGTACTTTACTTGGAGCGTCTGTGTGCTTTTATTTTTGTTTTTTTATTTTTATTCTCTGAATAAATGCTTGTGTGGGAGAGAGATACGCTCCACTGGTTCATATGAACACATGTGTTCTTAGCTTTACTTTTAATGTTCATGGCGAAGGTTGAAACTGCTTCGTTCATTGTTATATGGTTGGAAACAGAAAATGCTGCATGTGGTAAATGGTATAATGTCTTGAATAATTTAATACTTGGCAATTGTTGTGCTCATATAGATCTTGTTTAAGCTCTTGCATCATGTACCTTGTACCCATTAATGAAGAACTACATAGAGCTTGTTAAAATTTGGTTTGCATGATTAGTTTCTCTAGAGTCTAGATATTTTCTGGTTAAGGTGTTTGAACAACAAGGAGACAATATAAAGTCTTATAATAGTTACAATATGTTCATATGTGAGCTTTGCTGCACCTTTTATACTTGAGTTTGCTTCAAACAACCTTGCTAGCCTAGCCTTGTATTGAGAGGAATTCTTCTCATGCATCCAAATCCTTGAGCCAATAACTATGCCATTTGTGTCCACCATACCTACCTACTACATGGTATTTCTCCGCCATTCCAAAGTACATTACTTGAGTGCTACCTTTAAAATTCTATTGTTTGTCTTTGCAATATATAGCTCATGGGAAAAATAGCCTTAAAAACTATTGTGGTGAAGAATATGTAGCTATGTATCTTATTTCTTATAAGTTGCTTGTTGAGCAGTAACCATGTTTCTGGGGACGCCACCAACTACCTTTGATTGAATATCATGTGAGTTGCTATGCATGTTCGTCTTGTCTGAAGTAAGAGCGATTTTCATGATCAAATGGTTTGAGTATGCATATTGTTAGAGAAGAACATTGGGCCGCTAATTAAAGCCATGATCCATGGTGGAAGTTTCAGTGTGGACAATTAATCCTCAATCTCTTTATGAGAATTTTAACTGTTGTTGTATGCTTATGCATTAAAGAGGAGTCCATTATCTGTTGTGTATGTTGTCCCGGTATGGATGTCTAAGTTGAGAATAATCGAAAGCGAGAAATCCAATGCGAACATTCTCCTTAGACCTTTGTACAGGCGGCATAGAGGTACCCCTTTGTGACACTTGGTTGAAACATATGCTATGCAATGATAATCCATGTTAATCCAAGCTAATTAGGACAAGGTGCGAGCACTATTGGTATACTATGCATGAGGCTTGCAACTTATAGGATGTCTTATACATAACACATATGCTTTATTACTACCGTTGACAAAATTGTTTCTTGTTTTCAAAATGAAAAGCTCTAGCACAAATACAGTAATCAATGCTTCCCTCTGCGAAGGGCCATTCTTTTACTTTATTGATTGAGTCAGTTTGCCTATTCTTTCTATGCCAGAAGCAAACACTTGTATCAACTGTGTGCATTGATTCTTACATGTTTACCTATTGCACTTGTTATATTGCTTTATGTTGACAACTATCCATGAGATATATATGTTGAAGTTGAAAGCAACCGCTGAAACTTAATCTTCCTTTGTGTTGCTTCAATGCCTTTACTTTGAATTTATTGCTTTATGAGTAACTCTTATGCAAGTCTTATTGATGCTTGTCTTGAAAGTATTATTCATGAAATGTCTTTGCTATATGATTCATTTGTTTACTCATTATCTTCATCATTGCTTCGAATCGCTGAATTCATCTCATATGCTTTACAATGGTATGATCAAGATTATGATAGCATGTCACTTCAGAAATTATCTTTGTTATCGTTTACCTACTCGAGGGCGAGTAGGAACTAAGCTTGGGGATGCTTGATACGTCCCAAACGTATCTATAATTTCTTATGTTCCATGCTACTTTTATGATGATACTCACATGTTTTATACACATTATATGTCATATTTATGCGTTTTCCGGAACTAACCTATTGACGAGATGCCGAAGGGCCAGTTCTGTCGTTTTACTGCTGTTTTTGGTTTCGAAATCCTAGTAAGGAAATATTCTCGGAATCGGACGAAATCAATGCCCAGCATCCTATTTTTCCACGAAGCTTCCGAGAAGACCCGAGAGCCACCGGAGGGGAGCCCCGGTGGGCCCGGATGATAGGGCGGCGCGGCCAGGGCCTGGGCCGCGCCCCCTACTGTGTGGAGCCCCCGTCAGCCCTCCGACTCCGCCTCTTCGCCTATTTAAAGGTCCCTGACCTAAAACCTCGATACGAAAAAGCCACGGTACGAGAAACCTTCCAGAGCCGCCGCCATCGCGAAGCCAAGATCTGGGGGACAGGAGTCTCTGTTCCGGCACGCCGCCGGGACGGGGAAGTGCCCCCGGAAGGCTCCTCCATCAACACCACCACCATCTTCATCAACGCTGCTGTCTCCCATGAGGAGGGAGTAGTTCTCCATCGAGGCTAAGGGCTGTACCAGTAGCTATGTGGTTAATCTCTCTCCTATGTACTTCAATACAATGATCTCATGAGCTGCTTTACCTGATTGAGATCCATATGATGAGTTTGTAATCTAGATGTCGTTATGCTATTCAAGTGGATTTTACTTATGTGATCTCTGGAGACTCCTTGTCCCACGTGTGTAAAGGTGACAGTGTGTGCACCGTGTGGGTCTCTTAGGCTATATTTCACGGAATACTTATTCACCGAGTTATGATTTGAGTTGGATGTTTCTATGAAATTGTGGTGTGTTAGTACCTCCTATGAATGCTCACAGTGACAGCGTGGGGTGTTTATTAGTACTTGGGAATACATCTTTAAGGTTTGCCTACATGATGAATTAGTGTTCGTTATCTTGCCAAAGAGTAATTCAGAGTAGCATAGTGAAGTGCTTATATTTATATTCAGTTATGATTGCAATATTGAGAGTGTCCACTAGTGAAAGTATGATCCCTAGGCCTTGCTTCTAAGCATCGAAACTCCGTTTATTTACTGTTCTGTTGCATGTTTACTCGCTGCCATATTTTATTCAGATTGCTATTACCACTCATATACATCTATACCACCTGTATTTTACTATCTCTTCGCCGAACAAGTGCACCTATACATCTGACAAGTGTATTAGGTGTGTTGGGGACACAAGAGACTTCTTGTATCGTGATTGCAGGGTTGCTTGAGAGGGATATCTTTGACCTCTTCCTCCCTGAGTTCGATAAACCTTGGGTGATCCACTTAAGGGAAACTTGCTGCTGTTCTACAAACCTCTGCTCTTGGAGGCCCAACACTGTCTACAAGAATAGAAGCACCCGTAGACATCACACACCCCGCGCGGCACCATCTTCGGCGCCGGCGCCTTCGACGCGCTCCGCACCTTACTCTACTCCACCTAGTAAGCCGGTCTCCAATGTGTCTAACACAAAGAAGTCCGAATCTGCTGCAAGTACGAGTGGCTCTAATGTGTCTACTGCGCGTAACCGTGATATGGTTTGTCATACATGTGGTGGCAAGGGTCACTTCAAGAGAGATTGTCCTAACCGCAAAGTCATGATTATCAATGAGGACAATGAATACGAGACTGGAGGTGATGTTGATCCTAATGCTCCAGACGATGATGACTATGACACTGATGGTGAAGATGCATATCCGTCTGATGCTCGCACCATTGTTGTGTCGCAGCGTGCTCTTAATGTGTTGCCTAGTGCATCTTGATGCGTGTAATTGACACGTCCGTTGGGAACCCCAAGAGGAAGGTGTGATGCGCACAGCGGCAAGTTTCCCTCAGTAAGAAACCAAGGTTTAATCGAACCAGTAGGAGTCAAGAAGCACGTTGAAGGTTGATGGCGGCGGGATGTAGTGCGGCGCAACACCGGAGATTCCGGCGCCAACGTGGAACCTGCACAACACAACCAAAGTACTTTGCCCCAACGAAACAGGTGAGGTTGTCAATCTCACCGGCTTGCTCGTAACAAAGGATTAACCGTATTGTGTGGAAGATGATTGTTTGCGAGAGAAAACAGTAAAAACAAGTATTGCAGCAGATTTGTATTTCAGTATTAAAGAATGGACCGGGGTCCACAGTTCACTAGAGGTGTCTCTCCCATAAGATAAAAGCATGTTGGGTGAACAAATTACAGTCGGGCAATTGACAAATAGAGAGGGCATAACAATGCACATACATGACATGATAAGTATAGTGAGATTTAATTGGGCATTACGACAAAGTACATAGACCGCCATCCAACTGCATCTATGCCTAAAAAGTCCACCTTCGGGTTATCATCCGAACCCCTCCGAGTATTAAGTTGCTAACAACGAGACAATTGCATTAAGTATGGTGCGTAATGTAATCAACAACTACATCCTCGGACATAGCGCCAATGTTTTATCCCTAGTGGCAACAACACAACACAACCTTAGAACTTTACGTCACTTTGTCCCGAGTGTCAATGCGGGCATGAACCCACTATCGAGCATAAATACTCCCTCTTGGAGTTAAAAGCAAAAACTTGGCCGAGCCTCTACTAGTAACGGAGAGCATGCAAGATCATAAACAACACATATGTAATAACTTGATAATTAACATGACATGGTATTCTCTATCCATCGGATCCCGACAAACACAACATATAGAATTACAGATAGATGATCTTGATCATGTTAGGCAGCTCACAAGATCCAACAATGAAGCACAATGAGGAGAAGACAACAATCTAGCTACTGCTATGGACCCATAGTCCAGGGGTGAACTACTCACTCATCACTCCGGAGGCGACCATGGCGGTGTAGAGTCCTCCGGAAGATGAATCCCCTCTCGGCAGGGTGCCGGAGGAGATCTCCAGAATCCCCCGAGATGGGATCGGTGGCGGCGGCGTCTCAGTAAGGTTTTCCGTATCGTGGTTTTTCGCCTCAGGGTTTTCGCGACGGAGGCTTTAAATAGGCGGAAGGGCAGCCTCGGAGGGGGCCTGGGGCCACCACACCATAGGGCGGCGCGGCCAGGGCCCAGGCCGCGCCACCCTATCATCTGGGGCCCACAGGGCCCTCCTCTGGCGGCTCTCGGGTGTTCTGGATGGTTCCGGGAAAAATAGGAACTTGGGTCTTGATTTCGTCCGATTCCGAGAATATTTCGTTACTAGGATTTCTGAAACCAAAAACAGCAGAAAACAGACAAGCGGCACTTCGGCATCTTGTTAATAGGTTAGTTCCGGAAAATGCACGAATATGACATAAAGTGTGCATAAAACATGTAGGTATCATCAATAATATGGCATGGAACATAAGAAATTATCGATACGTCGGAGACGTATCAAGCATCCCCAAGCTTAGTTCTGCTCGTCCCGAGCGAGGTAAAACGATAACAAAGATAATTTCCGAAGTGACATGCCATCATAACCTTGATCATACTATTTGTAAACATATGTAGTGGATGCAGCGATCAAAACAATGGTAATGACATGAGTAAACAAGTGAATCATAAAGCAAAGACTTTTCATGAATAGTACTTCAAGACAAGCATCAATAAGTCTTGCATAAGAGTTAACTCATAAAGCAATAAATCAAAGTAAAGGTATTGAAGCAACACAAAGGAAGATAAAGTTTCAGCGGTTGCTTTCAACTTGTAACATGTATATCTCATGGATAATTGTCAACATAGAGTAATATAACAAGTACAATATGCAAGTATGTAGGAATCAATGCATAGTTCACACAAGTGTTTGCTTCTTGAGGTGGAGAGAGATAGGTGAACTGACTCAACATAAAAGTAAAGAGAATGGTCCTTCAAAGAGGAAAGCATCGATTGCTATATTTGTGCTAGAGCTTTTATTTTGAAAACATGAAACAATTTTGTCAACGGTAGTAATAAAGCATATGAGTTATGTACATTATATCTTACAAGTTGCAAGTCTCATGCATAGTATACTAATAGTGCCCGCACCTTGTCCTAATTAACTTGGACTACCGGATCTTTGCAATGCACATGTTTTGACCAAGTGTCACAATGGGGTACCTCCATGCCGCCTGTACAATGGTCTAAGGAGAAAGCTCGCATTTTGGATTTCTCGCTTTTGATTATTCTCAACTTAGACATCCATACCGGGACAACATGGACAACAGATAATGGACTCCTCTTTAATGCATAAGCATGTGGCAACAATTATTATTCTCATATGAGATTGAGGATATATGTCCAAACTGAAACTTCCACCATGAATCATGGCTTTAGTTAGCGGCCCAAAGTTCTTCTCTAACAATATGCATGCTCCAACCATGAAGGTGGTAGATCTCTCTTGCTTCGGACAAGACGGACATGCATAGCAACTCACATGATATCCAACAAAGAATAGTTGATGGCGTCCCCGAAACATGGTTATCGCTCAACAAGCAACTTAATAAGAGATAAAGTGCATAAGTACATATTCAATACCACAATAGTTTTTAAGCTATTTGTCCCATGAGCTATATATTGCAAAGGTGAATGATGGAATTTTAAAGGTAGCACTCAAGCAATTTACTTTGGAATGGCGGATAAATACCATGTAGTAGGTAGGTATGGTGGACACAAATGGCATAGTGGTTGGCTCAAGTATTTTGGATGCATGAGAAGTATTCCCTCTCGATACAAGGTTTAGGCTAGCAAGGTTATTTGAAACAAACACAAGGATGAACGGTACAGCAAAACTCACATAAAAGACATATTGAAAACATTATAAGACTCCATACCGTCTTCCTTGTTGTTTAAAACTCAATACTAGATGTTATCTAGACTCTAGAGAAACCAAATATGCAAACCAAATTAGCAAGCTCTAAGTGTTTCTTCATTAATGGGTGCAAAGTATATGATGCAAGAGCTTAAACATGAGCACAACAATTGCCAAGTATCAAATTATCCAAGACATTTTAGAGTTACTACATGTAGTATTTTCCAATTCCAACCATATAACAATTTAACGAAGAAGAAACTTCGCCATGAATACTATGAGTAGAGCCTAAGGACATATTTGTCCATATGCTAAAGCGGAGCGTGTCTCTCTCCCACAAAGTGAATGCTAGGATCCATTTTATTCAAACAAAACAAAAATCAAAAACAAACCGACGCTCCAAGCAAAGTGCATAAGATGTGACCGAATAAAAATATAGTTTCAGGGGAGGAACCTGATAATGTTGTCGATGAAGAAGGGGATGCCTTGGGCATCCCCAAGCTTAGACGCTTGAGTCTTCTTAGAATATGCAGGGGTGAACCACCGGGGCATCCCCAAGCTTAGAGCTTTCACTCTCCTTAATCATATTGCATCATACTCCTCTCTTGATCCTTGAAAACTTCCTCCACACCAAACTCGAAACAACTCATTAGAGGGTTAGTGCATAATAAAAATTAACATGTTCAGAGGTGACACAATCATTCTTAACACTTCTGGACATTGCATAAAGCTACTGGACATTAATGGATCAAAGAAATTCATCCAACATAGCAAAAGAGGCAATGCGAAATAAAAGACAGAATCTGTCAAAACAGAACAGTCCGTAAAGATGGATTTTATTAGGCCACCAGACTTGCTCAAACGAAAATGCTCAAATTGAATGAAAGTTGCGTACATATCTGAGGATCATGCTCGTAAATTGGCTTAATTTTTTGAGATACCTACAGGGAGATAGACCCAGCATTCGTGACAGCAAAGAAATCTGGAACTACGCAGTAATCCAAATCTAGTACTTACTTTTCTATCAAAGACTTTACTTGGCACAACAAAACTCAAAACTAAGATAAGGAGAGGTTGCTACAGTAGTAAACAACTTCCAAGACACAAATATAAAACAAAAATACTGGAGTAAAAACATGGGTTGTCTCCCATAAGCGCTTTTCTTTAACGCCTTTCAGCTAGGCGCAGAAAGTGTATCTCAAGTAACATCGAAGGGTGGTGCACCTACAGCGGGGTTTGGAGTTTTCTCAACCATGCATAGTATATTAGATACATAAGTTTCAGCGTCTCCCTTTTTATTAGTCTTGGGCTTGCTACTCTCATCAAACAAATTTTCAGGAACAAGCCAAGCATAGTTATTTTCTAGTGCATCATTCATAGCTAGGAGTTTACATGGTATTGGTGCTTTGATCTCCCCACCATCATTAGCATTATTAGTGTACCTTATCCTATCCATATCCATTTTTTCAAGGAGACCAACAAAATTAGTATGAGAACCAAGCATATTAAATTTAGCAAAGACCTTTCTAGCCTCTCTTGCTAGACCACCAAATTCTCTAAGAAGGGTTTCTAAAACAAAATCTTTCTTTTACCCCTCTTCCATATCACCAAGTGTAAGAAACATGTGTTGGATTATAGGATTGAGATTAACAAATTTAGTTTCCAACAAGCGAACTAAAGCAGCAGCAGCAATTTCATAAGTAGGAGCAAGTTCTACCAAGTGTCTATCTTCAAAATCTTCAACGGTACTAACATGGGTGAAAAATTCTTCTATATTGTTCCTCCCAATTATAGACCCTTGTCCTACCGGTATGTTCTTTGTGGTAAAATTAAAAGGAAACATGATGAATCAAGTAAAGTAAATGCAAGTAAATAATTTTTTTTTTTGTGTTTTTGATATAGCAAACAAGACAGCAAATAAAGTAAAGCTAGCAACTAATTTTTTTTTTGTGTGTTTTGATATAATGCAGCAAACAAAGTAGTAAATAAAATAAAGCAAGACAAAAACAAAGTAAAGAGATTGGGAAGTGGAGACTCCCCTTGCAGCGTGTCTTGATCTCCCCGGCAACGGCGCCGTGAAATTTGCTTGATGCGTGTAATTGACACGTCCGTTGGGAACCCCAAGAGGAAGGTGTGATGCGCACAGCGGCAAGTTTCCCTCAGTAAGAAACCAAGGTTTAATCGAACCAGTAGGAGTCAAGAAGCACGTTGCAGGTTGATGGCGGCGGGATGTAGTGCGGCGCAACACCAGAGATTCCGGCGCCAACGTGGAACCTGCACAACACAACCAAAGTACTTTGCCCCAACGAAACAGTGAGGTTGTCAATCTCACCGGCTTGCTGTAACAAAGGATTAACCGTATTGTGTGGAAGATGATTGTTTGCAGAGAAAACAAGTAAAAACAAGTATTGCAGCAGATTTGTATTTCAAGTATTAAAGAATGGACCGGGTCCACAGTTCACTAGAGGTGTCTCTCCCATAAGATAAAAGCATGTTGGGTGAACAAATTACAGTCGGGCAATTGACAAATAGAGAGGGCATAACAATGCACATACATGACATGATAAGTATAGTGAGATTTAATTGGGTATTACGACAAAGTACATAGACCGCCATCCAACCGCATCTATGCCTAAA